>NC_091767.1:51147220-51451252 GCF_029378745.1 Bos indicus | reverse complement strand
CAAACTAATAATAAACAAAAAAATTGAACTTCAGTTGTAATCAAAGAAATGCATATTTTAAAAATGAGACTTTTTCTAAACTTAACATCAGTAAATTTTTTTTCAATTTTTTTAGGATAATTGCTTTATAATGTTGTGGTGATCTCTACCATATATCAACATGAATCAATCATAATTATATATACATCCCCTCCCTCCTGAGGTTTCCTCCTCTCCATTGCACCCCTCTAGGTTGTCACAGAGTGCCAGGGTGGGCTCCCTGTGTTATACAGCAACTTCCTTCTCTTTATTTATTTTACCCATGGTAGTGTATATATGTCAACACTGCCTTCTCTGTCCTAGCCTCTGCTTCTTCCCTGTGTCCACAAGTTAATATAAAAATTCTAGGCAAATAAGAGAATAGTGTGATATTACTGGGGAGGGAGAAATTAATACAGCTTGAACAGTGTGCAGTATGTATCAAGGTTCATGAAACCTTTCAAGAATCTAAAATTCTTTGAACTTCAATGAATCAAACCTAAAGAAATAATCCAAAAGGGAAAAATTTTGTCTACAAAAATATTAATTACATTGCTATGCACAACCATGTAAAATGGGGAAAAATAAGAAATAAACTATAAGAAGTTGTTTAAGTAAATTTTACTATATCCACAAACTGGAGTGTTTTGCAGCCCCAGACAGAGAGATAGGTAGGTAAATTGGTAGGTAGACAGAAAGATGCAAAACTGCATAGGAAGTATCAGGTTAGCATTGTAAAATTAAGTATGTTCAAATACACAGAGAGGCTATAAGGAAATAAATATGTTAGATTTGCTTCCCTCTAGGTTAAGAGATTGACAGACTATTGTTTTTGCCTCTGTATGCTTCTGTATTTTCACATTATCTACAGAAATGCCAGGCTGGATAGATCATAAGCTGGCATCAAGATTGCCAGGAGAAATATCAACAACCTCAGATATGCAGATGACACCACTCTGATGGCAGAAAGCGAAAAGGAACTTAAGAGCTTCTTGCTTGAGGGTGAAAAAGGAGAGTGAAAAAGCTTAAAACTCAACATTCAAAAAACTAAGATCATGGCATCCAGTCCCATCACTTCATGGCAAATAGATGGGGGAAATGTGGAAACAGTCGCAGATTTTCTTTTCTTGGGTTCCAAAATCACTGTGGATCGTGACTGCAGCCATGAAATTAAAAGACGCTTGTTCCTTGGAAGAAAAAGAAGGCATCATCATCTCAATGGACATGAGTTTAAGCAAATTCTGGGAGACAGTGAAGGACAGGGAAGCCTGGTGTGCTGCAGTTCATGGGGGGTCACAAAAGGTTGGAATGACTTGGCAACTGAACAGCAAACAACCTGACTGCATATAAGCATCTAGACTGATGGAGCCGAGTATTGATCTTTACACTGAAAAAGACCTCTGGGCTACAAATGTGAAAGAGTCCTGGAGCCTTGAAATTTGGCTAAGATGTCTTGTACCAATTATTGGCACAGGGAGGGCTCAGGAATGCTAGAGAGGCATAGGGGATAGGCCCCAAGCCTTGATGTGGGGCCTGGAAACCACAGAGAGTGGGAAATAGGGGACTGGGGAGCAATGAAGGGGCAAAAAGGGCCCCGGAATCAGGAAACCTAGAATCACAGATGGGGATATAGATTATGGGCCAGTAGACTTAGGGAACATGAGCCTCCAGCATCCCACAGAGTTTCTAGAGTACTGCAGGTGAGAGGTCAAGTGAACTAGAGATAAGGTCCATGGGTCACCATGTGTATTACAATCCTGTTTCAAAGTGAAAACATGGTATTTCAGAAAATTGCTTAAAAGGGATCGTGCCCAGCTCTGAAAGTAAGAAAGCTGACTAGAAAGAGAAGTTGGAAAAGATGGGGCTTTGAGGAATCTATGGGAAGAGAAGAGAGATAGGCAAAAAGACCTCAATGTGCTCAAGAAACTTGGGGCAATCAATGGCCTTCACCGAGAGCCCTGTATTCCTACACATGATACTGGCATTAAAAAGAGCTTTAAAGCATAAGACAGTTGATCCTGCTGGAATTAAGTTTACTATGAGTGACAAAAACCCCCAAATAACAATGATTTAAATTATTTATTTTAAATTTATTTTTGTTGTTGTTCAGTCACTCAGTCGTGTCTGACTCTTTGCAACCCCATGGACTGCAGCATGCTAGGCTTCCCTGTCCTTCACCATCTCCCACAACTTGCTCAAACTCAAATTTTAATTGGAGAATAATTGCTTTACAATATTGTGTTGGCTTCTGCCACACAATAGTATGAATCAGCCATAAGTAAACATACATCCCCTCCCTCTTGAACTTCCCCACCTCCCATCCCATCCCACCCCTCTAGGTTGTCACAGAGCATAGATGTTTGTTTTTCTCTACAATCTAAGTCAAAAGGCAGGCTCCCAGTACTGGGCAGCTGTATCCGGGATGCAGGCTCCCTCTACCTAATGCTTCACCAACCATTAACTCCACGCACAAAGCCACTGGGACAGCTCTCCCAGCATCAGCCACCTTGCCTCCATGCTGGTCAGTGGTGGAGAGGAAAGGGGCAAAGAATGCTGCTGCTGTTACCTGACATTTCTACTTATCTGCCATTGGCCAGAACTTAGTCACAGGGTCACATGTAGATGCAAGAGAAGGTGGGAAATGTCATGTTTATTTCTAGAGAGCCACATGTCCAGTTCAACATTCTATTGATATTGCAGGTGGCTTCTAGAAAGGGGAAATAAGTAACGTTTCTTCCAAAGAAATATTTTAATAAATGAAATGAGAGGGATACAATATCCACAAGAGGGAACACTGGGCAAAGTCAAAAAGGGGTGAAGAGCACTGTGTGTCCACAAAAAGAGTAAATACCATCTACTAGCTGGGGACTGCTGAATCAACCATGTGTAAGTGTTAGGTTCAACATACAAGGAACACTTGTCTCAGTGAAACCATGACTTATGTTACATTCTAGTCTCCTTATCCTCTGAATTTGGCATAATTTTCCCCAGTTTACACATTCACAACATGTTGGTAGTTTGTTTTTCAAAGCACTTACTGCTCCAAGTTTGTTTTCATCCCCAAAGAATTATAGAAATGACTCAAACCTGTACAAGGATGCAAACTTCAGACTGTTGGATATATACTTACTTTGGATTTTAAAAGCATAGGTTTGTCAGTGTTAGCCACCCACAGCCAGAGATCCAAGTGAATGCACCACGCCTAAGTTGGTAATTTTGTCCTCTGCAATACTGTATCCGAGAAAATAAGTAAGATGAGTGTGCAACATTCAAAGGTGAGACAATTGAAGAATCATTACAGCACGCCTGATGATCATATCTCACAGAGCCATAAACACATCATTTTGTGTGAAATGCGGTTGCTTCACTGCTTCATTTCCAGTAAATTTGATTTGAAATGGGAGAAATCTTTCCCTTTAACCCTGTCCCTAAGCCTTGATTCCAGAAAATAAACATGACGACATTTATCTGGCCCTTGGGTGGGTCTCAAAAATTTTGGACAAATGCCTTTATATTTTGCTGCAATAGAATGTCTTGAGGAAAATGTGGTCAGCAGTGAAGTGGCAGAAAATGCAGCCCACTTGGGTATCCAGGGTCAAGTGTTCTTTTCCATAAAGTACATCATCAAGGTGAATTTATATTAGAAGAGACTTGGTGACAGCAACACGTTTTTCTCTGAGGAAACTACTAAACAGGCTGCAAAATTGCCATCTTTTGCAGTATTCAGCTTAGAAAACTCCTGGAGCTAATGCTACCTTAGGGGAAAGGCTTTGGCAGAAGAAGACATGGCCAAACAGCTGGAATGAGTTACCTGCTACACAGAAAAGGGCCCTGGCCTTGTTCACACTGCAGACATCTTTATGCCCCTACTTTAAGAAGCATCATCTACAGGGAATATAATAACGATTCCTCATTGTTGTACTTTGGCATTTTCTTGTAGCACATTAACTTCATGCATTATAATCTTTGCTCTGGAAACAGCTGGTTTAGCTCAAACAGCTTGATCACAAATGAAATCCCTGCTCACCCCTTATATAAGTTTTGTATTTGAGCATGAAATCATGGGATCAAATCCTCAACAGCCCTGGAACTTTTCTCTAGAAAAAGTGTTTCTTATAAAACCCTTGGTCTTCCTTTTATAATTATGATGCAGAGGAAAAAAAGAATCTTCATTTGAATATTTCAGGAGATATGACTTATACAACCTTTATTCATTCACGTAGCAGTTGCCAACATTTTTGCTATACCCAATTTCCCCCACTTGCTCCATACATGATTAATAAGGAACAAGCCTACAGCAAACATTATTCTCAATGGTGAAAAACTGAAAGCATTCCCCCTAAGATCAGGAACAAGACAAGGGTGTCCACTTTCACCACTATTATTCAGCATAGTTCTAGAAGTCCTAGCTACAGCTATCAGAGAAGAAAAATAAATAAAAGGAATCTAGATCGGAAACAGAGAAGACAATGGCACCCCACTCCAGTACTCTTGCCTGGAAAATCCCATGGACAGAGGAGCCTGGTAGGCTACAGTCCCTGGGGTCGTGGAGAGTCAGACACGACTGAGCGACTTCACTTTCACTTTTCACTTTCATGCATTGGAGAAGGAAATGGCAACCCACTCCAGTATTCTTGCCTGGAGAATCCCAGGGATGGGGGAGCCTGGTGGGCTGCCGTCTACGGGGTCTCACAGAGTCAGACACAACTGAAGCGACTTAGCAGCAGCAGCAGCAGATTGGAAAAGAAGAAGTAAAGCTCTCACTGTTTGCAGGTGACATGATTCTGTACATAGAAAACCTAAAGATAGTATCAGAAAATTACTAGAGCTAATCAGTGAATTTAGCAAAGTTGTATGATTTTGTTAAAATCATACACAGAAATCACTTGAGTTTCTCTATACTAACAATGGAAAATCAGAAAGAGAAATTAAGGTATCAATCCCATTCACCACTGCAGCAAAAAGGATTAAACTTATCTAAGGAGATAAGTTTAATCCTTTCAATCCTAGATTAAACTTATCTAATCTAGGAATAAACTTACCTAAGGAGACAAAAGAACAGTACCCACAAAATTATAAGACACTAATGAAAGAAATCAAAGATGACATAAACAGGTGGAGAGATATTCCATATTCCTGGGTCAGAAGAATCAATGTCGTTTAAATGACTATACTACCAGATGCAATCTACAGATTCAGTGTGATCCCTATCAAATTACCAGTGTCATTTTCATATAACTAGAACAAAAATTTTCACAATTCACATGGAAACACAAAAGACCCCAAAAGGCCAAAGCAGTCTTGAGAAAGAAGAATGGAGCTGGAGGAGTCAACCTTCCTGACTTTAGATTATGCTACAAAGCTACAGTCATCAAGACAGTATGGCACTGGCACAGAAACATAGAGCAATGGAACAAGATAGAAAGCCCAGAAATAAACCCATGCACCTATGAGTACCTTATTTTTGACAAAGGAGGCAAGAACATACAATGGGGCAAAGACAGTCCCTTCAATAAATGGTGCTGGCAAAACTGGACAGCAACATGTAAAAGAATTAAATTAGAACACTTGCTAACACCATACACTAAGATAAACTCAAAATGGGTTAAAGACCTAAATATAAGACCAGAAACTATAAAACTCTTAGAGGAAAACATAGGCAGAACACTCAATGACATAAATCAAAGCAAGATCCTCTATGACCCACCCCCTAGATAACATAAATAAAAAGAAAAGTAGACGAGTGGGACCTGATTGAACTGAAAAGCTTTTGCACAACAAAGGAAACTCTAAGCAAGGTGAAAATACAACCCTCAGAATGGGAGAAAATAATAGCAAATGAAACAATTGACAAAGGATTAATTTCCAAAATATACAAGCAGCTCATACAACTCAATACCACAAAAATAAACAACCCAATCAAAAAGTAGGAAAAAGACCTAACAGACATTTCTCCAAAGAAAACATATAGATGGCTAACAAATACATAAAAAGATGCTCAACATCACTCATTATTATAGAATTGCAAATCAAAACTACAATGAGATATCAACTCACATCTGTGAATGGCCCTCATCAAAAAGTCTACAAACAATAAATGCTGGAAATGGTGTGGAGAAAAGGGAACACTCTTTCACTGTTGGTGGGAATGTAAACTGATATAGCCACTATGGAAGACAGTATGGAGATTCCTTAAAAACCTTGGAATAAAACCACCATATAACCCAGCAATCCCACTCTTGGGCATATACCCTGAGGAAACGAAAATTGAAAGAGACACATGTATCCAATTGTTCATTGCAGCACTATTTACAATAGCTAGAACAAGGAAGCCAGAGAAGGCAACAGCACCCTACTCCAGTACTCTTGCCTGGAAAATCCCATGGATGGAGGAGCCTGGTAGGCTGTAGTCCATGGGGTCGCAAAGAGTCAGACATGACTGAGCAACTTCACTTTCACTTTTCACTTTCATGCATTGGAGAAGGAAATGGCAACCCACTCCAGTGTTCTTGCCTGGAGAATCCCAGGGATGGGGAAGCCTGGTGGGCTGCTGTCTATGGGGTCGCACAGAGTTGGACATGACTGAAGTGACTTAGCAGCAGCAGCAGAACATGGAAGCAAATTAGAGATGTCCATCAACAGATGAATGGATAAAGAAGTTGTGGCAAATGTACACAATGGAATATTACTCAGACCATAAAAAGGAACACATTTGAGTCAGTTCTAATGAGGTGGATAAACCTAGAACCTATTATAGAGTGAAGTAAGTCAGAAAGAGAAAGATAAATACTGTATTCTAACACATATATACAGAATCTAGAAAAATGATACTGAAGAATTTACTTATATGGCAACAATGGAGAAACAGACATAGAGAAGAGACTTATGTACATGGGGAGAGAGGAGGAAAGGGTGAGATGTATGGAAATAGTAACATGGAAACTTACATTACCATATGTAAAATACATAGCAAACGGGAATTTGCTCTATGGCTCAGGAAACTCAAACAGGGGCTCTGTATCAACCTAGAGGGGTGGGATGGGGAGAGAGATGGCAGGGAGTTTCAAAAGGGAGGGGATATATGTATACCTATGGTTGATTCATGTTGAGGTTTGACAGAAAACAGTAAAATTCTGTAAAACAACTATCCTTCAATAAAATGTAAATAAATTTTTAAAAAACCCCACTCTACTGATAATAAAAAAAAAAGCAGTGAACAGAACAGTGTAATAATGTGCTACCACTTGCACTTTAAAATAAATAAATAAAAACATATATCATGATTTACATACAGCTGTATCCCAGCTAAGGTTTTTATATGGGATTATGATATTAAAGAACAGATACTAGCTGAGGTCAATTTGAGGTAGCAGGTTGGTGATTTAAGAAACAGGATTTTTCTATCTTCATAAAGATGAGGCTACTGATTCATTATTTGGAGCTGAAAGAGCCAGATTTGAGTTAGGATTTACCTTTTAACTATATGAACATTGTCTAATTTCTAAACTTCTCTGATCCCTAGCTTCCTGACCTAGATAAAATGGTAATCAAAATAATAATAATATTTGAAATTATGATTATTCTCTCAGGATGGTTGTTGGAATTAACAGAGCATTTTATAGACTTTAAGGTGATGTTTAATAAATTAATTAATCATATGTGATTTGAGTTGATTGGATTCTTTCCCCAGTGATGAGAAGGGTCTGTCCCAAACCACCTGTTAATTTGCCTTGAAATCCTATAGCAAAACCTCCTGCACTTGATTGAAGACTGGCTAAGATCCATGCCATCATTTAGAGTGAATGAGCAGATATTCTCAGAACTTTAACTCCAGATCTTGGCTACATCCACTAAAGAATAGAGCCAACTAGCCTTGACCACTGTTAAACTGGTACTTCTGATCCCCTGAAAATATACCCATTTGAAGCCAAATGTGCTCAAATTCATTTTAAAAATGCATCTGAATTGATTGAAAAATGCTTTCAATCTGGCTAAATATATGTTTGGTGAAAACCTAGCAACGGAAAAAAACACTGTCTCTAAGATAAGGTAAGCAGGTGAGTCCAAAACTTGTGTCAGGCAGACCACCTATGACTTGAATAGAACAGTTTTTCCAAGTTACTGCAATTTGTAAACTTGTTTGCCTGGGCCTCATCAAATTAGACTAGTGGCACCTTTTTGTTAAATTTGCCTTAGCTTTCCAGAGTGGAATCCATTAAGGAAAACCATCTCCCCATTTGTTAGCTTGATTCATGCTCCAGACTCTTCTAAACTAGCAAGGGATAAAAATTTCCATTAACACTATTTTTTCTTTGCAGATCTCTCTGGCAGGAGACAAAGATTTGATCCCTGGGTTGGAAAGTTGCCCTGAGAAGGAAATGGCACCTCACTCCACTATTCTTGCTTGGGAAATCCCATGGACAGAGGAGCCTGTCAGGCTACAGTCCATGGGATCATAAAGAGTCAGACACAGCTTAGCGAATAAACCATAACAAAAACTGGTGAGTAAGTGAGGTTCAATAAAGGACAGAAATGGTAGGGACCTAACAGAAGCAAAAGATATTAAGAAGAGATGGCAAGAATACACAGAAGAACTGTACAAAAAGGATCTTCATGACCCAGATAGTCACAATGGTGTGATCACTCACCTAGAGCCAGACATCCTGGAATGTGAAGTCAAGTGGGCCTTAGAAAGCACCACTATGAACAAAGCTAGTGGAGGTGATGGAATTCCAGTTAAGCTATTTCAAATCCTGAAAGATAATGCTGTGAAAATGCTACACTCAATATGCCAGCAAATTTGGAAAACTCAGCAGTGGCTACAGGACTGGAAAAGGTCAGTTTTCATTCCAATCCAAAAGAAAGGCAATACCAAAGAATGCTCAAACTACTGCACAATTGCACTCATCTCACACACTAGTAAAGTAATGCTCAAAATTCTCCAAGCCAGGCTTCAGCAATATGTGAACGATGAACTTCCAGATGTTCAAGCTGGTTTTAGAAAAGGCAGAGGAAACAGAGATGAAATTGCCAACATCCACTGAGTCACTGAAAAAGCAAGAGAGTTCCAAAAAAACATCTACTTCTGCTTTATTGACTATGCCAAAGCCTTTGACTGTGTGGATCACAATAAACTGTGGAAAATTCTGAAAGAGATGGAAATACCAGACCACTTGACCTGCTTCTTGAGAAACCTGTATCCAGCTCAGGAAGCAACAGTTAGAACTGGACATGGAACAACAGACTGGTTCCAAATAGGAAAAGGAGTACGTCAAGGTTGTATCTTGTCACCCTGCTTACTTAATTTATATGCAGAGTACATTGTGAGAAATGCTGAGCTGGAAGAAGTACAAGCTGGAGTCAAGATTGCTGGGAGAAATATCAATAACCTCAGATATGCAGAGGACACCACCCTTATGGCAGAAAGTGAAGAAGAACTAAAGAGCCTCTTGATGAAATTGAAAGATGAGAGTGAAAAAGTTGGCTTAAAACTCAACATTCAAAAAACTAAGGTTATGGCATCCTGTCCCATCACTTCATGCCAAATAGATGGGGAAACAATGGAAACCATGTCTGACTTTATTTTTCTGGGCTCCAAAATCACTGCAGATGGTGACTGCAGCCATGAAATTAAAAGATGCTTACTCCTTGGAAGGAAAGTTATGACCAACCTAGATAGCATATTAAAAAGCAGAGACATTACTTGGTCAACAAAGGTCCATCTAGTCAAGGCTATGGTTTTTCCAGTAGTCATGTATGGATGTGAGAGTTGGACTATAAAGAAAGCTGAGCACCAAAGAATTGGTGCTTTTGAACTGTGTGTGGTGTTGGAGAAGACTCTTGAGAGTCCCTTGGACCTCAAGGAGATCCAACCAGTCCATCCTAAAGGAGATCAGTCCTGAATATTCATTGGAAGGACTGATGCTGAAGCTGAAACTCCAATACTTTGGCCACCTGATGCAAAGAATTGACTCATTTGAAAAGACCCTAATGCAAGGAAAGATTGAAGGCGGGAGGAGAAGGGGATGACAGATGATGAGATGGTTGGATGGCATCACTGACTCAATGGACATGAGTTTGGGTGGACTCCGGGAGTTGTTAATGGACAGGGAGACTTGGCATGCTGCGATTCATGGGGTCGCAAAGAGTCAGACACGACTGAGCGACTGAACTGAACTGATTCCTTCCTCTACTTCTACGGGAACACAGGAAAAGACAATACAAAGAGCAAAAGGAACAAATGTGGGAGCAAAAGCCATATGATTAGATCTTATTTAATTTGTTTTTTGGAGCAAAATTTTCAGCAACATATCTTGTTTTCACTTGAGGGCAATAGGAAATTGACAATATGGTGTAAACAGCTGATCAACCATGCATAATCTAGCTTCAATATTTTTGCCATATCTGAGAACTCCAGATAAATATTTAATCAAAAAAAAAAAAAAAAGCAATGTAAAGAATAGCATGAATAACAGACTATCAATTAGGCTTTTAAAAACTAACACATATACATACACTATATGAACATAATATCCCTGAAAATACCAATAAGAAATTGTTTGCTCTAGTTGTCTTTGTAGAAAATTTGGCTGGTTAAAAGATAAGGGTATACCTCTTTGTACTTTTTTAGTATTGTACCATTTGTATATACTATCTGGTCAATATAATATTTTTATTGTGATATAATTAACATATATAATTACAATGATTTGATATATGTATAGTTTGTGAAATGACCACTACAGTAAGTTTTGTTAATATCCATTACCATGTACAATTACAGATTTTTGTTTGTGTGATCAGAACTTTTAAGGCCTACTATCTCAGCCACTTTCAAATATGCAATATGGTACTATTAACTGTAGCCACCAAGCTGTACTTTACATCCTCAAGACTTATTTATAACTGGAAGTTTGTACCTTTTGACCACCGTAACCTATTTTGCTCTCCCCAACCGCTATGGCAACCACTAGATGCTAAAGCTGAAACTCCAATACTTTGGCCACCTCATGCAAAGAGTTGACTCATTGGAAAAGACTCTGATGCTGGGAGGGATTGGGGGCAAGAGGAGAAGGGGACAACAGAGGATGAGATGGCTGGATGGCATCAATGACTCGATGGACATGAGTTTGAGTGAATTCCGGGAGTTGGTGATGGACAGGGAGGCCTGGCGTGCTGCAATTCGTGGGGTCGCAAAGAGTCAGACACGACTGATTGACTGAACTGAACTGAATCTGATCTCTGTTTCTATGTGTTTGGTACTCTCTTTCTGTTTGTTTTATTTTGTTTTAGATTCCAAGTGAGATCATGCATATATGTCTTTCTCTGTCTGACTTATTTCACTCACTATAATGTCCATCCAAGTTCTCACAAATGGAAGATATCGCTTCTTTTTTATGGCTGAATAATATTGTACTTTGTATATGTGTAGTGTGTGTGTGTATGTATATGTGTGTGTGTGTGTGTGTGTTATGCCTTATCTATTCATCCAAGAGTTGACACTTATGGTGCTTCCATATCTTGGCTATTAAAACAATAATGCAATGAACATGGAGGTGCAGATATGTTTTCCAGTTAGCCCTCATTTCCTTCAGAAAAATACCCAGAAGTAGAATTGCTGGGTAATTGTTTTTTCAGAAGCCTCCAGACTGTTTTCCAGAGTGGTTGCACCAATTTACATACACACCAACAGTGAGCACATGTTCCCTTTTACCCATGTCCTCTTCAATATTTGCTATTTGTGTTCTTTTTGATGATGGCCATTCTGACTTGTGTGAGGTGGTATTTCACTGTAGTTTTGGTTTGCATTCCCCTGATGATTAGTGATGTTGAACATCTTTTCATGTATCTGTTGTTCACCTGCATATCTTCTTCAGAAGAAGGTCTATTCAGCTCCTCTGCCCATTTTTTATTCAGTTGTTCATTTTCTGCTATTGAGTTATAGGAGTTCTTTACATATTTTGGATATTAATCGCTTGTTAGATGTATGACTTGCAAATATATTTTCCCATTCAGTAGGTTCCTTTTTCATTTTGTTGATGATTTCCTTTTCTATGCAGAAGTGTTTAAAGTTGATGTAGTCCCACCTGTTTACTTTTGCTTTTGCTGTCTTAGGATTTGGTGTCAAATCCAAAAAAAATCATTGCCAAGGCCAACATCAAGGAGTTTACTGCCTATGTTTTCTTCTAGGAATTTCATGGCACTGGGTCTCATGTTCAAGTCTTTAATGCATTCTGAGTTAATTTTCATGTATGGTGTAAGATAATGGTTGAGTTTCATTCTTTGACATGTGACTATTCAGTTTCCCAACATTATTTACAGACAAGAATGTCCTTTCTCCATTGTATAATTTTGGTTCTTTGATCATAAATTAAATAAACCTATGACCACATGTATGTATGCTTATTTCTGGGCTCTATGTTCTGTTCCATTATTTTAACTAAAATATATTAATAAAATGAAAAGTTTACATTACTACAATAGTAGGTATCTGTGAAATGGAACTAATACACTGTATCCTGCTCCATATTTGTTGAAAGGAAAGATGTGCCAATATTAAAAGAGACTTTCTCCTTGATATATTTGGAAGTTTGAGAAAATAAATTGATCAATAAGAAGAGAAACCAAAATCTTGGAGAAAATATTTACAAAAAAGACATCTGATAAAGGACTATTTTTTTAAATATACCAAGAACTTGTAAAAGTCGACTTAGAAATGAACTAAATTGCAAAAGGCCACAGAAGGTACACATATGGCAAATAAACATATTAACAAGTTCTCCATATCATAGGTCACCAGGAATATGTAAATTAAAGCAACAATGAAATACCACTGCATACCTATTAGAATGGCAGACTTTGGAACACTGACAAAACCATGTTAGCAAGGATGTGGAGCAAAAGAATTCTCATTCATTACTGGTGGGTACAAATGTAAAATGGTACAGCCACTTTGGAATACACTTTTGTGATTTCTTTAAAAAATATATATACTCTTACCATATGATCCAGCAATCACACTCACTGTTATTTTCAAAAATGAGCTGAAAATATGCCCACACACACAAAAATTGCACATAGATGCTTATCACAGCTTTTTTCATAACTGCCAAGACTTGGAAGCAACCAAGACATCCTTCAATAGGTGGAGGAATAAACAAACTGCAGTACATCCAGAAAAAGTAATATTATTTATTATTAAAAATATATGAGCTACCAAGCCATGAAAAGGCATAAAGTTAAGTATATATTACTAAGTAAAAGAAGCCAATCTGAAAAGGCTACATACTATATTATTCTAACTAAATGATACTCTTGAAAGGTAAAACTATGGAGAAAGTAAGATCAGTGGCTGCCAGGGGTTAGAGGGAGGAGAGGAGATAAAGGATGAATAAGCAGAGCACAGAAGCTTTCAAGGGTAGTGAAACTTTTCTGTACCTGTATATAGTTGTAAATCAGTTTAGTTCAGTTGCTCAGTCGTGTCTGACTCTTAGCAACCCCATGGACTGCTGCATGCCAGGCTTCCCTATGCATTACCAACACCTGGAGCTTACTCATACTCTTGGCCATTGAGTTGGTGATGCCATACAACCATCTAATCCTCTGTCATCCCCTTCTCCTCCTGCCTGCAATCTTTCCTTGCATTAGGGCCTTTTCAAATGAGTCAGTTCTTCACATCAGGTGACCAAAGTATTGGAGTTTCAGCTTCAACATCAGTCCTTCCAATTAATATTCAGGACTGATTTCCTTTAGGATGGACTGGTTGGATCCCCTTGCAGTCCAAGGGACCCTCAGGAGTCTTTGCCAACACCACAGTTCAAAAGCATCAATTCTTCAGCGCTCAGCTTTCTTTATAGTCCAACTCTAACATTCATACATGACTACTGGGAAAACCATAGCCTTGACTAGATGGACCCAACGTTGTTGACCAAGTAATGTCTCTGCTTTTTAATATGCTGTCTAGGTTGGCCATAACTTTCCTTCCAAGGAGTAAGTGTCTTTTAATTTCATGGCTGCAGTCACCATTTGCAGTGACCGTGGACCCCAAGAAAAGAAAGTCTGTCACTGTTTCCATTGTTTCCCCATCTATTTGCCATGAAGTGATGAGACCAGATGCCATAATCTTAGTTTTTTGAATGTTGAATTTTAAGCCAACATTTTCACTCTCATCTTTCAATTTCATCAAGAGGCTCTTTAGTTCTTCTTCACTTTCTGCCATAAGGGTGGTGTCGTCTGCATATCTGAGGTTATTGATATTTCTCCCGGCAATCTTGATTCCAGATTGTGCTTCATCCAGCCTGGTATTTTGCATGATGTACTCTGCATCATGCATGTTAAATAAGCAGGGTGACAATATACAGCCTTGATGTACTCCTTTCCCAATTTAGAACCAGTCCGTTGTTCCATATTCAGTTCCAACTGTTGCTTCTTGACCTGCGTACAGATTTCTCAAGAGGCAGGTCAGATGGTCAGATGGTATGCCCATCTCTTTCAGAATTTTCCACAGTTTGTGGTGATCCACACAGTCAAAGTCTTTGGTGTAGTCAATAAAGCAGAAGTAGATGTTTTTTTGAACTCTCTTGTTTTTTCAGTGATCCAACAAATGCTGGCAAGTTGGTTTCTGGTTCCTCTGCCTTTTCTAAATCCAGCTTGAACATCTGGAAGTATTGGTTCACATACTGTTGAAGCCTGGCTTAGAGAATTTTGAGCATTACTTTACTAGCATGTGAGGTGAGTGCAGTTGTGCAGTAGTTTGAGCATTCTTTGGCATTGCCTTTCTTTGGGATTGGAATGAAAACTGACCTTTTCCAGTCTTGTGGCCACTGCTGGGTTTTCCAAATTTGCTGGCATATTGAGTGCAGCACTTTCACAGCATCATCTTTTAGGATTTGAAATAGCTCAACTGGAATTCCATCACCTCCACTAGCTTTGTTCATAATGATGCTTCCTAAGGCCCACTTGACTTTGCATTCCAGGATATCTTGCTCTAGGTGAGTGATCACACCATTATGGTTATCTAGGTCTTTAAGATGTTTTTTGTATAGTTTTTTGTGAGCGTGCATGGAGAACCCAATGAGTGAACATGTTTTGTGTCCTGGCAGAAGCAGAACAAAAAAAAGTGGAAACACTGAGAAGCAAGAGTGAGGACTGTTCTAGTGGCTTGCATGAAAAGACACAGGAATATTCTTAAATTTGAATAGGAAGAAAGGAGGCAATGGGGGCTTACCTAAAGAGACACAGAACCAATCAGATGTTTGCCCCGAGGCAGGACGCTGGACTATTGCTCCTTGAGCTCTAGTGGAAAAACTCTGACTCAAGAGGACTTATTCTTTTATTTTGAACATAATCACATTTTCAGAATCATTTTCAAAATCATATGAAACCATGACATATCAGCCAACCATCTTAGACAATGAAAACAACCAGTATGGCAATTTTTTTCTTAGGATGTGTTCCATACAAAGGTATTCATCAGGAAGAAAATGGGTATCCATGGTCAAATAAGAACTAGAAACTCTAAGTTAAATAAAAACAAATACTTATTTTATGGAAAAATATCTCAGAGTATTTAACTAATGCACTACCTATTTCCTAGGAGGGTGTAAGTAAGCAGTGCTTTCCTAACACCTGACCACAGGTCCCCTCTATTCCACCAACCCTCCCTTTCCCTTATTTTTTAGTGTTACATCTACTAACAACTATAATTGCAAAACTTAGAACTGAGTATATTGAGCATCACAGGCAGGGACTGCCTTAGGCTACTATACTGCCTGCACCCCCACAGTATATTCAATAAGTGGTGGAGGAATAGATGAATAATTCACACAAACCAGAATTAGCTCCTCTTCTATAACTGTTCTCTTAGTGTTATCATCGAGGCCCCTTTCAAAAGACTGTAAAAACACAGATCTATTGTCTCATAAACAACTTTAGGTAACAGTTATGCAAACACACACATACACACGCACATCATATAAACTCTCATTTTCTTCCAAAAAGGAATGCACACACACAGAGTGTCTCCCAACCCTCAACCATGATTTTTTATGCCAGAGCTAAGAAATGTATCATAAGAGTAAGTTAATTCAGAGTACTCCACTGGGATCTTTAGATCTCATTATTTCTCAGCATAATTAAATCTTTATTAGATTAAATTGCACTTTTTCTGGACTTCTCAATAAATTCCGTACCCAGCCAACTTTTAATGTGGTATTAGATACGACCCAAAAAGAAATTTAAAGAAGAATATCCCTTTCCACTGCATTCAAAATTCTCAGTTTTATAGAAGAGTCCCCCTCAGACATATGCTACCCACATTATCATGACATGCCTTTCAAAGCCTTTTCCAAATAAGAAAAGGAAGGAATCAATAGAATTAGCACAAGAAGGCTTTTGACTGGCAAGAAAGTGAAAGGTAAAAATGGAAAGACTTTAAATAAGGAGGATGTGGTTTTAGACAACCCAGACATATTGGTCCAAATTATGAAGCCAAGGAAAACGGAGAAAAATTCAGCACTGAAATTACAAGACTCTCTTTATGATGCTCAGAAAATAAATACAATGGCTTAAACGCTGTAGTATCCTTGTTCATCCATAAACTACCACATACCCATACCCTCACCCCAGCCCTTCTCTCCTCCAAAATGTTCCACAAAGACAACCACACCTGCCTATATTAATCCTATTATGCCGTATGAGGGTTTGAGCTCTTGAAGAAACAACAACTTAAAATCGCCAGTCCAGGTTTGATGCATGATACAGGGTGCTCGGGCCTGGTGCACTGGGATGACCCAAAGGGATGGGATGGGGAGGGAGGTGCGAGGGGGGTTCAGTGTACATGAACACATGTACACTCATGGCAGATGCAAGTCAATGTATGGCAAAACCAATACAATATTGTAACATAAAATAAATTAATTAATTAAAAAAAAAAAAAAAAAACTTACCCAGAACAGTGAGCACAGAAGGCTGGAGTCTGGTGAACACTCAGGGCATAGTCTGCCTTCAACCTGCCAGGGCATCATCAGGAAAATGGCATTATAGCTTTGCTGGCAAGAAAGAGTACTTTTCATTGCATACAGGTGTGGAAATGAAAGCTGTAGTTGTCTCACCAAATATGTTTTTCTTCAACAGCAATGTTAAACCAGCCAAACTTTAAAATATGGGAATCAAAAATCAACAGCCATTTTCATTCACTGTGCAGCACAGTCCTCACTCCATCTTCCATCTGTCACTACCCAAGGCGATGGTGGTGCAACCACTGATAAAGCCAAAATAGTCGAACTCATGTGTGTGTGCATTTGTATGTGTGTAAGACAGTGAAAATAACTAGTTTACCTTTTTTCCTATGAATTGACTGATGGGTTTCCATAGTAGTCAGTGATTACCTTGTTATTGGATCACCACACTGTATTGAAATATGTGTTTTTTTGCATAACACAAACCTCTTGAGGGAAAGGATCATGTCTTAGTCTCTCTTTGTATCCCCTAAGTACACAGCATAATGTTGAACATGTAACAGAAACTTGGAAAGTATTTGTTGAGCCACCCTGAATTGACCTGAATTGATTCCTGCAACAGGTAAAAGCAGACCACCACTGACATGTGCACCCAGAAGCTCCTTCCAAAAAAAAAGGTTGCTCCCTGTTTGACAGGGTGCAAGTGGTAGGAAATCACAGCTTAGTCTGTTGCATGAGACAACTTGTGACTTCCTAATTCTGCAGATGCACCTAGTAGAGGTCAAGCCCTCAGCAGCTTCTTACAGAAGAAGTCATTCTCAGATCCCACCCCACTACACAAATCCACTTCATCCTCAGCGAACCCTGCCAATACTTGGCTTTTCTCTAGAAGTGCATTTTACAAAAGAGGTTGAGGCAACCAGTGGAACAGCTCACTGAGCTCTGGCTCACTTTCATATCTGTTCCAAGAGTTTACTGAATAAACTTGCACTTCAGTGAGTGAAAATGAGAGCAGATAGGCTTGCAAGACATTTAGTCCTCTTTAGAAGAGAGAACCTCTTTTTTAAAGGTTGGAATTTAAAAGTTAGATTTTTATATAGTTTGCTTCAATTCAGTAATGTTCCAGACAGGAGGATGTTTATCCAATCCCAAAGTCTGTCTATTTTTTTTTAACATAAATGCACCTTTTTACCATTTATGGCAACACTTCTAAAACTCAGGAAATGAACAGATTCCCTGTAAAGAAAAAAACATGTTTCTCCTTAAGCCCTTGCTTGGTGTTAGCTTAATTTTATTTGAATGTTTCTTAAATGCATACAGCCTTAAACTTACAAATATAAAAGCCCTTATGCTCATATTTATTGGACAGCTGAAAAAATGTTTAAAATTAAATCCAGACAAAACTTTGAGCCAGTAAACTTTTAATTAGCAATATTAATTTGATGTGAAGGATGATAGTGTACAGCAGAGACTACTTACAGTCTGAACCCAGATCTTATATCTATGAAAGTGGTCCTTTTCAAGCTTGGTAGGCTTAAAAAGAATAGATGCCACTTGATGACTCACTTCCTTCAGTTGGATTACTGCAAAATCTTCATTTATAAAATGTGTATTTGCATCATTTGTATATTAAATCAGCCTCTATGATTTTCTTATTAGCTTGAGATAATTAAAGTAATACTGCTGCTGTTGCTGCTAAGTCGCTTCAGTTGTGTCCGATTCTGTGTGACCCCAGAGACAGCAGCCCACCAGGCTCCCCCCTCCCTGGGATTCTCCAGGAAAGAACACTGGAGTGGGTTGCCATTTCCTTCTCCAATACATGAAAGTGAAAAGTGAAAATGAAGTCGCTCAGTCGTGTCCGACTCTTCGTGACCCCATGGACTGCAGCCCACCAGACTCCTCCGTCCGTGGGATTTTCCAGGCAAGGGTACTGGAGTGGGGTGCCATTGCCTTCTGCTACTAGTTGTCACTAAAGATACTAGGAACATAAGCATAAACACAGGCACTAAATTCATCCAAATGATCTATGTACCTGTCAGGATTTCCTTTAGATCTAAATTTTTTGAAGTATCTAATTCAAACTGGGTCAGAGCTCAAAGACTCTTTGGCAAACACTCTCCATTGGCTCTGACATGTTACATGTTTATCCCTGAGGCCAATGGAATACAATGCACTGATCACAATCAGAAAGTGAAAGTGAAGTCATGTCCCACTCTTTGCAACCCCATGGGCTGTAGCCTACCAGGCTCCTCCATCCATGGAATTTCGCAGGCAAGAGTACTAGAGTGGGTTGCCATTTCCTTCTCCAGGGGATCTTCCTGACCCAGGGGTCAAACCCAGGTCTCCCACATTGCAGGCAGACGCTTTACCACCTGAGCCACCAGGGAAATCAATCAAAACTAATGCCAGAGCTGAGGATGGGATTACCCTCACTCAAACTGTGTACCTGAAAAAGAGAGAAGTGGTTTCTAAAGGAAGTCAGTAGTATTGTTATCAAGAAAGAATGGGAATAGATGTGATGAAAAACAATCAATAAAGATCCACTATGCAGCAATCTGGACTCAGTGGTAAAGAATCTGCCTACCAATGCAGGAGATGCAGGTCTGATCCCTGAGTCAGGAAGATCCCCAGGAGCAGGAAATGGAAATCCACTCCAGTTTTCTTGCCAGGATAATCCTTAGGGACAGAGGAGCCTGGGGGGCTACAATCTTGGGGGTCACAAAGAGTCAGACACAACTGAGCACGCATGCACTCATGCGGTAATCTAGAACATATTTATATTAACATTTCAGGTTACTACTAAAATATGAACCCCCAATTTAAAAACCATTGGAAAGAACTCTCAGATCCTGTAAAAGTGGTCCTTAGACAGCCCAGCATTTCTCAGACTCCTGTTTGAGAAGCACTAACTTAGAGGACCATAGGCTAAAACAGGGGTGAAAAAATTCAAAACTTGACCTTAAAAGTTCAACAAAGCAGGTCCAGATCATGGTACTGCCAACCAGAAAAGAGATGCCAGGGACCAAGAAAAAAAAAAAAAACACAGAAGTTTCAAGTATGAACCTTAAATCAGAAGTTAAGGAGCAACAGGTAGCAATTTGCCCCAAGCACTTACCTAATGGGCAACACCCTGAAGCATAGTCCCTGGCAAAAGCAAATTATTTATTCAACAATGGCCCATGGTTCTTTTGAAAAACACAGAGTGGCCAGCTGGCTTGTAACATGAAATATTATGGTCTCAGTGAGAGCACTCATGGCTTTCCCCAGGTAGGTCAGTTAACCTGGGCAGATGTGCACACTGGAACAAGGCTGGGATAAAAGTCCTATTCTCTTTGTCTTTGTTTCCTTGTACTGATACTCATTCATAGTCTCTTGGAAACATCTCATTGGGAACCTAAGGGTATCATCAGCTTTTAATTGTTAGTATGTGAGCACAGTTATTACCACATGAAATAATCTAGGACTTTGATTTTTATCCAAAGGGGCATCTAGGTCTTGTTTCTATTCTTTGGCTTCCTGGCAGCAATGTCCCTGGACATCTCCAAATATAAATACAAAGGTGCTATTTAAAAGACTCTATACACTCTCTCCTTGAAATCTTCAACCACATTCATTATCATATGGGAGTCTAGATACCATTCAGGGTTCTCCTCCTGTTTATGCCTATAGCAATCAGGGTAACCTGGGACAAGTCACTTAATGCTTTGTGGCTTAATTCCTCTATATGTAAAACAGAATACTGACACTGTATTCCACTCACAGGCTGAAGGGAGAATAAATAAAAAGAGATTTTAGATAAGAAAACAATGTAAAAAATCAATAGCGATAAATAGACATGGAGTTCTATACAATTATGCAAGTATTTTTTTGACACTCTACCCTCTTCCTAGGGTTATCATTGATTCTTCAGTGTTGAGAAGCATATAAATTCAAGTTCACAAGATTGTGCCTGGAAAGGTGGCTAAAACTGGAGCTTCATGGTAATCTATAGATGTTGACATACATTTCACACAAACGATATCTTAGAAACATTTGTATATATAGTAAACTTGGGGAAAATTGAACTCACTCTCTATTGTTACAATTACTGCTGCAATATTATTATTTTATTACTATACTTTAATTAAATTCCTCTTACTGGAACTTAAAAACCATGAAAACCAGACAGATTGAATATAGCAGACCATTAAGTCACCCTCCCCTTACTCAGAAGATTTCATTTTAAGGCACACAAGGACAATATTATAATGTAATTACTACTCTCAGTAGCAGTGAGTAATACCAACCCATCATGCAAGCACCAGAAATTGACAACCACATTTCGTTGTGATCTGTGGTTGCAGGCTATTTTTCTCTCCCCACCCAAGACTAAAAATCCAATAATGTCTTTTATAATGGGGGTGATGTGGCTTAAGAAATATCTGTTTATGATTCATAAACATAAACAGTGAGCATAATCTGCTACACAGAAAGCTGCTTTGCCTCAGAGGAAAACATATTCTATGTTGCATTAACTCAGCCTTGAGGCAAAATATCACAGCCACATCATCAAATAGAGAAGGCAGCTGAAACGTCAGCTGGCCTGATATTCCTTCTATACCAGAGACCTCTAAATGAGCTTCCAAATGGCCACGTGAGAGTGTGCTAGGTGCCATCTCACAGATGAGTCAACTAAAGGACAGTGATGCAGGGTGGCTTACAGCTTGGTCAGATACTTGTAATTTATATGATAAACAGCAGGATTCTAGAAACCTGGAGTCTAACTGTAAAATTAAGCAGCAAACAAATACATTAGCTATAGTCCTTGGGGGTCAGGTTCTCTTCCCAATTAAGTCCAGCCCCTAAGGAAATTATGACATGAGCAACTCTCATATTTAGGGATCTTCCACCACACCCTCATCCCCTGGCCTGCTTTTCTAGCCTTACCCAGAATCACATATTTGTAAAGGTTTGCTCTCAGCTGCCCCAAACAGAAAGCAATCAGATGAATGTATTAGTTATTCATTCACTTTTTCATTCATAAGAACATTTTCTGAGCTATATTCTAAGTACCGTACTAGACTCTCGGGATTCAAAGGTTAGTACGTCAGTAACATGCCATCAAAAATACATAATGTCAGAGGAGGAGCTAAGATGGTGGAGAAATAGGACGGGGAGACCACTTTCTCTCCTACAAATTCATCAAAAGAACATTTAAACACCGAGTAAATTCCTCAAAACAACTTCTGAATGCCGGCAGAGGACATCAGGCACCCAGGAAAGCAACCCATTGTCTTCGAAAGGAGGTAGGAAAAAATATAAAAGACAAAAAAAGAGACAAAAGAGGGAGGGATGGAGCTCCATCCCAGGAAGGGAGTCTTAAAAAGAGAGAAGTTCCCAAACATCAGGAAACACTCTCATTGTCGAGTCTGTGCCGAGCCTTGGAAGCACAGAGGGCAACATAACAGGGAAGAAAAATAAATAAACAATTAAAACCCACAGATTACGAGCCCAACAGTAACTCCCCCAGCGGAGAAGCAGCACAGACGCCTGCACCCGCCACTAGCAAGCGGGGGCTGGGCAGGGAGGCGTGGGCTGCATTGCTTAGAGTAAGGATCTTGCCTGAATGCCCCGAGCACTATTTGAGTGAACTAATTTGGGCTAGCAAACCAGACTGTGGGATATCTACCA
The DNA here is from genome assembly GCF_029378745.1 of Bos indicus. Lineage (NCBI taxonomy): Eukaryota > Metazoa > Chordata > Mammalia > Artiodactyla > Bovidae > Bos > Bos indicus. The sequence continues at coordinate 51,428,606 of NC_091767.1, read as the reverse complement.
CGTGAAAGCCAGCCCTAACCTAAGACACCGCCAGGCCCGCGCACAGAACAAAGGAGTGAACAGAGATAGCCGGCTGCAGACCATACCCCTCCAGTGATAGGCAGCCAGAGCTGGAAGGGGACAATCGCAGCCCCAGAGAGACATTATCTACAAAACTGTAAGCAGGCTTCTTTGCTAAGACTTCTTGGGGTTCTGGATGGTCAACATCCGCCTGAGAAGGTGCGCCGGTTGTACACCCAGAAAACTGAGCGGCTGGGAGGCAATAAGTCGCAGCAACAGTGCTCGCCAAACACCTCATCACCTGAGCTGCTCAGACCTGGGAAGGGCACAAAACGCAGGCCCAACCGAGTCTGGGCCTCTGAGGACTACCCGAGTGCCTGAACTTGAGCGGCTTAGACCTGGGAGGTGCAAGCAGCCTGGGGCCGGCCTCGAATGGTTTCTGGCAGAGCAACCTAGAGCCTGAGCAGTGTGGGCAGGGAGGCTACACGCGCTGTGAGCCGGAGCAGGCCCAGTGTGGCTGAGGCACTGCGAGCACACGCCAGTGTTACTTGTTGGCAGCATCCCTCCCTCCCCACAGTGCGACTGAACAAGTGAGCCTAAAAGAAAAAAAAAAGTGTCCACCACCACCCCCTTTGTATCAGGGCAGAAATCAGACACTGAAGAGACCAGCAAACAGAAGAAGCTGTAACAGAGGGAAGCGCCTTGGAAGCGACAGGCAATAGATTAAAACCCTGTCTTTAGTACCAACTACATAAGAAGGGGCCTATAGATCTTGAGAAATATAAGCCGGACCAAGGAACTAGCCAAAAATGAACTGACCCCACAATACCCACAACAACACCAGAGAAAGTCCTAGATATATTTTTACTATTTTTACAATCATTATTTCTTTTTTTTTAATTTTTTAAAAAACTTTAAGTCCTCTATTACTCCTTTAATTTTCACTTTTATAACCTACTATTACTTTGCAAAAAAAAAAAAAAAGACCCTATTTTTTTTAAAGCAAACTTCATATATATATTTTTTATAATTTTTGTGACCTTTTTTTTTTCTTCTTCTTTTATTTAACATTGTATTTTTGAAATTCCAAACTCTACTTTAAATTTTTAATTTTAGCTTTTTGGTATTTGTTATCAATTTTGTACCTATATTTTTTTAAATAATTTTTATGACTTTTTTCTCTCTCTTTCTTTCTCTTCTTCTTTAACATTGTATTTCTGAAATTCCAAACTCTACCCTAGATTTTTAATTTATGCTTTTTGGTATTTGTTATCAATTTTGTACCTATATTTTCTTTATAATTTTTGTGACTTTGTTTGTTTTTGTTTGTTTGTTTTTCCTTTCTTTTTCTTCTTCTTTTCTTTAACATTGTATTTTTGAAATTCCAAACTCTACTCTAGATTTTTAACTTTTGCTTTTTGGTATTTGTTATCAATTTTGTACCTATATTTTCTTTATAATTTTTGTGACTTTTTTTTTTCTTTTTCTCTTTCTTTTCCTTCTTTTCTTTAACATTGTATCTTTGAAATTCCAAACTCTACTCTAGTTTTAATTTTTTCTTTTAGGTATTCGTTACCAATTTTGTACCTTTAAGAACCCAATCTTAAGTACCCATTTTTTACTTGGGAATGAGATTACTGGCTTGACTGCTCTCTCCTGCTTTGGACTCTCCTTTTTCTCCACCAGGTCGCCTGTGTCTCCTCCCTAACCCCTCTCTACTCTACCCAACTCTGTGAATTTCTGTGTGTTCCAGACGGTGGAGAACACTCAGGGAACTGATTACTGGCTGGATCTGTCTCTCTCCTTTTCATTCCCCCCTTTTATCCTCCTGGCCACCTCTGTCTCCTTCCTCCCTCTTCTCTTCTCTGTATAACTCTGTGAACATTTCTGAGCAGTCCAGTTGTGGAGTGCACATAAGGAAGAGATTACTGGCTAGCCCACTCTCTCCTCTATTGATTCCACCTCATCTCATTCAGGTCACCTCTAACTCCCTCCTCCCTCTTCTCTTCTCCATGTAATGCTGTGAACCTCTCTGGGTGACCCTCACGGTGGAGAAACTTTTCACCTTTAACCTAGATGTTTTATCAATGGTGCTGTTTAGAAGGAGAAGTTTTGAGACTACTGTAAAAATAAGACTGATAACTGGAAGCAGGAGGCTTAAGTCTAAACCCTGACTCCAGGGAATATTAATTGACAGGAGCTCATCAAATGCTTCCATACCTACACTGAAACCAAGCACCACACAAGGGCCAACAAGTTCCAGGGCAAGACATACCAAGCCAATTCTCCAGCAACACAGGAACACGCCCTGAGCTCCAATATACAGGCTGCCCAAAGTTACTCCAAAACCATAGACATCTCATAACTCATTACTGGACACTTCATTGCACTCCAGAGAGAAGAAATCCGGCTCCACACACCAGAACGACACAAGCTTCCCTAACCAAGAAATCTTGACAAGCCACCTGTACAAACCCACACACAGCGAGGAAACTCCACAATAAACAGAACTTCACAAACTGCCAGAATACAGAAAGGACACCCCAGAATCAGCAATTTAAACAAGATGAAGAGACAGAGGAATACCCAGCAGATAAAGGAACAGGATAAATGCCCACCAAACCAAACAAAAGAGGAAGAGATAGGGAATCTACCTGATAAAGAATTCTGAATAATGATAGTGAAATTGATCCAAAATCTTGAAATCAAAATGGAATCACAGATAAATAGCCTGGAGACAAGGATTGAGAAGATGCAAGAAAGGTTTAACAAGGACCTAGAAGAAATAAAAAAGAGTCAATATATAATGAATAATGCAATAAATGAGATCAAAAACACTCTGGAGGCAACAAATAGTAGAATAACAGAAGCAGAAGATAGGATTAGTGAATTAGAAGATAGAATGGTAGAAATAAATGAATCAGAGACGAAAAAAGAAAGACGAATTAAAAGAAATGAGGATAATCTCAGAGACCTCCAGGACAATATTAATGCTACAACATTCGAATCATAGGAGTCCCAGAGGAAGAAGACAAAAAGAAAGACCATGAGAAAATACTTGAGGAGATAATAGTTGAAAACTTCCCTAAAATGAGGAAGGAAATAATCACTCAAGTCCAAGAAACCCAGAGAGTCCCAAACAGGATAAACCCAAGGCGAAATACCCCAAGACACATATTAATCAAATTAACAAAGATCAAACACAAAGAACAAATATTAAAAGCAGCAAGGGAAAAACAACAAATAACACACAAGGGAATTCCCATAAGGATAACAGCTGATCTTTCAATAGAAACTCTTCAAGCCAGGAGGGAGTGGCAAGACATACTTAAAGTGATGAAAGAAAATAACCTACAGCCCAGATTGTTGTACCCAGCAAGGATCTCATTCAAATATGAAGGAGAAATCAAAAGCTTTACAGACAAGCAAAAGCTGAGAGAATTCAGCACCACCAAACCAGCTCTCCAACAAATACTAAAGAATATTCTCTAGACAGGAAACACAAAAACGGTGTATAAATTCGAACCCAAAGCAATAAAGTAAATGGCAATGGGATCATACTTATCAATAATTAACTTAAACGTAAATGGGTTGAATGCCCCAACCAAAAGACAAAGACTGGCTGAATGGATACAAAAACAAGACCCCTACATATGTTGTCTGCAAGAGACCCATCTCAAAACAGGGGACACATACAGACTGAAAGTGAAGGGCTGGAAAAAGATTTTCCATGCAAATAGAGACCAAAAGAAAGCAGGAGTAGCAATACTCATATCAGATAAAATAGACTTTAAAACAAAGGCTGTGAAAAGAGACAAAGAAGGTCACTACATAATGATCAAAGGATCAATCCAAGAAGAAGATATAACAATTATAAATATATATGCACCCAACATAGGAGCACCGCAATATGTAAGACAAATGCTAACAAGTATGAAAGGAGAAATTAACAATAACACAATAATAGTGGGAGACTTTAATACCCCACTCACACCTATGGATAGATCAACTAAACAGAAAATTAACAAGGAAACACAAACTTTAAATGATACAATAGACCAGTTATACCTAATTGATATCTATAGGACATTTCATCCCAAAACAATGAATTTCACTTTTTTCTCAAGTGCACATGGAACCTTCTCCAGGATAGATCACATCCTGAGCCATAAATCTAGCCTTGGTAAATTCAAAAAAATTGAAATCATTCCAAGCATCTTTTCTGACCACAATGCAGTAAGATTAGATCTCAATTACAGGAGAAAAACTATTAAAAATTCCAACATATGGAGGCTGAACAACACACTGCTGAACAACCAACAAATCACAGAAGAAATTAAAAAAGAAATCAAATTTGCATAGAAACGAATGAAAATGAAAACACAACAACCCAAAACCTGTGGGACACTGTAAAAGCAGTCCTAAGGGAAAAGTTCATAACAATACAGGCATACCTCAAGAAACAAGAAAAAACTCAAATAAATAACCTAACTCTACACCTAAAGCAACCTGAAAAGGAAGAAATGAAGAACCCCAGGGTTAGTAGAAGGAAAGAAATCTTAAAAATTAGGGCAGAAATAAATGCAAAAGAAACAAAAGAGACCATACAAAAATCAACAAAGCCAAAAGCTGGTTCTTTGAAAGGATAAATAAAATTGACAAACCATTAGCCAGACTCATCAAGAAACAAAGGGAGAAAAATCAAATCAATAAAATTAGAAATGAAACTGGAGAGATCACAACAGACAACACAGAAATACAAAGTATCATAAGAGACTACTATCAGCAATTATATGCCAATAAAATGGACAACATGGAAGAAATGGACAAATTCTTAGAAAAGTACAACTTTCCAAAACTGGACCAGGAAGAAATAGAAAATCTTAACAGACCCATCACAAGCACGGAAATTGAAACTGTAATCAGAAATCTTCCAGCAAACAAAAGCCCAGGTCCAGACGGCTTCACAGCTGAATTTTACCAAAAATTTAGAGAAGAGCTAACACCTATCCTACTTAAACTCTTCCAGAAAATTGCAGAGGAAGGTAAACTTCCAAACTCATTCTATGAGGCCACCATCTCCCTAATACCAAAACCTGACAAAGATGCCACAAAAAAAGAAAACTACAGGCCAATATCACTGATGAACATAGATGCAAAAATCCTTAACAAAATTCTAGCAATCAGAATCCAACAACACATTAAAAAGATCATACACCATGACCAAGAGGGCTTTATCCCAGGGATGCAAGGATTCTTCAATATCTGCAAATCAATCAATATAATACACCACATTAACAAATTGAAAAATAAAAACCATATGATTATCTCAATAGATGCAGAGAAAGCCTGTGACAAAACTGAACATCCATTTATGATAAAAACTCTCCAGAAAGCAGGAATAGAAGGAACATACCTCAACATAATAAAAGCTATATATGACAAACCCACAGCAAACATTATCCTCAATGGTGAAACATCGAAAGCATTTCCTCTAATCAGGCATAAGACAAGGGTGCCCACTTTGACCATTACTATTCAAAATAGTTTTGGAAGTTTTGGCCACAGCAATCAGAGCAGAAAAAGAAGTAAAAGGAATCCAAATTGGAAAAGAAGAAGTAAAACTCTCACTGTTTGCAGATGACATGATCCTCTACATAGAAAACCCTAAAGACTCCACCAGAAAATTACTAGAACTAATCAATGAATATAGTAAAGTTGCAGGATATAAAATCAACACACAGAAATCCCTTGCATTCCTATACACTAATAATGAGAAAATAGAAAGAGAAATTAAGGAAACAATTCCATTCACCATTGCAACAAAAAGAATAAAATACTTAGGAATATATCTACCTAAAGAAACTAGAGACCTATATATAGAAAACTACAAAACACTGGTGAAAGAAACCAAAGAGGACACTAATAGATGGAGAAATATACCATGTTCATGGATTGGAAGAATCAATTTAGTGAAAATGAGTATACTACCCAAAGCAATTTATAGATTCAATGCAATGCCTATCAAGCTACCAACAGTATTCTTCACAGAGCTAGAACAAATAATTTCACAATTTGTATGGAAATACAAAAAACCTCGAATAGCCAAAGCAATCTTGAGAAAGAAGAATGGAACTGGAGGAATCAACTTGCCTGACTTCAGGCTCTACTACAAAGCCACAGTCATCAAGACAGTATGGCACTGGCACAAAGACAGAAATATAGATCAATGGAACAAAATAGAAAGCCCAGAGATAAATCCATGCACATATGGACACCTTACCCTTGACAACCCCACGTCCAAGGAGCTGTGGCTGCCCGGGCACAGGAGGGCCTAGAGGAGCTATCCCACATTGAAGGTCAGGAAGGGCAGCGGTGAGGAGATACTCCTTGTCCAAGGTAAGGAGCAATGGCTGCACTTTGCTGGAACAGCCGTGAAGAGATACCCCACGCCCAAGGTAAGAGAAACCCAAGTAAGACAGTAGGTGTTGCAAGAGGGCATCAGAGGGCAAACACAATGAAACCATACTCACAGAAAACTAGTCAATCTAATCACACTAGGACCACATCCTTGTCTAACTCAATGAAACTAAGCCATGCCCATGGGGCAACCCAAGATGGGCGGGTCATAGTGATGACATCTGACAGAATGTGCTCCACTGGAGAAGGGAATGGCAAACCACTTCAGTATTTTTGCCTTGAGACCCCATGAACAGTATGAAAAGGCAAAATGATAGGATACTGAAAGAGAAACTCCCCAGGTCAGTAGGTGCCCAATATGCTACTGGATATCAGTGGAGAAATAACTCCAGAAAGAATGAAGGGATGGAGCCAAAGCAAAAACAATACCCAGTTGTGGATGTGACTGGTGATAGAAGCAAGGTCTGATGTTATAAAGAGCAATATTGCATAGGAACCTGGAATGTCAGGTCCATGAATCAAGGCAAATTGGAAGTGGTCAAACAAGAGATGGCAAGATGAATGTCAACATTCTAGGCATCAGCGAACTGAAATGGACTGGAATGGGTGAATTTAACTCAGATGACCATTATATCTACTACTGTGGGCTGGAATCCCTCAGAAGAAATGGAGTAGCCATCATGGTCAACAAAAGAGTCCGAAATGCAGTACTTGGATGCAATCTCAAAAATGACAGAATAATCTCTGTTCATTTCCAAGGCAAACCATTCAATATCACAGTAATCCAAGGCTATGTCCCAACCAGTAATGCTGAAGAAGCTGAAGTTGAACGGTTCTATGAAGACCTACAAGACCTTCTAGAACTAACACCCAAAAAAGATGTCCTTTTCATTATAGGGGACTGGAATGCAAAAGTAGGAAGTCAAGAAACACCTGGAGTAACAGGCAAATTTGGCCTTGCAATACGGAATGAAGCAGGGCAAAGACTAATAGAGTTTTGCCAAGAAAATGCACTGGTCATAAAAAACACCCTCTTCCAACAACACAAGAGAAGACTCTACACATGGACATCACCAGATGGTCAACACTGAAATCAGATTGATTATATTCTTTGCAGCCAAAGATGGAGAAGCTCTATACAGTCAACAAAAACAACACCAGGAGCTAACTGTGGCTCAGATCATGAACTCCTTATTGCCAAATTCAGACTTAAATTGAAGAAAGTAGGGAAAACCACTAGACCTTTGAGGTATGACCTAAATCAAATCCCTTATGATTATACAATGGAAGTGAGAAATAGATTTAAGGGTCTAGATCTGATAGATAGAGTGTCTGATGAACTATGGACTGAGGTTCATGACATTGTACAGGAGACAGGGATCAAGACCATCTCCATAGAAAAGAAATGCAAAAAAGCAAAATGGATGTCTGAGGAGGCCTTACAAATAGCTGTGAAAAGAAGAGAAGCGAAAAGCAAAGGAGAAAAAGAAAGATATAAACATCTGAATGCAGAGTTCCAAAGAATAGCAAGAAGAAATAAGAAAGCCTTCTTCAGCGATCAATGCAAAGAAATAGAGGAAAACAACAGAATGGGAAAGACTAGAGATCTCTTCAAGAAAATCAGAGATACCAAAGGAACATTTCATGCAAAGATGGGCTCGATAAAGGACAGAAATGGTATGGACCTAACAGAAGCAGAAGAGATTAAGAAGAGATGGCAAGAATACACAGAAGAACTATACAAAAAAGATCTTCACGACACAGATAATCACGATGGTGTAATCATTGACCTAGAGCCAGACATCCTGGAATGGGAAGTCAAGTGGGCCTTAGAAAGCATCACTACGAACAAAGCTAGTGGAGGTGATAGAATTCCAGTTGAGCTATCCCAAATCCTGAAAGATGATGCTGTGAAAGTGCTGCACTCAATATGCCAGCAAATTTGGGAAACTCAGTAGTGGCCACAGGACTGGAAAAGGTCAGTTTTCATTCCAGTCCCAAAGAAAGGCAATGCCAAAGAATGCTCAAACTACCGCACAATTGCACTCATCTCACACGCTAGTAAAGGGATGCTCAAAATTCTCCAAGTCAGGCTTCAGCAATATGTGAACTGTGAACTTCCAGATGTTCAAGCTAGTTTTAGAAAAGGCAGAGGAACCAGAGATCAAATTGCCAACATCCGCTGGATCATGGAAAAAGCAAGAGAGTTCCAGAAAAACATCTATTTCTGCTTTACTGACTATGCCAAAGCCTTTGACTGTGTGGATCACAATAAACTGTGGAAAATTCTGAAAGAGATGGGAATACCAGACCACCTGACCTGCCTCTTGAGAAACCTGTCTACAGGTCAGGAAGCAACAGTTAGAACTGGACGTAGAACAACAGACTGGTTCCAAATAGGAAAAGGAGTACGTCAAGGCTGTATATTGTCACCCTGTTTGTTTAACTTATATGCAGAGTACATCATGAAAACTCTGGGCTGGAAGAAGCACAAGCTGGAATCAAGATTGCCAGGAGAAATATCAATAACCTCAGATATGCAGATGACACCACCCTAATGGCAGAAAGTGAAGAGGAACTCAAAAGCCTCTTGATAAAAGTGAAAGAGGAGAGTGAAAAAGTTGGCTTAAAACTCAACATTCAGAAAACGAAGATGATGGCATCCAGTCCCACCACTTCATGGGAAATGGATGGGGAAACAGTGGAAACAGTGTCAGAATTTATTTTTTTGGGGCTCCAAAATCACTGCAGATGGTGACTGCAGCCATGAAATTAAAAGACGCTTACTCCTTGGAAGGAAAGTTATGACCAACCTAGATAGTATATTCAAAAGCAGAGACATTACTTTGCCAACAAAGGTCTGTCTAGTCAAGGCTATGGTTTTTCCAGTGGTCATATTTGGATGTGAGAGTTGGACTGTGAAGAAAGCTGAGCACTGAAGAATTGATGCTTTTGAACTGTGATGTTGGATAAGACTCTTGAGAGTCCCTTGGACTGCAAGGGGATCCAACCAGTCCATTCTGAAGGAGATCAGTCCTAGGATTTCTTTGGAAGGAATGATGCTAAAGCTGAAACTCCAGTACTTTGGCCACCTCATGGGAACAGTTGACTCATTGGAAAAGACTCTGATGCTGGGAGGGATTGGGGGCAAGAGAAGAAGGGGATGACAGAGGATGAGATGGCTGGATGGCATCACTGACTCAATGGACGTGAGTCTCAGTGAACTCCAGGAGTTGGTGATGGACAGGGAGGCCTGGTGTGCTGCGATTCATGGGGTTGCAAAGAATTGGACACGACTGGGCGACTGATCTGATCTGATCTTTGACAAAGGAGGCAAGAATATACAATGGATTAAAGACAATCTCTTTAACAAGTGGTGCTGGGAAAACTGGTCAACCACTTGTAAAAGAATGAAACTAGAACACTTTCTAACACCATACACAAAAATAAACTCAAAATGGATTAAATATCTAAATGTAAGACCAGAAACTATAAAACTCGTAGAGGAAACATAGGCAAAACACTCTCTGACATACATCACAGCAGGATCCTCTATGACCACCTCTCAGAATATTGGAAATAAAAGCAAAAATAAACAAATGGGACCTAATTAAACTTAAAAGCTTCTGCACAACAAAGGAAATTATAAGCAAGGTGAAAAGACAGCCTTCAGAATGGGAGAAAATAATAGCAAATGAAGCAACGGACAAACAACTAATCTCAAAAATATACAAGCAACTCCTACAGCTCAACTCCAGAAAAATAAATGACCCAATCAAAAAATGGGCCAAAGAACTAAATAGACATTTCTCCAAAGAAGACATACAGATGGCTAACAAACACATGAAAAGATGCTCAACATCACTCATTATCAGAGAAATGCAAATCAAAACCAGAGGTACCATTTCACGCCAGTCAGAATGGCTACGATCCAAAAGTCTACAAGCAATAAATGCTGGAGAAGGTGTGGAGAAAAGGGAACCCTCTTACACTGTTGGTGGGAATGCAAACTAGTACAGCCACTATGGAGAACAGTGTGGAGATTCCTTAAAAAACTGGAAATAGAACTGCCATATGACCCACCAATCCCACTGCTGGGCATACACACTGAGGAAACCAGAATTGAAAGAGACATGTGTACCCCAATGTTCATCGCAGCACTGTTTATAATAGCCAGGACATGGAAGCAACCTAGATGTCCATCAGCAGATGAATGGATAAGAAAGCTGTGGTACATATACACAATGGAGTATTACTCAGCCATTTAAAAAAATACATTTGAATCAGTTCTAATGAGGTGGATGAAACTGGAGCCTATTATACAAAGTGAAGTAAGCCAGAAAGAAAAACACCAATACAGTATACTAACGCATATATATGGAATTTAGAAAGATGGTAACAATAACCCTGTATATGAGACAGCAAAAGAGACAGTGATGTATAGTACAGTCTTTTGGACTCTGTGGGAGAGGTAGAGGGTGGGATGATTTGGGAGAATGGCGTTGAAACATGTATAATATCATATATGAAACGAGTCGCCAGTCCAGGTTCGATGCACGATACTGGATGCTTGGGGCTGGTGCACTGGGACGACCCAGAGGGATGGTATGTGGAGGGAGGAGGGTTCAGAATAGTGAACACATGTATATCTGTGGTGGATTCATTTTGATATATGGCAAAACCAATACCATTGTAAAGTTAAAAAACAAAATAAAATTTAAAAAAAATTAAAAAATAAATTAAATCACAATAAAGTAGAATCAGTGTGGATAAACACAGGCATACCTCAAAGATATTTTAGGTTTGATTCCAGACCACTACAATAAAGCAAATATTCCAATAAAAAAAATACATAATGTCACATTTAATAGGTTATATCTTGGCAGGGAACAGGACCAGATTTGAAGTGCCATATGAGTTCCCTGGTGGCTCAGACAGTAAAGAATCCACCTTCAATGCAGGAGATCCAGGTTTTATTCCTGGATCAGGTAGATCCTCTGTAGAAGGGAATGGCAACGCGCTCCAGTATTCTTGCCTGGGAAATTCTACGGAGAGAGAAGCCTGGTGGGCTATAGTCCATGGGGTTGCAAAGAGTCAGAGATGACTGAGCAACTAACCCATGAGTAAAGCAATGTCAGGTGGCACAGACGGAGAAGGCAGTGGCAACCCACGCCACTACTCTTGCCTGGAAAATCCCATGGACGGAGGAGCCTGGTAGGCTGCAGTCCATGGGGTCTTGGAGAGTCGGACACGACTGAGCGACTTCACTTTCACTTTTCACTTTCATGCCTTGGAGGAGGAAATGGCAACCCACTCCAGTGTTCTTGCCTGGAGAATCCCAGGGACAGAGGATCCGGGTGGACTGCCATCTATGGGATCTCACAGAGTCGGACACGACTGACACAACTTAGCAGTAGCAGGTGGCACAGAAAAATAGAGTATTTTTAGAAGGTAGCAAGGAATGTTAATGACAAAGTTTGACAAGGTGTACCCTCTTCTTGTTTTTTTGTTTCCATTATTTTCCAGGTCATCTCTTAGAACCTAACAGATTTCCACTCAGATTCTCCCTCCATAGCCCTCTTTTAATAATTCAGCATCATTTGGCACCTACTCAGGTAGTACCATGCTTTAGGAGTGCTACACGAAGTCTGCCCTTGAGCAGTTCACTGTATAGCTGGGGAAACAGTCACCAAACATGAAACATGAAATTATGCTATCATCAGTGAAGAGCAATCAATATTGGAGATTTGTACAACATGCCATGAGCAGGAGAGTGAATGTGGGCAATACATTCTCTCCTTAGGACTAATGAAAGGTTTCCCAGAGAAGTTAACATCTGAACAAAGTTTTAAACGGTAAGTAGGAGTAAACTCTTGGAGAAGGAAATGACAACCCACTCCAGTATTCTTGCCTAGAGAATCCTGTGGTCAGAGGAGGCTGGTGGGCTGCTGTCTGTAGGGTCACACAGAGTCAGACACGACTGCAGCGACTTAGCATGCTTGTATGCATTGGAGAACGAAATGGCAACCCACTCCAGTATTCTTGCCTGGAGAATCCCAGGGACAGAGGAGCTTGGTGGGCTGCCATCTAGGGGTCGCACAGAGTCAGACATGACTGAAGCGACTTAGCAGCAGCAGCAGGAGTCAACCATACCCCAACACAAAATAAAAAATTAAATCTAAAAAAAAGGATGAGTAGGAGACATACATGTGAATGGGTAGGTACATATTACGTGGAGGAACAGGCGCTCCCTTTGAAAATCAAAATATTTAGCAATACCAGGCCCAAATTCCTGCATATGGCTATAACTACTGGAACTGAGTGGGGTCTCCCATTGGATAGAGCCTGTATTGAATTCAACCTACTTTATTTATCTACATGCTTAACTCTAAGTGACTGAGTTTGAGCTCTCTGGTCTATTGATTCCAGCTTGGGTCCACCTGACCATAGAACAATTAATGGAGTTAGTCAACTCTGCACAACTATCACTAAAATTGGTTTTATTTTTTTAGCAGAATTGCTAATTGGATATTTTGTAACAATTGGCTTAAATAGTTAAATTTTGACCATATATACCCATTATCCAAAGTGAAGAATTAAATATTGATGATCAAAGTAGTTATGAACTATTCTATCAATTTAAGAACAAACTAGTCATACTGTGAGAGACCAAAATGCCTGTCCAAAAGCCCATGTGTTCCATCTACCCTTACATATGTCAAGTGTTACCTTCTCCCATGATATTTCTAGTTTAAATGTGTGTACAGTGGTACTGGATCAAATTAAGACTCTCAGACCTCCTCATTCTGGTATGATGCAGTCTGCAATGATATGCTGACTCTCAGCAGCCCAAATTAAAATACCAGGCTTCTACCAGCCGTGGTTCCAACTCTGCAACAAAATGATAATCCCATGGCAGTGCGATCAGACTGCAAGAGGAGTCTAGGTTCTGGTTGGATATCACTGCCCAAAGTTAGATCTGATGCATGTGCATCTGAAAATATCTGAGCAGCTGTCTACAGGGGAAATGGGATGTGTGCGTGTATCAGATATATAACTTTGAATTTACACTGTCTCCTTATTAAAAAGCATCAAATGGATGTGCTGAAAGCACTCCCACAGAATAACATTCCTGTGAATATCTTATAAAAGTTATAATATCTGAAGAGAGCAGCAGAGCTTGCTAAATTTAGGTTGGCTTGGCTCTTGTTTCCTGGTTAGGTCTGGATACGCAGTCTAATTTACATGGTTGACTTCAATACATTCTCAGAGTTGAATTAGCATGCACTAAATCTACTATCACACTTTCATTCCAAAATCAACACAATGAATCGCTTCATTCCTTGTTGCTTTACTTACTTAAAAAAAAAAAAAAAAAAAGCAGTTCTTTCATGGAGGGAAAAGATTAGAGGTTGGTTTTTTGGTATTTTCTTTTTACAAGGATGAATGAAGAGAGCAAAGCAAAAAGAACGGCAGTGAGTTGAATCCAAGAAATGGCTAAGAATAGATGTGTTGGCTTTTTTTCATGGCCCTAAGAATGAACATGTAAATATATAGGAAAAATAAATAAGACCCTAAAAGTCTAATTATAAATAATATATTTCTTAATGAGCAGTTTTTAAATTTTCAGAAAGGTGAGAATATGTCTGAAAATTGTAACAATTTCAGCAATTCCGCCTGATTCATTTTTCCCTGAGTTGTTTGTTCACTGTAATATTAGTCTCAACTATGTGGTTGGTGCTGCCAATTTGGATGACTTTATACAGAGCCTCAAACTCCACGGCTGCCAAATTCAACTGAAGACCAAAGTTGTGTCTACACAACCAGGTAGGGTTAGAAAAAAAAATCAATTGAGGCATTTTTCCAAGGCCTGTCTAGTTTAGGAGAAGCAGGAACCTAACAGGCAGGCCTCACTATTCAAGCAACTGTCCTAACAATGCAGTGAACAGAAGCAACTCAAGAGACATCACTGTAAGAGAGACCAAGAAAAAAGCTGATTTGTATCAATTCAAGCCAGAAAAAAGCCACACCCTGAAATCATTACAGTCACTTGTAATAAAATTTAATAATGTTAATAATGTTTATTAGCTATTCCAATATATGACTACTACTAATTTTAAAATTTCCTTAAGAAAATAAATCTCAGTTGTGGCATTTCTGATTTTTTTTCTTTTCTAATAAAATTATTTAAACTTATACTTTTCTGTTTATCAGCACAGTTTTGTGTTTAATATTCTGCTCCTGGTTTATTGTGCTTTGTATATATATAAAATTGTGTTTATTTATTTATGGTTGTACTGGGTCCTTATTGCTATTCGGGCTTTTCTCTAGCTGCAACGAGCAGGAGCTCCTCTCTGGTTGTAGTGCATAGGCTTCCATTGATGGCTTCTCTTGTCGCTGAGCACAGACTCTAGGGTTCACAGGCTTCAGTAGTGGCACACAGGCTCAGTCCCTCCATAGCACATGGGATTCTCCTGGGTCAGAGATGAAACCCGTGTCTCCTGCACTGGCAGGTGGACTCTTCAGCACTGAGCCACCAGGGAAGCCCTATTGTGCTTATTTTTAAGATTAATTCACATCTTCATAGTAGTTTTTGCTGAGCAACATTTTAAGAACTGTGTTTATCTACAAAGTATAATGCACTACCCAACAATTCAAATTATTCATTCATCTTTATTTGAACTTGAGAATCATGACATCCATACGTCAAGAAGTTCCCCTGATACTATAGCTGCTTTATCAAGAAACACAACTAATTAAGGGGGAAAAGACAGTGATTTCATCTGGAAGCTTTTGGAACTCAATAGCTCCCCCCTATCTCTGACTCACTAAATATAAATTTAAAATATATATGCTTAGGGCTTAAAAGAAAAAGCTCTCATTCTTTTTTCCCTTTTTCCCTTCTATAATACAATGTTCATTTTACACACAGGACCTTAGATTTATTTATAAAAGTACCATGTGTAATGAATTCTCAATATTAGGATCTGAGAAGACCATCTGGAATAGAGAGTGTGCTTGAGTCAGTAGGTCCCAACAGCTGGTACTTTACGAAAACCTTCTGCCACTCTCCTTCGGATTTTCACTGCTAAGTTATTGTATTTCTAAATACATGATGCTTCTTTAAATAAGCTTCCAACTTCTGGCTTTCCAAAACATCTTTGGATCTTTTTGTCATATGGCATACCAAACCAAAAAAAAAAAAAATTTACAAACCCAAAAAAGGAGTCCTAATTAAGTGTAGGAGCTACAAAGTTAAATGATTTTTTTAAATAAACATTAAATTTCTAGATTCTGGAAAGAAGGCAGCCCAGCCCAATGAAAAACTATGGGCTTTGAAGTGAGAAAGATAATGTGTCGATGTCAGTATTTTCTATCTTTGAATTTCTTTTCTGTAAAATTGGGAGATCGTGCCTTTCTGAAGGAGTTGTCATGAGCACCAAATGATACAGGAGATGTAACCTGTTATTGCAGCTCTGAGGGTTTGAGTTAGAGCCACAGAGAAGTATATGGAGGAAGCCTTCTTTGAAAGTACAGGTTAAGATAATTCAAGAGGGCCGCTATTTCCCTCCAGTTGGCTAACAGTTCCCATGGCAGCTCCTCTGGGAACCAAGGCATAGGGGATGGGAGAGACCATGCATGGTGCATTCAAAGGAGAGCTGCACTTCAGAGTTTAGCGAGAGTCATCTCATGAAGGCTTGGCTGGGTCTGCGGGAAGATCTGAATACCAGTGCATCCAGTCTGTGCCTTCTCTCAATACAGAGTTACTCCAGGAGCAGGGGCAGGGGTTCTCACATTCTTCACTGATGAAAGAGGGCCACCCTTACGTGCAATAACAGTCTGGGACTCCTGTGGATTCAAAAGGCTTCCAATTTCCTTTCAGAGAGGTGTATTCCCACACACCTGCTGAGAGGTCACTCTCACACAGCAGCTCTGATTGCCTAGAATTTAGATTAGATGAACCCTCTGGCCATGTGCCCCCTTTCTGTTGGACTGGTCATCAGTGGAGCCCAGTGATGTATACAGCAGAACCACTGTCAGTGCTCTCCATTCTACGGAAGCAACTCAGAAAATCCTGGAGACTCATTACCATGAGAGAAGTTAGCCCAGGGGTCCAGTCCAAGCAAATGGAATGTTTTCTTCATCATTAAAGTCAAGGGGGAAAGGAAGCCTAACTGACATGAGAGGTATTCCTGAGAAACAGAAGCAAATGAGAACCCAAGACTTTCTCATGGGAATAACAAAACCAATAAGTTCTTATTGGATGCCAGCTTTATAACAGCTCTCTACAGGAAAGAAAGGGCATAAAAAGTGTAAGATACAGTCCCTGCCTCTGAAGAGATTGTAATAAAGGTTATAATCTCATAGGACAAAACTTTCTAAACTCTGAAAAATGAAATAACAATACATGATTTATGAAGTAGGGGGAATGACGTCAGGGACAGTGTGGAGAATGGGAGAGGCAATAGACAGATAAAAATACACAGATGATAGAAGGAGAATGTGGAGAAGGCAATGGCAACCCACTCCAGTATCTTGCCTGGAAAATCCCATGGGCGGAGGAGCCTGGTGGGCTGCAGTCCATGGGGTCTCGAAGAGTCGGACGTGACTGAGCAACTTCACTTTCACTTTTCACTTTCATGTATTGGAGAAGGAAATGGCAACCCACTCCAGTGTACTTGCCTGGAGAATCCCAGGGACGGGGGAGCCTGGTGGGCTGCCTTCTCTAGGGTCGCACAGAGTCAGACATGACTGAAGCGACTTAGCAGCAGCAGCGGCAGAAGGAGAATGAGAGGGAGAAAGACAGAGATGAATGCAATGCATAGATGGGTAGATAGCTAGATGATAGAGGGAGTGATAAGAGAGAGAGGAGAGGGCAGGATGATAGATGGATGGATGGATGGTCATGTGGACAGAGAGACAGATAAGTTGACATATACTAACCATTATGTGCCTGGCCCTTTGATGGATATGTTACATACATTTATTTAATATTAATCCTCACAATGACTCAATTAGGTATTTACACCCATTTACTTTGTCACTAAATCTAGTCTTGGAGACATTTAAGCAACTGATTGAGATACATATCTATTAAGCGGTAGAGCTGGAATTTGAATCCAGATGTAACTCTAAATACTTTTCTCAGAGCCTAATGGTGTCATGTTTCTCTTTCCACAGTGCTGACAGGTGGCTCAGTGCCAGGTATTCAGCTCTATTTATCCTTTATGATTGGCATATTTCTTCTAAGTGGTTAATTTTATTGCCACTGTCTTTTATGTTTTTGCCATTCTTTTTTGGAAAGAAATAGGATCTACATAAACAAATTGGATTAAATTGACTCCAAAGCTCATGTTGTGTCTGTTTTATCATGCCCTGCATTTAAATAACAGGTCTCGGCAACAACCCAAATCTAAAGGCAGAACAAGGTTTGTTGGCAAATACACTGTTCAGACCAAAAAAAAGCCATAAACGGTCACAAAAGGAAAGATCCTTTCACTCTGGCTCTGAGGGATTTAGGAACATTGACAAGTGGATTCCAGTGGGGCCACTAAAAGCTGAGAGAAGCAGAACAGAGGCAGGAGTGGACTTCCTACATTATACAAGTAGGAAAGAAAATGAAATAAGGATCAGACAGGAGAGAGAAATCAAACACCAACAAATAAAAAACAACTCAAGCTTGCTGCATTATTTTCAAAGTCACTGCTTAAGTTTCCTTTCTTTTTTGCTTTAAATCAGAGGATTAGGGGTTTCTATGGTGTATTTGTTGAACTGAAATCATACCTACTCTTCCTTTTCTTCCTTTGACAACCTGCTCTCCTAGCAGCAACTGATCCTAAAGGTAAAACAGCAGGTGATCTTGCCATGCCCTGGGTAAAGGAATGATGGTACAGTTCAGACACTATCACCCTGAGAGCTTTACCTGTAGAGATACATCTCAAAAAAGTCCTTTCCCTTCCATAATCTAGCCTAAGAGTGCTTGAGTTTCATTTGGGAAATGAGATTAAGCTCTCCTTAAAGCTTGGCTGAGGATTCTCTAAGGCCAGGAAATAAGCAAAACCCTGTCAATAGCCTCTCTTTGACCAACTCATTCTGTTTCCAAATGGGCTCTGGAAAGGGACAGTTGGCACTAACACAGATCTTCCCCCATGTCCCTAAGATCCCCAGAGGAGAACAACCTTCAGAGGCATGGTCTTTATGGCAAAACTTCTTGCTTAACCATCAGAGGCAAACTTAAACATGAAAAACCAAGGAAGCTCACAGCCCAGGCTTTGTAAGCCTATGTGATCATTCACATGCCAGAGAGTTTTTCTCATTTGTAAGTTTCATTATCTTAAACAGCACAAGCCAACTTCTCTCAAAGGGATTCTTTTTCTCATCATTGCTGTTATCAAAAAGCATTTATTAAACATGCATCTGCATGTGGTGCTGGGTACAATAAAACACAAGGACTATTCTCTGAAGTATGGTTCTGCAGCAACAGCTCATTCTCTGTTTTTGCTTCGATCAATTAACAATGATCAATCAGTGAACTTCTACCACCTACAGAGCACAGACTAGAGAATCAGGAACCTACACAAAGAGACTTTACTAGGGGCCAGGAGAGTTGGGCTCTGCTCTACCTGGTGCTCTAAAATAGATAAGGCACATGAAGACGTTGTTCACTTACAGATTTAGAGGGCCCATCCTCCACGATGAAAAAGGAGATGCAAAGAAGCGGGCACAAGTTATTTCCAGAGTCTTTGTCTTTACTTTCTTTTTTTCACTGACTTTTAAAAATTATTTGATATATGCTAAAGAATGTATGTAGCAAATATGTAAATTATAAAACACAGTCATCCCTCAGTATTCAAAGGGGATTGGTCTCAGGACATTATACAGTCACCTCCCTCCTCAGATCAAAATCCACAGAAGCTCAAATTCCTTATACAAAATGGTTGTTTGAGTAGGCACTCTGTACCTGAGGTTTCCCCATGAAAAAGTGATCCAAAATTAGTGGAATCAGCAGCTGTGGATCCTGCAGACATGGAGGGCCAACTGTATAATTATAAAAAGAACATTACGAACCTACCATGAATTTAGTAGTACTAGGAGTTTACTCTTAGCAATGAATTCACCTATGTGCTTTGCTTCTCCCCTACCCTACACTTTTCCTTCCAGAGCTAAACTCTGCACCTAATCTGATGTTAATCACTGATTTGCTATTTAGTGTTAGCACATGTGGATTGTTTAATTGAAATATAGTTGACTTGCAATGTTGTGTTAGTTTCTGGAGAATACGAAGGTGATTCAAGTGTATACACACACACACACACACACACACACACACACACAGAAAACTAAGAAAGATCATGGCATCCGGTCCTATCACTTCATGGCAAATAGATGGGAAATCAGTGGAAACAGTGACAGATGTTATTCTCTTGGGCTCCAAAAGCACTGCAGATGGTGACTGCCGCCATGAAATTAAAAGACTCCTTTTAAAAAAAAGCTCCTTGGAAGAAAAGCTATGACCAACCTAGACAGCACATTAAATAGCAGAGACATTACTTTGTCAACAAAGGTCCATCTAGTCAAAGCTACGTATTTTCCAGTAGTCATGTAAGGATGTGAGGGTTGGACTATAAAGAAAGCTGAGTGCCAAAGAATTTATGCTTTTGAACTGTGGTGTTGTAGAATACTCTTGAGAGTCCCTTGGACTGCAAGGAGATCCAACCAGTCCATCCTAAAAGAAATCAGTCCTAAATATTCATTGGAAGGACTGATACTGAAGCTGAAACTCCAATATTTTGAACACTTGATGCAAAGAACTGACTCATTTGAAAAGACCCTAATGCAAGGAAAGACTGAAGGCAGGAGGAGAAGGGGACGACAGAGGATGAGACGGTTAGATGGCATCACCGACTCGATGGACGTAAGTTTGAGTAAGTTCCAGCTGTTGGTGATGGACAGGGAAACTTGGCGTGCTTCAGTCCACGGCGTCACAGAGTCGGACATGACTAAGTGACTGAACTGAACTGATACAAAACATATGTTATTTTTCCTATTCTTTTCCATTATGGTTTATCACAGACTATTGAATATAGTTCCTAGGGCTATACAGTAGGACCTTGTTATCCATTTAATATATAGCGGTTTGTATCCGCTAACCCCAAACTTAAATTTATCCCTCTTCCACTCCCTTTCCCCCTTGGTAACCATAAGTTTGTTTTCGATGTCTAACATATATTTATAAATACATAGTATATTAGTTATTCTTGATTGGTTTTGAACTTTATAAAAAGGTGTCTCAATTTACATTCCCTGCTTATGAATGAAATTAAACATCTTTTCTCATACACATTTGTCATTTATATTGCCTCTTCAATAGCACATCTTTTCTCCCTTCTTCTGTTGTGTTGATAATCTCTCTTATAATTGATTTGCTGGAATTCTTTATATAATTCAAAAATTAATCCTATCTCAGTTATATGTCAGGAAAATGCTATCTCCTTGTATTTTCATTCATGTTTTTGTGTCTCTGTTAAACACAAGTTCCTAATTGAATGTAGCTGAATTTTTAAAGATTAAGGTTAGTGCTTTCTGTGTCTTTTTTCATTTAAATAAATGTTTCCTTACCCCAGGATATATAGCGTTCTATACATTCTGTGAGAAGTTCTGGTATTCATATATATGCTTTAATCAAACCAGAATTAGTTTTATTTATGGTGTGAAACAGAACTCAAGTTTAACTATTTTTTTTTCATATGGATAATCAGCTCGCTCAGCATCATCGACTGAATACCACCTCCTTTCCCAATCACCTGCAATGCCACCTGTCATATAATGTTCCTTATGCAGACTGGTTGCTGAGTTGTCTAATCACCCTATTTTTCACTCCAGGTGAATTACAGCTTTATGTAATTTACTTCATGTGTTAATTCACATGAATTATAACTTTACGTATTACAATAGCTTTTTGCATGGTTATCTGGTAATGTAAGGCTGTCCACTGATTCCTTCTTAAGCAGAGTCTCGGTTCTCCTTGGGAGTTTGTTCTTTGGTTTAAATTTTAGAATTAGTTTCTCCAATTCCTTCAAAAACCACTATTGGGGTTTTGGTGAAAATTGCTCTTAATCTATAGTACAATTAAAGGAAAAGTAACAACTTCGTAATATTGAGGCATTCTATAGTGTCTCAGACGGTAAACAATCTGCCTGCAATGCAGGAGACCTGGGTCAGGAAGATCTCCTGGAGAAGGGAGTGGCTACCCACTCCAGTATTCTTGCCTGGAGAATTCCATGCATAGAGAAGCCTGGTGGGCTACAGTCCATGGGGTTGCAACGAGTTGGACACAACTGAGTGACTAGCAGTTCACTTCATGCCTAAAAATGGTATATTTCTCAACTTAGGTCTTTTTAGTGACTTTCAATAAAGTTTTATTCATATGCAAACAATCACTTCACACAGATCTTGCACACATTTGTTAGATATAATCTTGGATTCCATGCATCTGTTGCCATTGGCATCTCTCTTTGTATCATATTTCTTTGCTACTGGCTTTAGAAATCTGATCCTTATTATTTTACTTTGTTTTCACATCTTACTACACTAGCAAGAATTTTAAAGTCAACATCACTAACATCTCACTACGAATTATACTTGATGTTATATTTTGGATAGATACCATTTATCATGCCAAGGCATTTCTGTGCACTCTGAATTTGCTAAGAATATTTTCTATCACCTATAGGCACATAGATGATCACATTATTTGCCTTTTATCTAATAGCAAAATTTCACTTATATATGTTCCAATACTAAACCTCTCGCGTTCCCAATGGAAACTCAACCTGACACACTCTGTCAGGTATCATTACTTTATACACTGCTGTATTCCATCTGCTAATATTTTGTTTAAAATATTTACATCTTTGTGTTTTAGTGAAATTGACCTGTCTTGTGATGTCAATATCAGGTTTTGATATTAAACAGGCCTCAAAAGATAAATTAGATTGGTTTCCTTTTTCTGTTCTATGGAAGAATTTATATACTATTGGAATAACTTGTTTATTACATTGATAGAACTCACTTATATAATCACCAGGACGTCAGGTTCTAATGCTGGGAAAACTTTAATTATTTCAGCTTTTGTTTCTCTTTCAAACTTAGGTTATATTTTTAAAGGATTTCTGTATTTCTTCTATTTTCAAACGCACTGACGTAAGTTTAGTCATAAAGTAAATAGTGAAGTCACTAAGTTGTGTCCAACTCTTTGTGACCCCATGGACTGTAGCCCACCAGGCCTCTCTGTCCATGGGATTTCCAGGCAAGAATACTTGAGTGGATTGTCATTTCCTTCTCCAGTGGATCTTCCTGACCCAGGGATCAAACTCAGGTCTCCCACATTGCAGGCAGACACTTTAACCTCTGAACCACCAGGGAAGCCCAAGTTTAGTCATCAGTCAGTCAGTCAGTCAGTTCAGTTGCTCAGTCGTGTCCTACAATTTGCGACCCCATGAATCACAGCACGCCAGGCCTCCCTGTCCATCACCAACACCTGGAGTTCACTCAGACTCATGTCCATCGAGTCAGTGATGCCATCCAGCCATCTCATCCTCTGTTGTCCCCTTCTCCTCCTGCCCCCAATCCCTCCCAGCATCAGTCTTTTCCAATAAGTCAACTCTTTGCATGAGGTGGCCAAAATACTGGAGTTTCAGCTTTAGCATCATTCCTTCCAAAGAAATACAAGGGCTGATCTCCTTCAGAATGGACTGGTTGGATCTCCTTGCAGTCCAAGGAGACGCTACTGGAGATCAGTGGAGAAATAACTCCAGAAAGAATAAAGGGATGGAGCCAAAGCAAAAACAATACCCAGTTGTGAATGTGACTGATGATAGAAGCAAGGTCCAATGCTGTAAAGAGCAATAGTGCATAGGAACCTGGAATGTCAGGTCCATGAATCAAGGCAAATTGGAAGTGGTCAAACAGGAGATGGCAAGAGTAAACATCAACATTCTAGGAATCAGCAAACTAAAATGGACTGGAATGGGTGAATTTAACTCAGATGACCATTACATCTACTACTGCGGGCTGGAATCCCTCAGAAGAAATGGAGTAGCCATCATGGTCAACAAAAGAGTTCAAAATGCAGTACTTGGATGCAGTCTCAAAAACGACAGAATGATCTCTGTTCATTTCCAAGGCAAACCCTCAATATCACAGTAATCCAAGGCTATGTCCCAACAAGTAACGCTGAAGAAGCTGAAGTTGAACGGTTCTATGATGACCTACAAGACCTTTTAGAACTAACACCCAAAAAAGATGTCCTTTTCATTATAGGGGACTGGAATGCAAAAGTAGGAAGTCAAGAAACACCTGGAGTAACAGGCAAATTTGGCCTTGCAATACGGAATGAAGCAGGGCAAAGACTAATAGAGTTTTGCCAAGAAAATGCACTGGTCATAACAAACACCCTCTTCCAACAATGCAAGAGAAGACTCGATACATGGACATCACCAGATGGTCAACACCAAAATCAGTTTGATTACATTCTTTGCAGCCAAAGATGGAGAAGCTCTATACAGTCAACAAAAACAAGACCAGGAGCTGACTGTGGTCAGACCATGAACTCCTTATTGCCAAATTCAGACTTAAATTGAAGAAAGTAGGAAAAACCACTAGACCATTGAGGTATGACCTAAATCAAATCCCTTATGATTATACAGTGGAAGTGAGAAATAGATTTAAGGGCCTAGATCTGATAGATAGAGTGCCTGATGAACTATAGAATGAGGTTCGTGACTTTGTACAGGAGACAGGGATCAAGACCATCCCCATGGAAAAGAAATGCAAAAAAGCGAAATGGCTGTCTGAGGAGGCCTTACAAAGAGCTGCGAAAAGAAGCGAAGTGAAAAGCAAAAGGGAAAAAGAAAGATATAAGCATCTGAATGCAGAGTTCCAAAGACTAGCACGAAGAGATAAGAAAGCCTTTCTCAGCGATCAATGCAAAGAAATAGAGGAAAACAACAGAATGGGAAAGACTAGAAATCTCTTCAAGAAAATCAGAGATACCAAGGGAACATTTCATGCAAAGATAGGCTCGATAAAGGACAGAAATGGTATGGACCTAACAGAAGCAGAAGATATTAAGAAGAGGTGGCAAGAATACACAGAAGAACTGTACAAAAAAGATCTTCACGACCCAGATAATCATGATGGTGTGATCACTCACCTAGAGCCAGACATCCTGGAATGTGAAGTCAGGTGGGCCTTAGAAAGCATCACTAAGAACAAAGCTAGTGGAGGTGATGGAATTCCAGTTCAGCTATTTCAAATCCTAAAAAATGATGCTGTGAAAGTGCTGCACTCAGTATGCCAGCACATTTGGAAAACGCAGCAGTGGCCACCGGTCTGGAAAAGGTCAGTTTTCATTCCAATCCCAAAGTTTAGTCATCAGTTCAGTTCAGTTCAGTCACTCAGTCGTGTCCGACTCTTTGCGACCCCATGAATCACAGCATGCCAGGCCTCCCTGACCATCACCAACTCCTGGAGCTCACTCAGACTCACGTCCATTGAGTCAGTGATGCCATCCAGCCATCTCATCCTCTGTCGTCCCCTTCTCCTCCTGCCCTAATGCCTCCCAGCATCAGAGTCTTTTCCAATGAGTCAACTCTTCGCATGACGTGGCCAAAGTACTGGAGCTTCAGCCTCAGCATCATTCCCTCCAAAAAAATCCCAGGGCTGATCTCCTTCAGAATGGACTGGTTGGATCTCCTTGCAGTACAAGGGACTCTCAAGAGTCTTATCCAACACCACACCACAGTTCAAAAGCATCAATTCTTCAGCACTAAGCTTTCTTCACAGTCCAACTCTCACACGTACATGACCACTGGAAGAACCATAGCCTTGACTAGATGGACCTTTGCTGGCAAAGTAATGTCTCTGCTTTTGAATATGCTATCTAGGTTGGTCATAACTTTCCTTCCAAGGAGTAAACATCTTTTAATTTCATGGCTGCAGTCACCATCTGCAGTGATTTTGGAGCCCCCCAAAATAAAGTCTGACACTGTTTCCACTGTTTCCCCATCTATTTCCCATGAAGTAAGTGATGGGACCAGATGCCATGATCTTCGTTTTCTGAATGTTGAGCTTTAAGCCAACTTTTTCACTCTCCTCTTTCACTTTCATCAAGAGGCTTTTGAGTTCCTCTTCACTTTCTGCCATAAGGGTGGTGTCATCTGCATATCTGAGGTTATTGATATTTCTCCCGGCAATCTTGATTCCAGCTTGTGTTTCTTCCAGCCCAGCGTTTCTCATAATGTACTCTGCATGTAAGTTAAATAAGCAGTGTGACAATATACAGCCTTGATGTACTACTTTTCCTATTTGGAACCAGTCTGTTGTTCCATGTCCAGTTTTAACTGTTGCTTCCTCACCTGCATAGAGGTTTCTCAAGGATACCTGGTATTCCCATCCCTTGACGAATTTTCCACAGTTTATTGTGATACACACAGTCAAAGGCTTTGGCATAGTCAATAAAGCAGAAATAGATGTTTTTCTGGAACTCTCTTGCTTTTTCAATGATCCAGTGGATGTTGGCAATTTGATCTCTGGTTCCTCTGCCTTTTCTAAAACCAGCTTGAACAACTGTAAGTTCACGGTTCAAGTATTACTGAAGCCTGGCTTGGAGAATTTTGAGCATTACTTTACTAGCGTGTGAGATGAGTGCAATTGTGCAGTAGTTTGAGCATTCTTTAGCATTGCCTTTGATGGGATTGGAATAAAAACTGACCTTTTCCAGTCCTGTGGCCACTGCTGAGTTTTCCAAATGTGCTGGCACATTGAATGCAGCACTTTCACAGTATCATCTTTCAGGATTTGAAATAGCTCAACTGGAATTCCATCACCTCCACTAGCTTTGTTCGTAGTGATGCTTTCTAAGGCCCACTTGATTTCACATTCCAGGATGTCTGGCTCTAGGTGAGTGATCACACCATCGTGATTATCTGTGTCATGAAGATCTTTTTTGTACAGTTCTTCTGTGTATTCTTGCCACCTCTTCTTAATATCTTTTGCTTCTGTTAGGTCCATACCATTTCTATCCTTTATCGAGCCCATCTTTGCATGAAATGTTCCCTTGGTATCTCTAATTTTCTTGAGGAGATCTCTAGTCTTTCCCATTCTGTTGTTTTCCTCTATTTCTTTGCATTGATCGCTGAGAAAGGCTTTCTTATCTCTTCTTGCTCTTCTTTGGAACTCTGCATTCAGATGCTTATATCTTTCTTTTTCTCTTTTGCTTTTCGCTTCTCTTCTTTTCACAGCTAATCTAATCACACTAGGACCACAGCCTTGTCTAACTCAATGAAACTAAGCCATGCCCGTGGGGCCACCCAAGACAGGTGGGTCATGGTGGAGAGGTCTGACAGAAAGTGGTCCACTGGAGAAGGGAATGGCAAACCACTTCAGTATTCTTGCCTTGAGAACCCCATGAACAGTATGAAAAGGCAAAATGATAGGATACTGAAAGAGGAAATCCCCAGGTCAGTAGGTGCCCAATATGCTACTGGAGATCAGTGGAGAAATAACTCCAGAAAGAATGAAGGGATGGAGCCAAAGCAAAAACAATACCCAGTTGTGGATGTCACTGGTGATAGAAGTAAGGTCCAATGCTGTAAAGAGCAATATTGCATAGGAACCTGGAATGTCAGGTCCATGAATCAAGGCAAATTGGAAGTGGTCAAACAAGAGATGGCAAGAGTGAATGTTGACATTCTAGGAATCAGAAAACTAAAATGGACTGGAATGGGTGAATTTAACTCAGATGACCATTACATCTACTACTGCAGGCAGAAATCCCTTAGAAGAAATGGAGTAGCCATCATGGTCAACAAAAGAGTTCAAAATGCAGTACTTGGATGCAGTCTCAAAAACGACAGAATGATCTCTGTTCATTTCCAAGGCAAACCCTCAATATCACAGTAATCCAAGGCTATGCCCCAACAAGTAATGCTGAAGAAGCTGAAGTTGAACGGTTCTATGAAGACCTACAAGACCTTTTAGAACTATCACCCAAAAAAGATGTCCTTTTCATTATAGGGGACTGGAATGCAAAAGTAGGAAGTCAAGAAACACCTGGAGTAACAGGCAAATTTGGCCTTGGAATGCAGAATGAAGCAGGGCAAAGACTAATAGAGTTTTGCCAAGAAAATGCACTGGTCATAAAAAACACCCTCTTCCAACAACGCAAGAGAAGGCTCTACACATAGACATCACCAGATGGTCAACGCTGAAATCAGTTTGATTGTATTCTTTGCAGCCAAAGATGGAGAAGCTCTATATAGTCAACAAAAACAAGACCAGGAGCTGATGGTGGCTCAGATCATGAACTCCTTATTGCCAAATTCAGACTTAAATTGAAGAAAGTAGGGAAAACCACTAGACCTTTCAGGTATGACCTAAATCAAATCCCTTACGATTGTACAGTGGAAGAGAGAAATAGATTTAAGGGACTAGATCTGATAGATAGAGTGCCTGATGAACTATGGACGGAGGTTTGTGACATTATACAGGAGACAGGGATCAAGACCATCCCCATAGAAAAATGCAAAAAAGCAAAATGGCTGTCTGGGGAGGCCTTACAAATAGCTGTGAAAAGAAGAGAAGCGAAAAGCAATGGAGAAAAGAAAAGATATAAGCATCTGAATGCAGAGTTCCAAAGTTTAGTCATAGTATTCTATAACTATCATCTTGTTTCTAGCTATTTCTCTACTTAACATCATCTTTTTCATTCCTCTTATTACAGCTCCCCTCTTTTTCCTTGTGGACTTCCCAGGTGGCTCAGTGGTAAAAAACCTACCTGCTACTGCAAGAGATGGAGGAGACTTGAATTCAATCCCTGGGTGTGGAAGGTGCCCTGGAGAGGGAAATGGCAATCCACTCTAGTATTCATGCTTGCATAATTCCATAGACAGAGGAGCTTGGCAGACTACAGTCTACGGGGTTGCAAAGAGTCGGACATGACTGAAAATCTAAAAATAAGTATCCATTTTTATAATCTTTTCAAAGAAAAAACTTTGAGGCTTGTTTCTCTTTACAACTATATTTTTGTTTCTCTTTCATAAATTTCATGTCTTATCTTCCTTATCTCTTTCCTTCAATTTTTTGGGCTTGTTTAATCTTATTTTTTTAAAAACTAGTTGAATACTTAACATTAAATTTTAGCAATTTAATTATAGGTAATGAACTCTATAAAATGGCATTTCAATATTCCACAAGTTTAATTTGCAGAATTCTTCAAGTATAGTTTTGAATAATATTTTTAAAATTCTATTATAATTTCTTTCTGAATAATGTGCTATTTAGAAGCATGATTATAAAATTCCAAATATATTGTAATTTCCTTTTATCTTTTTGGTTTTGATTTATAACATTTTGCATTATGGTCTGAGGTAATGATCTGACATGCCATTTTTAGAATTTTTTCATTGCTACACATGGATTTTCTCTAATTGTGGTGCACAGACCTCTGAGTGCAATGGTTTCTCTTGTTGTACAGCACCAGCTTGAGGTGCATGGGCTTCAGGAGTTGCAGCGCATGGGCTCAGAAGTTGTGACACATGTTTTCTGGCACATGTTTGGCATTGTCTGGGCTTAGTTGTCTGGTGGCATGTGGGAGCTTCCCATACCAGAGTTTGTACCCATGTCGCCTGCATTGGCAGGCAGATTCTTTACCACTGAGCAACCAAGGAAGCCCTGAGGTTTGTTTTATGATCTATTATGTGTCTAATTTTTATAAATGTTCCATGTGTACTTTGGTAGGATATATGATCCAATTACAGACACAATTTTTATATGTCCTGTAAAATAAGCTTGTTAAAAAAAAAAAAAAACCTTATAAATTGCATTATTCAACTCTTTAATGTCCTGTTTGCTTTGCTTTTTTATTTGTTTGTTTTGGGCCATGCAGCATGTGAGATCTTACCCTGACCAGGGATCGAACCCATGCCCCATGGAGTGAAAGTGCAGAATCAATCTTAACCACTAGACTGCCAGAGAATCTTTAACTCTTTTATGTCTTTATTAATTTTCAGGCCTCTGGACCTACCAATGACTAAGAAGTGTATGCTGAAAGCTCCCAGTATGATGGTAAATTTTTCAATTTTCTTCTTAGTTTCATCAATATTTGCTTTAAATATTTTTAGACATTTTGACTTTATAGAATGTTGACATTTTTAGTTGTCCTGGTGAATTTAATCTTTATCATTGTGTAGTAACTCTTTATCCCTAATGTATTTAGTCTTAAATTTATTTAATATTAGTAACTATTCCAGCTTAATTTGTTTAGTTATTGTTCTTTTAATTATGCTGTGTCCCTGAGTTTTAAGAATGTTTCTTATAAGGAAATTAAGCTGGATTTTGTTTTTTTCTATAACATAATTTCTATATTTTAACTTCATTTTAGTACATTTATATTTATTGATACTATTAATATCTTGGAATCCTACCATCCATGCTGTATAATTCAAGATTCTCAAGATAAACAGAATCAATACAATATTTGAGACAGAGTATGATTTTAAAGAATTGGCTCACACAATCATGGGAGAGTGTAAATCCACAATCCTCAGGGCAGACCAAGCAGGCTGAAAATTCAGGCAAATTCCCTGTGTTGCAGCCATGAAGCATAATTCCTTCTTCCTTAGGAAACCTATCCTTTTCTCTTAAGGTCTTCAACTAACTGGATGAAGCCAACTCACATTATGGAGGGTAATCTACTTCACTTAAAGTCTACTGATTGTAAATGTCAATCACATCTAAAAACTGCATTCAAAGCAACATCTAGACTGGTGTTTAACCAAACAACCAGGCACTATAACCTAGTCAGGTTAACACATAAAATTGAGCATAACACATACTTTGGGTTTTTTTTCCCACTTCTTTGCTTTTTCTTGGCTTCCTTTGACCATTTCATTTGGATGGATTTAATCTTTACGTTAATGTTAGATTTTCTCATTCCATCCTCACGTCTCTTAATTCCTCTTGCATATTTTCATCATCTTTTATCTATGTGTTACAGTCTGAGTAATTTTTTTAAGCTCTATCTTCCAGTTCATTAATTCTTTCTTCATCTTCAGCTAATTTCATCAATTTAACAAAATTCACTATACTTTTAATGTTGTCAATTGTTTTTTTATATGTAAAGTTCTATGATTATTTTTTAACCTGCCTGGAAATTTTTGTTATTGTTCCCCTTTTGATTTGTTGTCTATTTATTTCCCTCTTGTATTTCTTTAAATAATTCAAATGTAGTTGCTTCATATTTAGTATCTGTTAATTTTGATATCTGAAGTGTGTGGGAGATCTAAATCTGTTGTTTCTCTTTATTTTTAATAAGGTAACACTTTATTTTTCTGCAATTTTTTATAATAAGGTCGTATTTATAGAACTTAAACATTAATCTAAGGGCTAAGAAAAGATGGTTTTCTCCAGGAAGACATGTATTTGCTCCTAGTGAGACCACAGGGGAGACTACTCATGTGATACTACTCTGGCCCATTTTGTCAGCCTTGGCTTAATGCAGAGTTTATACTCAGGTCTCTTTTCTCATCCTGACTTAGTCTTACTGTCACAGTATGGCATTGCTCTCAGGAAAACATTACTCTTGTCCTCACTTAATGTTCAGCTCACTATTCTTCTTTCACTACTCTCATTGCCACAGTCCCTGAAAACTGTAGAAGGTGGCATTTACACACCTGTGGCATGAATGTCACCACCCAGATCTGTGGCATATAAAGTTTATGCAACCACACACAAGCTCTTGCACATTGTTCTAATCTATCACATCCTCTTGGAGACTCCCAAGATTTGTAATAAATGCAGTAATGCATTGAAAAGTGTTTGTTGCAATTTTTCAAGACACAGTTGTATTTTATGAGAAGGTCTACTGGAATATCTATGCCTCTAAAATGCCAAGAGCCTGTCTTTGTCTCTTCATCCCCTATTCTTTCCAATTTTCTGTAACTGGACTTCAGTCCCCTTTGGTCTAATAATGTAGAAATTTCAGTTGTCGCCAGTTTGTAAAACCTAATATTTATCTTCATTTCCCCTTTATCCATAAAGTTGTTGTACTTATTTCACATTCCTTCTTGAAACTCCCCCCTCCTTAGCATCTATGATTCTATGTTATCTTGATGAGTAAATAATATTATTATAGTGATTTATAAACTTACTCCTCTGATATTCACATTTCCCAACCACTGAACATCTCATCCCTTATCACAGCAAGACTAGAGACCAAGTAGTTCTATTCTTGTTTTAGAGTTTCAAAACAAAGTTCCAGATGTAAGACAGAGGTATTTGGAAGACTATGTGAATAGGAAAGCCATTATTTTTCTCACCCTTTAATAAAGTTCTGAACTATGGAAGGTAGAGAAAAAAGAGGCAATGAAGAAAAGTTGGTAAGATCCACAATAGGGGGACCAGGTAGGGGCCAGATCAGAAAGAGAAAGCAGCAATGAGAAGAGTCAATATCCAAAGATCTTAGTGATCTTTTCAAGCACAATAATCTCTTATCAGCCCAAG
Source organism: Bos indicus (assembly GCF_029378745.1). Classification (NCBI taxonomy): domain Eukaryota; kingdom Metazoa; phylum Chordata; class Mammalia; order Artiodactyla; family Bovidae; genus Bos; species Bos indicus. The sequence goes on along the minus strand of NC_091767.1, from coordinate 51,396,623 downwards.
AGAATATATGTGAGCCTGACTATGCCCCAGATCATCCAGTCTCTATTCTAGTGAATAACACACATCACTACCCTACTCACTCGCGTTCAGTGAGAAATTTCCAATGTAGACAACCATAAATTTACCTAGAATCATTCAGAAAAAAGATGTCTGTTGTTTCTTAGAAATTTAACTACCCATTGTAAACAACAGCATTTCCTTCTAGGGAAATTCAAGAGCTATCAGAGAAAGATGAAGGGTAGGACACTGAACCAGAGATCAAATTGCTAACATTCGTTGGATCACAGAGAAAGCAAGGGAATTTCAGAGAAACATCTACTTCTACTTCATTGACTACACAAAAGCCTTTGAGTGTGGATCACAACAAACTGGAAAATTCTTTAAAAAGATGGGAATACCAAACCAACTTACCTTTATTCTGAGAAACCTGTTTGCAGGTAAAGACGCAACAGTTAGAATCAGACATGGAACAATGGACTGGTTTCAAACTGAGAAAGGAGTATCATAAGGTTGTATATTGTCACCCCGCTTATTAAGCTTATATGCGGAGTACATCATGCAAAATGCTTGGGTGGATAAATCTGAAGCTGAAATCAAGATTGCCAGGAGAAATATCTACAACCTCAGATATGCAGATCATACCACTCTAATAGCAGAAAGTGAAGAGGAACTTAAGAGTCTCCTGATGATGTGAAAGAGGAGAGTGAAAAAGCTGACTTGAAACTGAACTTTCAAAAAACTAAGATCATGGCATCTGATCTCATCACTTCATGGCAAAAAGATGGGGGAAAACTGGAAACAGTGACAGATTTTATCTCTTGGGCTTCAAAATCACTGTAGACAGTGACCGCAGTCATGAAATTAAAGATGCTTACTCCTTGGAAGGAAAGCTATGATAAACCTAGACAGCATATTAAAAAAGCAGAGAGGGGAGGAGAGGGTGAGATGTATGGAAAGAGTAACATGGAAACTTACATTGCCATATGTGAAATAGATAGCCAATGGGAATTTGCTGTTTGGCTCAGGAAACTCAAACAGGGGCTCTGTATCAACCTAGAGGGGTGGGATGGGGAGGGAGATGAGAGGGAAATTCAAAAGGAAGGGGATATATGTATACCTATGGCTGATTCATGCTGAGATTTGACAGAAAACAACAAAATTCTGTAAAGCAATTATCCTGCAATAAAAAAAAAATAAAGTAAAAAGGAAAAAAAAAAAGCAGAGATATCACTTTTCCAGATAGTCAAAACTATAAATTTTTCAGTAGTTATGTACAGATGTAAGAGTTCGATCATAAAGAAAGCTGAGTGCCAAAGAATTGATACTTTCAAATTGTGGTGCTGGGGAAGACTCTTGAAAGTCCCCTGGACTGCAAGGAGATCAAGCCAGTCAATATTCATTGTTAGAATATTCATTGTTAGAATATTCATTGTTAGAACTGATGCTGAAGCTGAAATTCCAATTCTTTGGCCACCTAATGTGCAGAACCAACTCACTGGAAAAGACCTGATGCTGGGAAAGATTGACAGCAAGAGGAGAAAGGAGTGGCAGAGGATGAGATGGTTGGATGGCATTACGGACTCAATGGACATGAGTTTGAGCAAACTCCAGAAGATAGTGAGAGACAGGGAAGCCTGGTACTCTGCAGTCCATGGAGTCACAAAGAGTCTGAAATAACTTAGGGACTGAACAACAACAAGGACACTAAGAGGAACAAGAGGGAACAAACGATCACCCTACCAGCACCCTTCCTGTCTGCCCTGGGATGCTTTAATCGTCTAAAACAACCAGCTTAAAATCTCTTCCCAATGTCAGTGATGAAACACACCTCCCTCTCACTGCACCCCTGTTCTCTGAGCATTCCTTCTTGCTCTCCTTAACTGGGTTTGCTTCTTTCTCCACCACCTAAATACTTACTGAGAGGTTAAATTTGGCCTTCCCTACCTACATTCTCTTTCCCTCAAAGAACAAATCTATACCCATAGTGCCATCTCTAGATAAATGTCATGAGTCCTACAGTAGCATGTGTTTAAAGGTGCTGTAGACTCACAGAGGAAGGAGAGCTCAAGTTTGCCTTGTAAAGACAGTTGAGACACTTTCCCGGAGACTAAATGACAGATGATCCTGAAAGGCAGTATCACTGGCAGAGATACAGCTTAGCAATGGCACAAAAGAGACCACAGCAGACAGCAGCTGTTTGATAAAACAAGGGACCAACTTATGTGGATAATTGTTTTGTGACTACATTGATGTTTTATGAATATTTTCTCTTCTAATTCAGGAAAGCTTTTCCAAAGTCTACATGTGTGCTGCATGCTAAGTCACCTCAGTCGTGTCCGATTCTTTGCAACCCTATGGACTGCAGCCCGCAAGGCTCCTCTGTCCATGGGATTCTCCAGGCAATAGTACTGGAGTGGGTTGCCATGTCCTCCTCCAGGGGATCTTCCCAAGCCAGGGATCGAATCTGCTGTCTCTTATGTCTACCTGCATTGACAAGTGGATTCTTTACCACTAGTGCTAAGACCTTCTTCATAAGTTGCATCAATAAAATTATAGTTGCTCATGGGTCTTTAGAGACCTTCCGAAAACTGCGTGTGAAACTGACTCCCTCCTCAAAGATGGCAAAGTAAAACCCACCGCTCCTGAGCTGATGCCGGAATGGTTTGGTGCAAAGTAAACCAGACAAAGACTTTGGTGCAAAGTAAACCTGACAGAATGTGGTTCACTGGAGAAGGGAATGGCAAAACACTTCAGTATTCTTGCCTTGAGAACCACATGAACAGTACGAAAAAGCAAAATGATAGGATACTGAAAGAGGAACTCCCCAGGTCGGTAGGTGCCCAACATGCTACTGGAGATCAGTGGAGAAATAACTCCAGAAAGAATGAAGGGATGGAGCCAAAGCAAAAACAATACCCAGTTGTGAATGTGACTGATGATAGAAGCAAGGTCCAATGCTGTAAAGAGCAATAGTGCATAGGAACCTGGAATGTCAGGTCCATGAATCAAGGCAAATTGGAAGTGGTCAAACAGGAGATAGCAAGAGTGAATGCCGATATTCTAGGAATCAGCAAACTAAAATGGACTGGAATGGGTGAATTTAACTCAGATGACCATTATATCTACTACTGTGGGCTGGAATCCCTCAGAAGAAATGGAGTAGCCATCATGGCCAACAAAAGAGTTTGAAATGCAGTACTTGGATGCAATCTCAAGAACGACAGAATGATCTCTGTTTGTTTCCAAGGCAAACCATTCAATATCACGATAATCGAAGTCTATGCCCCAACCAGTAATGCTGAAGAAGCTGAAGTTGAATGGTTCTATGAAGACCTAAAAGACCTTTTAGAACTAACACCCAAAAAAGATGTCCTTTTCATTATAGGGGACTGGAATGCAAAAGTAGGAAGTAAAGAAACACCTGGTGTAACAGGCAAATTTGGCCTTGGAATGTGTAATAGACTAATAGAATTTTGCTAAGAAAATGCACTGGTCATAGCAAATACCCACTTCCAACAACACAAGAGAAGACTCTACACATGGACATCACCAGATGGTCAACACTGAAATCAGATTGATTATATTCTTTGCAGCCAAAGATGGAGAAGCTCTATACAGTCAACAAAAACAAGACCAGGAGCTGACGGTGGCTCAGATCATGAACTCCTTATTGCCAAATTCAGATTTAAATTGAAGAAAGTAGGGAAAACCACTAGACCATTCAGATATGACCTAAATCAAATCCCTTACGATTATACAGTGGAAGAGGAAATAGATTTAAGGGACTAGATCTGATAGAGTGCCTGATGAACTATGGACTGAGGTTTGTGACATTGTACAGGAGACAGGGATCAAGACCATCCCCATGGAAAAGAAATGCAAAAAAGCAAAATGGCTGTCTGGGGAGGCCTTACAAATAGCTGTGAAAAGAAGAGAAGTGAAAAGCAAAGGAGAAAAGGAAAGATGTAAGCATCTGAGTACAGAGTTCCAAAGAATAGCAAGAAGAGATAAGAAAGCCTTCCTCAGCAATCAGTGCAAAGAAATAGAGGAAAACAACAGAATGGGAAAGACTAGAGATCTCCTCAAGAAAATTAGAGATACCAAGGGAACATTTCATGCAAAGATGGGCTCGATAAAGGACAGAAATGGTATGGACCTAACAGAAGCAGAAGATAGTGGCAAGAATACACAGAAGAACTGTACAAAAAAGATCTTCATGACACAGATAATCACAATGGTATGATCACTGACCTAGAGCCAGACATCTTAGAATGTGAAGTCAGGTGGGCCTTAGAAAGCATCACTATGAACAAAGCTAGTGGAAGCGATGGAATTCCAGTGGAGCTATTTCAAATCCTGAAAGATGATGCTGTGAAAGTGCTGCACTCAATATGCCAGCAAATTTGGGAAACTCAGCAGTGGCCACAGGACTGGAAAAGGTCAGTTTTCATTCCAATCCCAAAGAAAGGCAATGCCAAAGAATGCTCAAACTACCGCACAATTGCACTCATCTCACATGCTAGTAAAGCAATGCTCAAAATTCTCCAAACCAGGCTTCAGCAATATGTGAACTGTGAATTTCCAGTTGTTCAAGCTGGTTTTAGAAAAGGCAGAGGAACTAGAGACCAAATTGCCAACATCCACTGAATCATCAGAAAAGCAGGAGAGTTCCAGGAAAACATCTATTTCTGCTTTATTGAGTACGCCAAAGCCTTTGACTGTGTGGATCACAATAAACTGTGGAAAATTCGTCAAGGGATGGGAATACCAGACCACCTGACCTGCCTCTTGAGAAACCTCTATGCAGGTCAGGAAGCAACAGTTAGAACTGGACATGGAACAACAGACTGGTTCCAAATAGGAAAAGGAGTACGTCAAGGCTGTATATTGTCACACTGCTTATTTAACTTGTATGCAGAGTACATCATGAGAAACGCTGGGCTGGAAGAAACACAAGCTGGAATCAAGATTGCCGGGAGAAATATCAATAACCTCAGATATGCAGATGACACCACCCTTATGGCAGAAAGTGAAGAGGAACTAAAAAGCCTCTTGATGAAAGTGAAAGAGGGGAGTGAAAAAGTTGGCTTAAAACTCAACATTCAGAAAACGAAGATCATGGCATCTGGTCCCATCACTTACTTCATGGGAAATAGATGGGGAAACAGTGGAAACAGTGTCAGACTTTATTTTGGGGGGCTCCAAAATCCCTGCAGATGGTGACTGCAGCCATGAAATTAAAAGACGCTTACTCCTTGGAAGGAAAGTTATGACCAACCTAGATAGCATATTCAAAAGCAGAGGCATTACTTTGCCAACAAATGTCCGTCTAGTCGAGGCTATGGTTCTTCCAGTGGTCATGTATGGATGTGAGAGTTGGACTGTGAATAAAACTTAGTGCTGAAGAATTGATGCTTTTGAACTGTGGTGTTGGAGAAGACTCTTGGGAGTCCCTTGGGCTGCAAGGAGATCCAACCAGTCCATTCTGAGGGAGATCAGCCCTGGGATTTCTTTGGAAGGAATGATGCTAAAGCTGAAACTCCAGTACTTTGGCCACCTCATGCGAAGAGTTGACTCATTGGAAAAGACTCTGATGCTGGGAGGGTTTGGGGGCAGGAGGAGAAGGGGACGACAGAGGATAGATGGCTGGATGGCATCACTGACTCCATGGACATGAGTCTGAGTGAACTCAGAGGAGTTGGTGATGGACAGGGAGGCCTGGAGTGCTAAGATTCATGGGGTCGCAAAGAGTCGGACACGACTGAGCGACTGAACTGAACTGAACTGAAACCAGACAAAATGAGCTAGTTGCACTATCTTGGTTCTGTTTTCCCTTTGAATTGAAAAGTAATGAACCAGTTTCCATGTTACAGGATACATCAATGTTTATTTTTTTAAAAAAGGAAATCTGCTGCATATTTACAGTTACAATAACTTTCTCAATATTTTCATTACTTGGAGATATCAGCAAAAACGAAAAGGGCAAGTGGATTCTTGGGTCATTCAAGTCAGTGCTAGAGTCTATTGAATGCCCCTGAGAGGCGTGTAATTGCCTCCAGTAATATGCGCCTTGTCATGTTTTGTTGCCAAAGCTATTGGTGATTCTTCACTGTTTCTTACCAGTCTCCCACTTGCTACAACAAAACTGAACTGTTGCAACCCTGACATTTGCAACAAAATCATTAGTTGCTGAAGACAACACAAGGAGCAGGGCTGCAAAATTTCAGGAAAGTCACATTTGCATCTGGGTTTAGGAAAAGGGGAATTATTTACCATGAGGCCTGCTCATTAGCTTGCTATCGTTATCACTCTAAAGTCCCTGTTTCATGAGCTGGCTTCATGCTATAAAACTTCTTTCACACATACTTACAGGCTTGCATAGTCCACAAACACACAGATGGCAAGAGGCTTTGAGACGTCCAAAGAGCTCTTCCATCAGACAGATGGAGTGTGAAAGGCCACTGTCAGTTTTGTAAGGCTCTTCCGGATCACACGGCACACTTATTTATCTCAGGCAAACTGTGCATCAAGAGTACTTCACATTAGCAAGTACTGTGGACCCCACAAGCGCTGAGCTAACCCAGGTGCGAATCCAGCACTGGGGCAGTGAACTTTACTCAGGACAGACCTTCCAGAAACCATTTCTCATGCACAATAACCCATGAAGACTTCTTAGAAAATTATAGTTTATCACATTGGTGGCAATTTGCAGTTTCCACATATCACGTTTCCTTTCTTTCTGTCTTTTGTCTCCCAAATGTGGTGTTTGCTGTTCTATAGTGGGACATTCATTTACGAGACTGAGAGATCTGAAACCTCTTGTTCCTGCTTTCCCATAGGCTTCATTGCTTTGGTAGCCTCCTTATACTACTACAGAGAAAATGAGAACATTTTTTACTTCTTCCTTGCTGGGAAATGTGGCAGACATAATATTACAGTTGCAAGGAAGTTCAAATTCTTGGATTACTGAGTTATAGAAATTTAAAGTGTATATAAAATTGCCTGAGGATGGGAAGAATTCTGAGTGATGATTACACAAAAAAAATAGGTAAGAAGAAAACAAAATCCTGCAAGAATATATAAACAAAAAGATGTCTGAATGTCTCCATCAACAAGGAGCGAGTAATGAATGACATGACATTAATTTGAAATCAGTGCCATTTATCTAGCAGTATTTTAATAAACAAAATTAAGAAAGCCCCTCATTTTTAATGTAATTACTGATATGAAGGAGATTAGTGTTATTATTAAGCAGAAATTCCTTAAGACAAGAGATGGACTTTTTAAAATTTATTTTTTATTGAAGGATAATTACTTTACAGAATTTTGCTGTTTTCTGCCAAACCTCAACATTAATCAGCCATAGGTATACATATATCCACTTCCTTTTGAACCTCCCTCCCATCTACCTCCCCATCCCACCCCTCTAGGTTGATACAGAGCCCCTGTTTGAGTTTCCTGAGCCATATAGAAATTCCCATTGGCTATCTATTTTCATATGGGAATGCAAGTTTCCATGTTATCCTTTCCATATATCTAACCCTCTCCTCCCCTGTCCCAATGTCCATAAGTCTATTCTCTATGTCCGTTTCTCCATTGCTGCCATGTAAATAAGTTCTTTAGTACCATTCTTCTAGTTTCTTACCAGTTCAGTTCAGTCACTCAGTCATGTCCGACTCTTTGAGACCCCATGAACAGCAGCATGCCAGGCCTCCCTATCCATCACCAACTGCCGGAGTCTACTCAAGCCCATGTCCATTGAGTTGGTGATGCCATCCAACCATCTTATCCTCTGCCGTCCCCTTCTCCTCCTGCCCTCAATCATTCCCAGCATCAGGGTCTTTTCCAATGAGTCAGCTCTTTGCATCAGGTGGCCAAAGTAGTGGAGTTTCAGCCTCAACATCAGTCCTTCAAATGAACACCCAGGACTGATCTCCTTTAATGGACTGGCTAGATCTTCTTGCAGTCCAAGGGACTCTGAAGTGTCTTCTCCAACACCACAGTTCAAAGCATCAATTCTTTGGCACTCAGCTTTCTTCACAGTCCAACTCTCACATCCATATGTGACCACTGGAAAAAAATAATAGCCTTCACTAGATGGACCTTTGTTGGCAAAGTAATGTCTCTGCTTTTGAATATGCTATCTAGGTTGGTCATAACTTTCCTTCAAAGGAGTAAGCATCTTTTAATTTCATGGCACAATCCATCTGCAGTGACTTTGGAGCCCAAAAAAATAAAGTTGGCCACAGTTACCACTATTTCCCATTTATTTGCCATGAAATGATGGGCAGGTGCCATGATCTTCGTTTTCTGAATGTTGAGCTTTAAGCCAACTTTTTCACTCTCATCTTTCACTTTCATCAAGAGGCTCTTTAGTTCTTCTTCACTTTCTACCATAAGTGTGGTGTCATCTGCATATCTGAAGTTATTGATATTTCTCCCAGAAATCTTGATTCCAGCTTGTGCTTCCTCCAGCCCAGTGATTCTCACGATGTACTTTGCATATAGGTTAAATAAGCAGGGTGACAATATACAGCCTTGATGTACTCCTTTTCCTATTTGGAACCAGTCTGTTGTTCCATGTCCAGTTCTAACTGTTGCTTCCTGACCTTCATACAGGTTTCTCAAGAGGCAGGTCAGGTGGTCTGGCATTCCCATCTCTTCCAGAATTTTCCACAGTTTATCGTGATCCACACAGTCAAAGGCTTTGGCATAGTCATTAAGCAGAAATAGATGTTTTTTTGGAACTCTCTTGCTTTTTTGATGAACCAGTGGATGTTGGCAATTTGATCTCTGGTTCCTCTGCCTTTTCTAAAACCAGCTGGAACATCTGGAAGTTCACGGTTCATGTATTGCTGAAGCCTGGCTTGGAGAATTTTGAGCATTACTTTACTAGTGTGTGAGATGAGTACAATTGGCATTCTTTGGCATTGCCTTTCTTCGGGATTGGAATGAAAACTGACCTTTTCCAGTCCTGTGGCCACTGTTGAGTTTTCCAGATTTGCTGACATATTGAGTGCAGCACTTTCACAGCATCATCTTTTAGGATTTGAAATAGCTCAACTGGAATTCCATCACCTCCACTAGCTTTGTTTCTAGTGATGCTTCTTAAGGCCTACTTGACTTCACATTTCAGGATGTCTGGCTCTAGGTGAGTGTGAGTGACCACACCATCATGATTATCTGGGTCATGAAGATCTTTTTTGTACAGTTCTTCTGTGTATCTTTGCTAACTCTTCTTAATATCTGCTGCTTCTGTTAAATCCATCCCATTTCTGTCCTTTATTGAGCCCATCTTTGCATGAAATATTCCCTTGGTATCTCTAATATTCTTGAAGAGATCTCTAGTCTTTCCCATTCTCTTGTTTTCCCCTATTTCTTTGCATTGATCGATGAGGAAGGCTTTCTTATCTCTCCTTGCTAGTCTTTGGAACTCTGCATTCAAATGGGTATATCTTTCCTTTTCTCCTTTGCTTTTTGCTTAGCTTCTTTTCACAGCTATTTGTAAGGCTTCCTCAGACAGCCATTTTGCTTTTTTGCGTTTCTTCTTCTTGGGGATGGTCTTGATCCCTGTCTCCTCTACAATATCACGAACCTCCATCCATAGGTCATCAGGCACTCTGTCTATCAGATCTAGTGCCTTAAATATATTTCTCACTTCCACTATATAGTCATAAGGGATTTGATTTAGGTCATACCTGAATGGTCTAGTGATTTTCCCCACTTTCTTCAATTTAAGTCTGAATTTGGCAATAAGGAGTTCATGATCTGAGCCATAGTCAGCTCCCGGTCTTGTTTTTGCTGACTGTATATAGCTTCTCCATTTTTGGCTAAAAAGAATAGTCAATCTGATTTCAGTGTTGACCATCTGGTGATGTCCATGTGTAGAGTCTTCTCTTGTCTTTTTGGAAGAGGGTGTTTGCTGTGACCAGTGCGTTTTCTTGGCAGAACTCTATTAGCCTTTGCCCTGCTTCATTCTGTACTCCAAGGCCAAATTTTCCTGTTACTCCAGGTGTTTCTTGACCTCCTATTTTTGCATCCCAGTCCCCTATAATGAAAAGGACATCTTTTGGGGGTGTTAGTTCTAGAAGGTCTTGTAGGTCTTCATAGAACCGTTCAACTTCAGCTTCTTCAGCATTACTGGTTGGGTCATAGGCTTGGATTATCGTGATATTGAATGGTTTGCCTTGGAAATGAACAGAGATTATTCTGTCTTTTTTGAGATTGCAACCAAGTACTGCATTTTGTCCTCTTTTGTTGACAATGATGGCTATTCCATTTCTTCTAAGGGATTCCTGCCCACAGTAGTAGATGTAATGGTCATCTGAGTTAAATTCACCCATTCCAGTCCATCTTAGTTTTCTGATTCCTAGAATGTTGATGTTCACTCTTATCATCTCCTGTTTGACCACTTCCAATTTGCCTTGATTCATGGACCTAACATCCCAGGTTCCTATGCAATATTGCTCTTTACAGCATCAGAACTTGCTTGTATCACCAGTACCATCCACAACTGAGTGTTGGTTTTGCTTTGGCTCCATCCCTTCATTCTTTCTGGAGTTATTTCTCCACTGATCTCCAGTAGCATATTGGGCACCTACCAACCTGGGGAGTTCATCTTTCAGTGTCCTACCTTTTTGTCATACTGTTTTCATACTGTTCATGGGGTTCTCAAGGCAAGAAGATTCCATATATATATGTGTTAAAATACAATATTTGTCTTTTTCTTTCTGACTCACTCCTTCTGTATAATAGGTTCTAGGTTCATCCACCTCATCAGAACTGATGAAATGTGTTAACTTTTTTGGCTGAGTAATAGTCCATTGTGTATATGTATCACAACTTCTTTATCCATTCATCTGTCGATGGACATCTAGATTGCTTCCATGTTCTAGCTATTGTAAATAGTGCTGCAATGAACAATGGGATGCGTGTGTCTCTTTCAATTTTGGTTTCCTCAGGGTATATGCCTAGGAGTGGGATTGCTGGGTCATATGGTGGTTTTATTCCTAGGTTTTAAAGAATCTCCATACCGTATTCTGTAGTGGCTGTATCATTTTACATTCCCACCAACAGTGCAAGAGCATTCCCTTTACTTCATACCCTCTCCAGCATTTATTGTTTGTAAAATTTTTGATGATGGCCATTCTAACCGGTGTGAGGTGACATCTCATTGTAGTTTTGATTTGCATTTCTCTAGTAATGAGCAATGTTGAGCATCTTTTCATGTATTTCTTAGCCATCTGTATGTCTTCTTTGGAGAAATGTTTGTTTAGGTCTTTTTCCCACTTTTTGATTAGGCTGTTTGCTTTTCGGGCATTGTTGTATGAGCTGCTTGTATATTTTGGAAATTAATCCTTTGTCAATTGTTTCATTTGTTATTATTTTCTCCTATTCTGAGGGTTGCCTTTTCACCTTGCTTAGAGTTTCCTTTGTTGTGCAAAAGCTTTTCAGTTCAATCAGGTCCCACTCGTCTACTTTTCTTTTTATTTATGTTATCTAGGAGGTGGGTCATAGAGGATCTTGCTTTGATTTATGTCTTCGAGTGTTCTGCCTATGTTTTCCTATAAAAGTTTTATAGTTTCTGGTCTTACATTCAGGTCTTTAACCCATTTTGAGTTTATCTTTTTGTGTATGGTGTTAGCAAGTGTTCTAATTTAATTCTTTTACATGTTGCTGTCCAGTTTTGCCAGCACCATTTATTGAAGGGGCTGTCTTTGCCCCATTGTATGTTCTTGCCTTCTTTGTCAAAAATAAGGTACTCATAGGTGCATGGGTTTATTTCTGGGCTTTCTATCTTGTTCCATTGCTCTATGTTTCTGTGCCAGTGCCATACTGTCTTGATGACTGTAGCTTTGTAGTATAATCTGAAGTCAGGAAGGTTGACTCCTCCAGCTCCATTCTTCTTTATCAAGACTGCTTTGGCTATTCAGGGTCTTTTGTGTTTCCATGTGAATTGTGAAATTTTTTGTTCTAGTTATATGAAAAATGACACTGGTAATTTGATAGGGATCACATTGAATCTGTAGATTGCATCTGGTAGTATAGTCATTTAAACAATATTGATTCTTCTGACCCAGGAATATGGAATATCTCTCCACCTGTTTATGTCATCTTTGATTTCTTTCATTAGAGTCTTATAATTTTGTGGGTACTGTTCTTTTGTCTCCTTAGGTAAGTTTATTCCTGGATATTTAATCCTTTTTGCTGCGGTGGTGAATGGGATTGATACCTTAATTTCTCTTTCTGATTTTCCATTGTTAGTATAGAGAAACGCAAGGATTTCTGTGTATGATTTTAACAAAATCATACAACTTTGCTAAATTCACTGATTAGCTCTAGTAATTTTCTGATACTATCTTTAGGGTTTTCTGTGTACAGTATCATGTCACCTGCAAACAGTGAAAGCTTTTCTTCTTCTTTCAGATCTGGATTCCTTTTATTTCTTTTTCTTCTCTGATTTCTGTAGCTAGGACATCCAGAACTATGTTGAATAATAGCAGTTAAAGTGGGCACCCCTGTCTTGTTCCTGATCTTAGGGGGAATGCTTTCAGTTTTTCACCATTGAGAATAATGTTTGCTAAAGGCTTATGATATATGACCTTTACTATGTTGAGGTAGGTTCCTTCTATGCCCATTTTTTGAAGAGTTTTAATCATAAGTGGGTGCTGAATTTTGTCAAAGGTTTTTTCTGCATCTACTGAGATGATCATATGGTTTTTATCTTTCAATTTGTTAATATGGTGTATCAAATTGATTTATTTGCATATATTGAAGAAACCTTGCATCCCTGGAATAAACGCAACTCGATCATGGTGTATGAGGTTTTTGATGTGTTGCTGAATTCTGTTAGCTAATATTTTGTTGAGGATTTTTGCATCTAAATCAATCAGTGATATTGGCCTGTAGTTCTCTTTTTTTGTGTTGTCTTTGTCTGGTTTTGGTAGCAGGATGATGGTGGCCTTGTAGAATGAGTTTTGAAGTGTTCCTTCCTCTGCAGTTTTTTGAAAGAGTTTTAGAAGCTTAGGCAGTAGCTCTTTTCTAAATGTTTGATAGAATTCTCCTGTGAAGCTGTCTGGTCCTGGGCTTTTGTTTGGGGGCAGATTTTTTATCCCAGCTTCAATTTCAATGCTTATATTTGGGTTGTTCATAATTTCTAATTCTTCCTGATTCAGTTTTGCAAGATTGAACTTTTCTAAGAATCTGTCCATTTCTTCCAGGCTATCCATTTTATTGCTATATAGTTTTTCATAATAGTTATATAGTTATAGTTATAAAATCCTTTGTTTTTCTGCATTGTCTATTGTAAGTGCTCCTTTTTCATTTCTAATTTTGTTGATTTGATTCTTCTCTCTTTCTTTCTTGATGAGTCTGGCTAAAGGTTTGTCAATTTTATTTATCTTCTCAAAGAATCAGTTTTTAGTTTTATTAATCTTTACTATTTTTTTCACTTCTTTTTCATTTATTTCTGCTTGGATATTTATGATTTCTTTCCTTCTACTAATTTTGGGGTCTTTTTTTTTTTTCTTCTTCTTCTTCTTCCAGTTATTTTAAGTGTAAAGTTGGGTTTTCTATTCAATGCTTTTCTTGTTTCTTGAGGTAGGATTGCATTGCTATAAACTTTCTTCTTAGAACTGCTTTGGCTGCATCCCATCGGTTTTGAGTTGTTGTGTTTTCATTGTCATTTGTTTCTAGAAATTCTTTTATTTCCCATTTGATTCCTTCAGTAACCTGTTGGTTATTTAGAAATGTGTTGCTTAATCTCCATGTGTTTGTGTTTCTTACAGTTTTTTTTTTTTTTTCCTTGTAATTGATATCTAGCATTGTGGTCAGAGAAGATGCTTGATATGATTACAATTTTCTTAAATTTACTGATACTTGATTTGAGACCCAAGATGTGGTCTATCCTGTAAATGTTCCATGTGCTCTTGAGAAGAAGGTGTATTCATCTGCATTTGGATGGAAAGTCCTGAAGATGTCAATGAGCTCCATCTCATCTAATGTATTATTTAAGACTTGTGTTTACTTATTAATTTTGTTTTGATGATCTGTCCATTGGTGTGACTGGAGTATCTCCTACTATTATTGTGTTACTGTCAATTTCTCCTTTTATGTCAGCTAGTGTTTGTCTTATGTATTGAGGTGCTCCTATGTTGGGTGCATAGATATTTACAATTATTATGTCTTCCTCTTGGATTGATCCCTCTATCATTATGTAGTGTCCTTCTTTATCTCTTGTAATTTTCTTCATTTTAAGGCCTATTTTGTGTGATATGAGGATTGCTACTCCAGCTTTCTTTTGCTGTCCATTTGCATGGAATATATTTTTCCATACTCTCAGTTTCAGTATTTGTGTCTTTAGGTATGAAGTGGGTTTCTTGTAAACATCAAATATATATGGGTCTTGTTTTTGTATCTATTCAGCCAGTCTGTGTCTTTTGGTTGGAGCATTTAATCCATTTACATTTAAAGTAATTATTGATATATATGTTCCTATTGCCATTTTCTTAATTGTTTGGGGCTGGTTTTGTAGATCTTTTTCCTTCTCTTGTATTTTTTGACTATATAAGTCCCTTTAACATTTGTTGTAAAGCTGGTTTGGTGGTACTGAATTCTCTTAACTTTTGCTTGTCTGAAAAGCTTTTTATTTCTCCATCAATTTTGAATGAGATCCTTGCCAGGTCCAATAATCTTGGTTGTAGATTTTCCCCTTTCACTACTTTAAGTATATCCTGCCATTCCCTTCTGGCCTGCAGAGTTTCTACTGAAAGATCAGCTGCTAAGCATATGAGGTTTCCCTTGTATGTTATTTGTTGTTTTTCCCTTGCTGCTTTTAATATTATTTCTTTGTGTTTAGTCTTTGTTAGTTTAATTAGTATCTGTCTTAGCATTTTTCTCCTTGGGTTTGTGCCTCTTTGTGCCTCTTGGACTTGATTGACTATTTTCTTTTCCATGTTGGGGAAATTTTCAACTATAATCTCTTAAAAAATTTTCTCATACCCTTTTTTTTTCTCTTCTTCTGAAAGTGAAAGTGAAGTTGCTCAGTCACCTCTGACTCTTTGCGACCCCATGGACTGTAGCCTACCAGGCTTCTCCTTCCGTGGGATTTTCCAGGCAAGAATACTGGAGTGGGTTGTCATTTCCTTCTCCAGGAGATCTTCTCAACCTGGGGATTGAATCCGGGTCTCCAGCATTGTAGCAGACGCTTTACTGTCTGAGCCACCAGGGAAGTATGGGATCCCTATAATTTGAATGTTGACGTGTTTGATACTGTTCCAGAGGTCTCTGAGACTATCCTCAGTTCTTTTCATTCTTTTTACTTTATTCTGTCTTCAGAAATTATTTCCACCCTTTTATCTTCCAGTCTACTGATTCATTCTTCTGCTTCAGATATTCTGCAATTGATTCCTTCTAGAGTATTTTTAATTTCAGTAATTGTGTTGTTTGTCTCTGTATGTTTATTATTTAATTTTTCTAGGTCTTTGTTTATTGATTCCTGCATTTTCTCCATTTTGTTTTCAAGGTTTTTGATCATCTTTACCATCATTATTCTGAATTCATTTTCAGGTAGATAGCCTATTTCCTCTTCATTTATTTGGATTTCTGTGTTTCTAGTTTGTTCCTTCATTTGTGTAGTATTTCTCTGCCTTTTCATTATTTTTTTAACTTTTTGTTTGAGGCCTCCTTTCCCCAGATTTCAAGGTTGAATTCTTTCTTCCTTCTGGTTTCTGCACTTCTAAGGTAGGTCCAGTGGTTTGTGTAAGATTTGTGAGATTTGTGCCGAGTTTTTGCTTGTTTGTTTGTTTTTCCTCTGATGAAGGCTGAGTGAGGTGGTAATCCTGTCTGCTGTTGATTTGGTTTGTATTTTTGTTTTGTTTGTTGCTTAGATAAGACATCCTGCACAGGGTGATACTGGTGGTTGGGTGATGCCACGTCTTGTATTCAAGAGGTTTCCTTTGTGTGCATTCTCACTATTTGATACTACCTAGGGTTAGTTCTCTGGTAGTCTAGGGTCTTGGAGTCAGTGCTCCCACTCCAAAGGCTCAGGGCTTGATCTCTGGTCAGAAACAAAGATTCCACAAGTGGCTTGTTATGGCATTAAGTGAGATTAAAACAATATCCAAAAGCGAGAAACCAAAGATGAACCCCAGACAAATAGCAGTTACAAAATCAGGCAAATAATAATTTTAAAAGTGGAATATACACATATATATATACACCCACGAGCAAAGTCAAAACAGTCCAACAAAAATAAAGTACAGTAGATTGACTCAGTGAACAAAGGATATTAAAAATTATATTTACCCGTTAAGAACAAAACTAACTAAAGCACAAACTAGAAAACAAAACTAAAGCCAGGTGTCAAGTGTGGAATAAAGCAATGAAAACAAAACTAACAAATATGTTGAGAGGAAAGGAAAGAAAGAAAGAATAGATATGCAAAGTTAAATAGAGGTAGATGAAGAAGATTCATATACATTAAAGATTAACCGCAAGGGGAAAAGAGCAATAGGAAAGGCAAACAAGGGAATAAGTGTAGAAAAAATATAATAGGTTTTAAAAAACTCAAAAGTAAAGTTATAAAAAAAGAAAATAAAAAAAAGGAAGAAGAAAGAAAAAAGGAAGGAAAAAAAAAAAGGAAAACTCCACAGAAGTGTAAAGGCCCAAAGTAGATTCAGAAGTTTATAACAACAATAAAAAGTGTGGCTGAATATAAACATATACATCTATGCTGCTGCTAAGTCGCTTCAGTCGTGTCCAACTCTGTGCGACCCCATAGACGGCAGCCCACCAGGCTCCCCTGTCCCTAGGATTCTCCAGGCAAGAACACTGGAGTGGGTTGCCATTTCCTTCTCCATTGTGTGAAAGTAAAAAGTGAAAGTGAAGTCGCTCAGTCGCGACCGATTCATAGCGACCCCATGGAATGCAGCCCACCAGGTTCCTCCATCCATGGGATTTTCTAGGCAAGAGTACTGGAGTGGCTTGCCATTGTATACCCCTAAGCAAAATCAAAACAGTCCTACAAGATATAGTACAACATATTGTACTGGAGAACAAATGAAACCAAAAATTCTATCTGTCAGAACAAAACTAACTAAAGCACAAACTGGGAAACAAAACTAAAGCGAGGTGCCAACTGGGGAATAAAACAATGCAAAGAAAAATAACAAATATGTTAAGAGGAAAGGAAAGAAAGAAAAGAAATAAAAATAGATATGCAAAGTTAAATAGAGATAGATAAAGAATATTTATATACATTAAAGATAAACTACAAGGTGAAAAGAACAGTAGGAAAATCAAAGGAATAAATGTAGAAAAATAGTAATAGGTTGAAAAAATTAAAATTAAAAAAAGAGAAAAGAAAAAGAAAGGAAAACTCCCCAAAACTGCAAAAGCCCAATGTAGAGACAGAGGTTTATAACAACTATAAAAAATGTGACTGAGAAAAAAAAAAAAGTTCAAAAGCTTAATTGGATTTCATTGTGCCAATAAAATCAACAACTACAACAGAGGGGGAGAAAAGACAAAAAAAAAAGAAAACAGAAAAAATCCAAAAGAATCTATAGAGCAAGTCAAAACATAAGAATAATAAATGTTTTCCTTGAGTCACTACAGTCAGACTCCTTTCTCTCATTGGGAGTCTCAGCCCTCCTCACCTCCCTAGGTTGTCCTCCAACACTGTGCTGATCTCTGGACCTGCTGTGGGGGCAGCTCGGATTCTAATTTGGTCCTACTCCTGTGTGTTCTTGCCTCCAATGTCCACTGCTATCAGAACTAGTGTGTTTTATTTTGTGGGAGCTCTCAATGACCATTTATATACCCCATAGACACAGAGTCTGCCTGGTTGATCATGTGGATTTAATCTTCAGCTTGTGTAGCTGGTGGGAAGGTTTTGGGTCTTCTTCCTTAGTCACACTGCCCCTGGGTTTCAATTGTGATTTTATTTCCACCTCTGCATGTGGGTCGTCCACTGGGGTTTGCTCCTGAAGCTGCCCTGGAGGACCTGGGTTTGCCCCTGTGAGGGCCAGGTGTGGAGGTGGTGCAGCTGCTTGGATTTCAGGGGTTCTGGAAGCACCAGGTACTCAGGGGAGTTGGCCACTAGAGCAGCTGGAAATATAGTGCTCTAGAAGGGTGTGGCAACAAGTATTGGCCCATACGCTCCAGTATTCTTGCCTGGAGAATCCCCCTCCCTGACAGAGAAGCCTGGCAGGCTACAGTCTACAGGGTCACAAGGAGTCAGACACTACCGAAGTGACCCTGCGTGCATAGACGCAAGACTTTTTTTGCCTGTGGCAGCTCTACCCCAGTGAGAGTTGAGCATGAAGGTGGCACAGCTGCTTGGCTTGCAGGGACCCTGGCGGCGCCAAGTGTACAGGGACACGGACTGCCTTTGTCCCAGGAATTATGTTCCTATCCGAGTCTCTTTTCAAGCTTCTTGTCACTGGCGATCAGAAGGCCTCTTTGGCCTGTCTTCCTACGTAGCTCTGCCCGTTTAGGCACTTAGAAGGCTCCCTTGCCTGGGGTCCTTCTTTGTTGTTCAGTTTGTCAGGCACATAGAGGGGCCCCGTGGCTGCGGTCCTACTCTGTAGTTCAGTGCGGTGTTTGATGGGCCAGTCTCTCTATTGTTCAGCTGCGGATGCTGGCATGTTGGAAGACAGAGGCTATGGTGATGGCTCCACCCCCTACACGTGACTCAGCAGTATCACCTTGCTTCCATGGCTGCCCAGCTTTCCTCTACAGGCATTTCCCACCACAATTTCCTCCCTCACATGCCCCCAATCTGTCTCTCCGCAGTCAACAGCAGCCCTTGCCCTGGGATTGCTCCAGAATCCCTAAACTCCAACTCCCAGCTGCTGTGGCTTCCAGGGGATTTGCGTCCCTGTTTGGGGTATGTATGGCTGCAGCCAGAACTGTCTGATTCTCATTCCATTTAGGCTGCCACAGATCAGCTGTTTCACGCTCAGCCTTAAATGTTTCTCCTCTGACTCAGACAATTGCCCCGCTGTGGGGATCAGACCCCTGCTTCAGTTTCCCTACCGGCCGAGGTCAGGTCCAGTCCTACAAACACTTCTGTTTTTCCCCTTAGTTCCTTCATCCTACCAAGTTTTGCGTGGTTCTATATATTCTTTCAGAGAAGGCAATGGCAACCCACTCCAGTACTCTTGCCTGGAAAATCCCATGGACAGAGGAGCCTGGTGGGCTGCAGTCCATTGGGTTGCCAAGAGTCAGATACGACTGAGCGACTTCACTCTCATGCATTGGAGAAGGAAATGGCAACCTGCTCCAGTGTTCTTGCCTGGAGAATCCCAGGGACGGGGGAGCCTGGTGGGCTGCCATCTGTGGGGTCGCGCAGAGTCGGACACGACTGAAGAGACTTAGGAGGAGGATATATTCTTTTCCACTAGTCAGCTACTCCTGTCCGCCCTGAGCTGGTGTTCTGCATGCACTTCTGTGGCTGAAGCTGTATTCCTGATGTATTCATGGAGAGAGATGTACTCCACGTCCACCTACTTCTCTGTCATCTTGTTCTCCAAGATGGATTATTGACACTTTAAAAACTTATTAAAGTTATTATTAACTTTTACAATATTTTAATTCCAAGTTTTCTTTCTTGGATAAGGCTCTTAGATAAGTCTCTTGCTTATTGTGTACGATGGGCATTAACCTCTCAATATAGATCCACAGAGTCCTACAGAGCCAGGATCCTAGATGGAGATTTTATTGAGCACAGGCTATTACTCCATGAATCTGTTAGAATATTTTCAGCTTCAAATAAGAAAATATCCACCTAGAAAGTTCCCTGGAAGTCTGCTGGTTAGGACTCTACTCTTTCACTGCTGATGGCCCAGGTTTAATCCCTGGTTGGGAAACTAAGATCCCATAAGTTACACGGTATGGATAAAAAAGAGAGAGAGAGAGAATATCCACCTAAAAATGGCTTTAACTGTAAGAATATTCATTAGCTCACATGACAATATCTAAAGGTAGAGTGGCTGCAACGTTGGTAAATGAACTGCTTTAAAAAATAAGATAAAAGTTGCATATTTTCTATTGTTTTTCTGCTTTACAATCCTCAGCACTTAAACTTCTCTCTTCACAACCTCAAAGCAGCTGCTGCAGCTTCAGACATAATATCCTCCATGATCTACCCAAAAAGTAGGAGGGAAGTTTTTCCTTTTATATTTCTTTATATAAGGTTTTCCTCCCTTTCCCAGAAGGCTCTCAGCAGACTCATCCTCTGGTCATATTTACCAGGATTAAGTCATACATTCATGCCCTATCCACACGAGCATCTGGGAACACAGTACTGGCTATTTCTGTTAATAACTCTTCTACTGGGAAATGAATGCTGGTATTGGAAATGGCAACCCACTCCAGTATTCTTGCCTGGAGAATCCCATAGACAGAGGAGCCTGGTGGGCTACAGTCCCTGGGGTTGCAAAGAGTTGGACACGACCAAGCAACTAAGCAGCAGATCAAGGAAGAAGTATAGAGGAGACACCTGTATCCCTCCTTGTGTGTACTTCTCATTATCTGCATAAGTAAGTAAAATAAAATCATCTGCCAAAATGAGGTTGATACGTTCCTCGCTGGACTGGTTCTAGGTTGCATATTCTCAGACAGCTTCATTTTATTCTCTTCTTTCCTGTTTTATTTGTTTATTTCACCTTCTGGCCATCCTGTCCTTTTCATTTTGGTGGTGGTGGTGGTAGCTAAAATCTAGGATGCTTGGAGGATAGCAGAAATAACCCCAGACTTAGCAAATAAAATTCGTGGTTCCAGAATCTTCCCTGTCCCTCATCAGCCATGCAATCAACAAGACTCTTGGGCTCTGAGCCTCATCTGTGAAGAAGATGTAATAATCCCTGCCCTACTTATTTCTGGAAGTAACTTCAGAGGCCACATGAGGTAAGATGTGTAAAAGAATGTTCTGTAAGCTGTTAAGCACTATGCATATTCAGTGAGCTGCTGAGACATCTTAGGATTCTTGTTTGCACTTAGAAACACCTACCACTCGAGAACACCACACTGAGGTCATTTTGAAAAGTAAAGTTCACAAGTCAGAGACATCCAAACATTGGCTGGAAAGAAGTCAGTGTGTTCACAGTAAAGAGTGTTTGAGTAGCTGCACTTGAGAGTCAGAAATTATAGTCTTCCCTTGACTGTATCACCAAGGACAGTCACTACAGCTAATTATTTGAATAGGAACTTGTCTCCAAAGGAGTAAGTCACAGACTTGGAGAAGAGCCTCAGACAGTCAAATATTTGGACCTGGGCAATCTCTTTCAAGAAGTCTTCTCTGCCACCCAGACCTTCTTCATGGTCCAAGCAGCTCACTCAGGACACTCAGCCCCTCTTCTAAGGTGCAGGTGCTTATTATGGCCTCATAACCTGGCTACCCATGGAGCAGGACTGACCTTAAGCAACATCATAAATTCTAGTCAAAACTCAGGAGGACCCCTCTTCTTTGAGCACTGACTTACTAGATATTTGAAATAAGTGTGTATATATATACATACTTGAGAGACTGAGACACAGGCCTCGCCCTCTGAACTCTAGTGGGGGAATCATATAAGAACTCTACTTCAGTTCAAGACACAATACACCAGGTGCCAAAAGCATCTAAAGTGCTCAGACCTTTTATATCAAAGTCAAAACAGAAAGAGAATGAATCCAGGCAGGAGCCTGGATTCAGGAAAGATCTGAAATGGACATGGGAAAATGGTGTCTTGTTTGCAGGTAGAGATGCTGGGAGAAACAGCATGATCACAGTTTCAAGCTGGAGGGGACAAATCATGCTTGAGGAAGGGTTCCTACTACAGGACAGATGAAAAGACAACAGGCAAATTACGGGGGGTCTGGGGTCACAGGAAAGCATGTTGGAATCTAAACTCTTGTTTTCACATAACAACTTTGGCAGTTTCTCTTTCTTCCCCTTTCATCATTTCAGGACCTTGGTGTCCAATATCTCCTTCTGCTTCCCTCCCCCATCATCAAAATTGCTATCAGGGAGAGAGCTAATATAGATGACTTATGGTTTGGTGAGAATGGGAGGCAGACTAATATTTCATTTTATACCTTGTCTCAATTACAGAGTAAAAGGCATTGTTTCCTATCAAAGAAATTCCAGAAATCAAAATGAGGAGAAACCACATCCCTCAGCTGACAGAAAGCTAGTGTGATTGAAAGAATATCTGAATTCCAGTCAGTTAGATGATTTATTTGTCCCACAAACAGGTCATCTAACCTCTCTGCATTTCAGTATCTTTGTCCATAGTAAGAAAACCCTGTTAGACCTTCATCACAGAGCTGTTTGTAAAGCACATGAAACAACCCACATAAAGATAAAGTACTGTGGCTATGAGGATGCTCAGCCCACTCCTGCAGTCTCTGGCCACTTGCAGGTACCCTGGTGACACTCTCACCAAGGGGCTAATGGCTCAGAGAGGAAAGTGCAGAGAGCTGCATAACCTATGGGACATTCCTCCCCTGGTTTAATGTTTCTCCCCACCAAGGAATTCCCAACTGTGTAAGACTCTGGCCTGCCCTGGCCCAATCTAGGCCACAGGCACTGGGACATGGCTGATAACACACTTAGATCTCCTCTTCTCACGGGTGCTGAATGTTGGAGCACACTAATCAAGCAGGCACCGAAGGGCCCCGAGTATGGATCCTGATTTGACTTTTTGTCCCAGCTCCACCCTTACCTACCCACAGGAACTGAGAAAATCATTCTATCTCTTCGAACATGATTTCTTCTGCAAGCCGGAAATAACACATCCTGTCCTGTCTCCCTCACAAACCTAAGATGTTTTTCAAAAAAGTACACTATTATCACTGTGTGTGACTCTGACAGAAGAGCCTTTGAATGCCCTTGGACATGGGATGTCCTTTGGGATCAATCTCAATTGTCGTGTCTTTGAAGACCACTTTCCCAGTTTTCTGGGCAGAATTCCCTTCCATCCTATGCACACTCCAGGCACTTCAGTAGTTCCTCTGACGCAAACAACATCACACTGTAACTAATTGCATGAGTATGGCCCACACTGAGGTTCCTGAAGCTCAAGAGTCCTATACTTTTCACCTTTGAAGCCCCAGGACCTGCCTTGGCCCTGCACACAGTGTCTGCAGAGGAAACATCTGGGTGAATGAAAGCTTCTCAGGCAGTGGTTTTATTCTGGCCTTCCTTTTTGCCTCTAGGACATCCCAGGCTTGGAAAAACTGGGTCTTTCAGAAACTTGGTAAAAACTGGGTCTAGAACATCAGAAGGTAAATACAAGAATATTATGATAGGATGAGGGTAGCCAAATGACATGTGGACCATTTTATATTCAGCCTTTGTCCTCAGGGCTCCAAAATGTTCTTACACCTTCTTTTTCCTCTATCTTATTAACTGTCCTAAAGATATTCCTAACTGAAACACTGGAATTAGAAAGTAATCCACATGGTCATATTGATGGGTCCACTGCAGGAGACGTGCCAATAAATTGCTCAGGGGCACACACCGTTGCTTGCTCAGGCTCCATTAAAAACACAGTATTCTTCACACAGAGGCCAAGAGACATAAATGAGATTCTTTCATTGTAAAGCAGAGGAATGTGAAGCAGCTAAACCAAAAATTTTGCTAAGTTTCTCTTTTTCCTTCCCTCAGAATGATCTCAAGATGGAATGCAATCCAGCAGTTGAAAATGGAACAATTTAAGAGTGTTTGCTTCCAAGACATGAAACATGCAAAAGTGTAGTCTGAAGAATGTTGAGTCGGGCTGGCAATGAGATTCACCCTCCATTTTCGGGCACTTCCTAGAGGCAAGTATTATTGAGACTCAGCTGAGCTGGGCAAAATCCCAATAACATTAACATCACTTGCTCCATTGCTTTTCCTAGTAAGAAGAATACACAGTAATGGTTTGTAATCGTATTGCAGAATGTTGTGTCTAAAGACATGGTTTATTAAGGAGAAGATGGTCACTGAAGTGTTTCTCTGTGTGATAAAGCACTTATAATAAAAAAATCACCAAGGCAAACAGAATATTAAGAAATGAATCTGAATGCCACAGAGAGTTAAAACAAATTGGATATCAGTGCCTCCAGTTGGGTTGCCATCCATTGTAATAAAATTGTCTCCTAAGAGGAATGTGTACTGTTTCAGGTTGGAAAGACATGCCTTTAAGCTTCTGCTGAAAATTCAGAATTCTTTTTACTCATGTAGTTGCTGTATTTCAAGAAATTATGGCACCACTACAGTCAGGCAAGGCTTCCATTATTGAGCACTTCTACTAAGTGCTATATATGTCTCATTTAACCTGGTCTACAACCTTATTATCACATTCTGTTACTATGTCCATTTTATTAAAGAGGAAAACTAAGGCTTAAAGAAGGATAACTGGCTCAATGTTATAAACTAGTAAATAGCAAAACTATTTTTTAAATTAATTTTTGCTGGAATATAGTTGATTTACAATGCTGTGTTAGCTTCTGCTGTACAGCAAAGTGAATCAGTTAGACATAGACATATATCCACTCTTTTTTAGATTAAAACTAATTTTCAAACTAAAGTCCATCTAACTTAGTCCAAACTAAGTCCATCTAACTTCAAAGCCCGTAATTCCCATTTTATGGATGAAGACATTAAGGCTGAGAGAATTTAATAACTAGACTACTACTGATTACATCACAGAGCTGAGATGCAAAACTAGGCCCTTTTCCTATTACATGGCCACATTGCCTCTTGCATTTACCATCTTTCTTGAGATGTTTTGAGTGAGTGGATATGGGTCAGTCCCTCTCAGATCTCTCCAAGCTTCAGTCTCTTTGGGTATTTAGTGCCTCTCAAGCAGTTCAGCAGACTCCCAACTGTTGAGAGCAGACGCATCTGCTCCACAGAGCTCTCCAGTTATGCCTGTGCTGGGTCAAGGCCATGCTGCCACCATCCATTAAAAAGATCCATTAAAGAGAAACTTGAGTGAGTCTGGGTATTTGAAAAGCCACAGGAATCTTACCAGAGGCATAAGTGTTCCCAAGTCCATTCATAGCCCTTACAGAGTTCTTGACCTCCTCCCAGGTATTTAATAAATACGTCTTGGCAGCTTACTCTGTGCCAGCACGGAGGCACAGTGCTCTTAGAGCACTCTAAGAACATAGAAAGAATACGTACAGCCCCTGTCCTCAAGTATAAAAATAACAGCTAACATCTGCTGAGCACTTAGCATGTGCCAAAGAACCTCCTAGTGCTGCACTTGGATCCTTTACTCCTCACATGTGCCATGGTCAGTATAACTGATAAGCCCGTTTTGCAAATAAGGACACTGAGGCAAGATAACGGAAGTAAAGCTTTCCCAGGGTTCTAGTACAGAACACAGAGAAGTAGATAAGCCTTGCCAATCCAGTGTGTTAAGCACTGGGCCTGAGGGAACACAGGATGATGTAGGCTCTTAGGCCAGCCCGGGGTTAGGAAAGGCTCCCCCTCCACACAACAAAGAATGAGTTGGAATTAGCCAGTGAATGGTAAGGCAAGACTGTCTGACTCAGAAGGGACAGCATATATGAAGGGGAGGACAGGTACCTTCAGGCCCTGGAGTTCAATGTGCCCAAAGCACAGAGAGAACAAAAGCAGAAGCCGGAGAGGTAGACATCTGGCCTTTTCTGTCATGTGACTCATTGCCAGGAACTTTTCAAGTGAACAGAACCAGAAACTTTTCAAAATTATGAACATAATCTAGACCACAGCAAATTACAAGGAGGAAAGTGTAGTTAAAGATATACTTCACCACAAAATTGCTTTTTAAAGGATGGCTTATTTTATCTCCTTTGATGCAGAATAATTCGGGGGGATCTTATTTTACCTCCACTTATGATGATCAGAGGTGCTAGGGGAAATAAGATTCTGTCTCTCAGAATACTGTCCACAGCAAGAAGGGCATTCATGGAATCCCTGGCTCACCCACGTCATTCTGGGCAGGTGAATCAAGCGCACTACATTTGCACATGCCTGACTCCTCTTCAGCATCACCACCATGTCTGAGAACAGGGGTTCAAAAAGTGTCATACTACTGTGTATCTCTCATATAATGAATCCCCCAGCTGTCTTTCCAAAAATGAGCCCAGTGAAATTTTATTACAGGATCATATGTATTTCATATCTAAAAATAGATAATGGCTCACAAAAGCATAGTCATTAAAAGTCCAAGTTAAAAAAAAAAATCAAAGTACTAATACAAGACATTTGAAAATCAGGACTAAGCCTTTTTTTTTTTGGCCAGGCCATGCAGCTTATAGGATCTCAGGTCTCTGACCAGGGATTGAATCCTAGGCCACAGCATGAAATCTAATCCTAACCACGAGGCCACCAGGGAACTCCCAGCACTGAGTATTAATAATCACATGCAAATCAATATAGTGTAAGAAATTAGAGCATGCCTCCCAAACTCGGTCAAGAACCTAGTCCCAGCCCCCTTCCCCCCCATATATTCATGTCCCTAGCACTGTCTAGATCATGTTCATGACTGATTCGTCTCTGGTTCTGACCACTTGAAGAGGATTTCAGGACCTGGCAATGAGCCACATGACATAAAAGGTCTTCAGATCTCACTTCTCTGGCTTAATTTCATGCCCTCTCTAGATTTCAGTCATGCAGTCCTTGCTCTATAATCCTTGAGCATATCCAGGTGAATTTCTATCACTTGCCTAGACACGGTGGTCAGTTGTGAAAATATTGACAGTTTAGACAACGGTTTTTGCCCCTGAATAAGGACTGAAATGTAAGGGGATAGAAAAATGAGAGCTATTGAGAGGGCCCCACAAAGGGACATCTTAAACACTTCGCCTCAAATCATCTCATTCTAAGAGTCAGTTCTTTTCTCATCTCCCAAATTTGAGGTCCATCTAGTGGGACAGAAGGTGGCTGTATGTCAGAGAATAAATGAAAGAAGATAGCAAATTCCAAAAACCTACTGTTTTCACATATTAAACTTTTAATAAAATCCTTTTACTGGGTAAGTCCAAAATACAAAGGGAGACTTATTTAAGATTAAAACAGAAAATAAAGTATTAACCCTAAAGCTCAACATTCAGAAAACTAAGATCTGGCATCTGGTCCCATCACTTCATGGGAAATAGATGGGGAAACAGTGGAAACAGTGTCAGACTTTTATTTTCTTGGGCTCCAAAATCACTGCAGATGGTGACTGCAGCCATGAAATTAAAAGACACTTACTCCTTGGAAGGAAAGTTATGACCAACCTAGATGGCATATTAAAAAGCAGAGACATTACTTTGCCAACAAAGGTCCTTCTAGTCAAGGCTATGGTTTTTCCAGTGGTCATGTATGGATGTGAGAGTTGGACTGTGAAGAAAGCTGAGCACCAAAGAATTGATGCTTTTAAACTGTGGTGTTGGAGAAGACTCTTGAGAGTCCCTTGGACTGCAAGGAGATCCAACCAGTCCATCCTAAAGGAGATCAGTCCTGGGTGTTCATTGGAATGACTGATGCTAAAGCTGAAACTCCAATACTTGGGCCACCTCATGCGAAGAGTTGACTCATTGGAAAAGGCTCTGATGCTGGGAGGGGTTGGAGGCAGGAGGAGAAGGGGATGACAGAGGATGAGATGGCTGGATGGCATCACCGACTCGATGGACATGAGTTTGAATGAACTCCGGGAGTTGGTGATGGACAGGGAGGCCTGGCGTGCTGCAGTTCATGGGATCGCAAAGAGTTGGACATGACTGAGCGACTGAACTGAACTGAAATAGTTGATTTCTAATATTGTATTAGTCTCAGGTATACAGCTAAGTGATTAAGTTTTATACATATATATGTATTTTTATACAGATAAGGATTTACTGCATAGGACAGGTAATTAGAGGCTTCCCAGGTCGCGCTAGTGGTAAAGAACCAGCCTCCCAATGCAGGAGGGTATAATCTCTAGGTTGGGATGACCCCTAGGAGGAGGACATGACAACCCACTCCAGTATTCTTGCCTGGAGAATCCCAGGGACAGAGGAACCTGGCATGCTAGTACATAGGATCACAAAGAATCAGACACAACTGAAGTGACTTAGCACACATGCATGCACGCACAGGGAATTATATTCCATATCTTGTAATAACCTATGATGGAAAATAATGTATTTTTAAATCCCTCCCCAGTTCTTTGATTCCTCAAAGCCATCATTCCGTAAAATCAAGTCAGTAAGTCAAATGGTTTTCAGACCTCTCTCTCTCTCCCCACCTTCATTTCCCTCCTACTTTCATTCAGCAAGTTTGTACCAGTCAGCATCCTTGGAGCTCAAAGGCAGAGCGTGGCCCTGCTATCTACTACTAGGGAGACCCTGGCCATCTTGTATTGGTCTGCTCTTGAGGCAGATTCTACAACCAGCCCCAAAGGTCGCATGACAGAAACCTCAGACTTCTCTAACTAGGTGGGCCTTCTTCCTGCTCCACTCACTCATCCTCTCGGAGGGCAGAGGTTAGACATGTCAGATGGAAAAACAATGAAGAGGGTTGCTGACTGAGTCAGAGCTTCTTCTCTGGTGCTGTATCTTCATTCGCAGGTGAGTGTTCCCTCTCCACCCAAATACCCCGGTTGCTTATGTTTGGGCTTTCTCAGCCCCAAACGTGCTAAGAGCTACTTCTTCTTAACTTCTTTAAATAAGATCTGAAAATAGTTGAAAGTCCCCGTGATGATTTTATAATGCCTGTGACCATTGTCTCCTAAGGATTTAACTTCCAACTGCTCTAAGAGTGTCCCAGTGGGACCATTTCATAGGAAATAACTAGCTGTGAAAACATAGCATATGATGCTCTATCATTTTCTAAGCACATACAGCAAGATCTTTGGGGTCTGCAGCTCCTCTGGGCCTATCTTTCCTTACCTGATTAGGTATTTCTGAAAATTGAAAACACAGCGCTTTCTCAGGCCCAAGAGCTCTTTAACCACAAAGACAACCTCAGCTGCAATTCATACTGTCTGATTCTACAAATGCTTCAGAAAAGGCTGAGGCAGACAAAATTCTTCAGAATCCAGGCCCCCCTGAATCTTGGAGGGGACCAAGGGGGAAAGGGATTCCTTTCTCCTTTTATAACCTCAAGACAATTGAACGCTGCCAGTGGAATTCTTGCTAGCTAGTCCCAGAGTTTGACCTCAGGCTGTTATAGAAACAATGTTTTCCATGAGGAGCTCTTGGTTAAGAAATTTCCTCTCACCCTGAGAATCCAACAAAGCATGGTTTATAAACCCTCAGACTCAACTCAAATAGTCTAAGCTGGGCTATCCAAGTTGGCAAGAACTGTAATTTCCAAGTAGCTCTGTACTCAGTGTGCCCAGCTGTCATTTTATAGCTGGGGGAATTTTTTTTTTTTTCCTAAAAAAATTACCCTTGGGTGAGAAGATGTTGCAAATTCCCTTTGAAGCATCAAGACAAGCTGAAGGAAAGGGGTAGCTCCGAGGCAGATGGAAGATGTGTGTGAGGCAGTGCTCTTCAGAAGAGGGAGGAGGAAGACGTGCCTGCTTTTCGATAAAAAACTTCAAAATGGGTTTCTGATTATTTTCTTGTTTACTCCTCCTCTGTGTAATTTTCTCCTGATCAGCTGAATTGCTGACTGGAAATGACTGTTCCATCCCTGAGGAATACCAAGGGAATTATCTAGTGCTGGGCTATTTTCAGAAGCAGTTGGGAAAAAAGCAGGGACGGGGAGTGGAGAAGAGGATGGAATGGGGCAAAAAAGAAAAGAACCACATTCCCTGGTGGCTCAGACGGTAAAGACTCTTGACTGCAATGCAGGAGATGTGGGTTTGATCCCTGGGTCAGAAAGATCCCCTGGAGAAGCAAAGGGCAACACACCCCAGGATTCTCGTCAGGAGAATTTCATGGACAGAGGAGCCTGGCGGGCAACAGTCCATGGGGTCGCAAAGAGTCAGACACGACTGAGCAACTAACACATAGATGCACATCTATAAATAACATTTTCTGGTTCTGTCCCTAAAGACCAAAGTCATTTGCTAAATCTGTGTTCACTGAAGAACCGTGTATTAAATTATAAAATAAGAGGGCATCCATCTCCTCATGAGGCTTTTCATTAAGAAGCATTCTATAACCACACAATGCAATATCCTGATGAATCCACAGCAAATAAATAACGTGTACTATTTCCAGAAGTAATTGCTGTGTCTCTTCCTTCCTTTCTGATTGAGTGTGCAGTGAAACTGAGAATCTGTCATACTCTTCCACGTGTCTTGCCAACTACAGCTCAAACAGGCATCATTACCTTCTGTTTAAGTACTTTTACCTCTCTTCTAAAACATGTGGGCAGCCTATCACCCACTCCAGGCCTATTTTCACAGGGTGCCCATGAGCTGGGCCTTCGCTGCTTACCTGCTGAATCATGATGCTACAATGAGAAGCCTTCAATACAAGTATTTATGGCTCCCTGGGTATTTATCTGCAGTGGATAGGATGTTCAACTCAGCTAGGTCAGTCTGTCTGTCCAGGATGTCCATCCAGCCCTCAGCCACTAGGGCTTTGAGCTCTCTCAGGGCCAAAGTTAACAGTTGCTTTTTTCCCTTCTGGTTTTGCTATGTTGGGTCACCCATAAAACTTGTTCCTGGGAAAACCCATCCTAGTTCACACATTATTGCTTACTCTCTTTTACAGCAGAAGTTGCTTTCCTCCAGAGTATCCACATAGGCAAAATGTAGGACCATGGGTGTGGGATGAACTTTTACTGGGCCAATTTCATGTCACAAGTTGAAAATCTTTCCTTTTCCTCAATGAAACAAGTATGTACTGAATTAGAGGGAGAAATGGAAAGAAAACTGAGTTGATCTTGTCTTAGCTTGTGTCTTTTCCTACTTTAAGAACAACTGAGAAAAAAAAAGATTGGTCAATAATGATAATAGTAACCCATTCATTCAAAGCTGATAAGTTTACCCAAGAAAGGTAAATAATTTGAAAGCAGTCTAGAAGGTCCCATTCAAACAGCCTTTGTTTCATGAACCCAGTAAGATGCCAGGCCATTCCTCTTTGCCTCTCTTCTCTGATAAGGCGGGTTAGCTTTACAAAGCAAAAAACCATTTTGTCAAAGCAGCCTGGAATATTTTTTTTCTTTCTTTGTTACTTGTGTGGGCTTTTCAGCCCCAGGATCTTTTAATCCCATACAACTCATTTAAAATAGATAAGAATGTTTTATCATCCCATCTAAATGCCTCTGGGAACAGAAAGGAGCTGTCATAATTGCGAACTGTACAGTGAATACTGAAAGTTGTCAAGCAGCATTTGCATGGCTGGTGTTAGCTGGGATGAGGGCTGTGCAGACTGAGTTTATACAGCAAAAGTGGCTTATCAAATGCAGATACTCCAAGTAGTCTATAAGGCAAAAAAAGGATGTCAGGCCCACCCAGGCCTGGCAGCTGTTGTAGAAGACCCTCAACAAGGGCTTGTAAGCTGAATCACTGCAGTGAAAGCCAGGTGCTCTTGTCTTCAAAGATTCTTCCTCGTTGAGTCCTGACATTGCTCTGTCTTGTGGCCCCCTTCATTGCTAGGGTCGTGTGATAACCACCTACTATTTTGCTTAGGTTCCAAGGCTGTCTTAGCACTTCCAGCTTTCCCAAGTGTTTATCTGTATTCCTCCTCTGCATTTAGAGCACACAAATTTCGCAGTACTGTCCTATTTGCCAGGTTTTGATATACAACCTTGCTTCTGAAGGCCTGGGTTTCCTGGTGTTTGACAGCTTGCCTCTGCTTATCTCATTTCTTGGCCCTTTGCTGTATGTGATATGTGTCTGAACTGTCTATTTTTATTTTAAACCCAAGACACATACACACATTATTTGAATGCCTACTGTGTGTCAGTTATTGGTGGTTCCGTAGTGGACAAAACAATTCTCTTTCCTATGTCTACAAATCTTAAAATCCAACAATTAAGACAGATAGTAATCCTAAAGCCAGATAAACATATAATTCCAACTTGTGATAAGTACCACAAATGAAAACAAAATGCTCTGAAATAGATCAACAAGAAAGGTCTTTCCGAGAAAGTGATATTTAAACTAAACCCTGAAGGATTAGTAGGAGTCAAACAGACAGCTTTCCAGGCAAGGAAAACAACATGACTGCAGATCTGGCAGGAAAGAGTTTGGCAAATTCAAATAAACTAAAATAAGTTAATGTGACTGGAAAATAGTGGGGGAAAATAGAGTGAAATAAGGTTATAGAGTCAAGAGGGACAAGGCCATACATGGCCTTTCTAGCCGGAGTTAAGAATTTGGTGTCCTGGTCTAAGGCAATGGAAGCAACTGCAAGATTTTAAGCAGCAGAATGTCCACCATGTCATTTATATTATTCAAAGATCAAGGGAAAGACCTGAAGCCAGAAGACCAGTAAAAATTCAGTCACAAACTGTGCGAATGTTGGTCTTGACCCCTAGGGAATCCAGTGTTCAGTCTCCTCTCATGTGACCTTCCAGCACTGGGCCACAGTCTTGGACTGGTTCTTTGTGTTCCCTGGTGGCTCAGCTGGTAAAGAACCTGCCTGCCAGTGCAGGAGATGCAAGAAACACAGATTTGATGCTGGGTTGGGAAGATTCCCTGGAGAAGGAAATGGCAACCCACTCCAGTATTCTTGTCTGGAAAATTCCATGGACAGAGGAGACTGGTGGGCTACAGACCATGGGGTTGCAAAGAGCATGCCTGCACATGGGCATCTTCTCCTACTATACCAAAGCCCTCTGGGAGCTCAAACATCACTGGTTTGCCCTCCTTCAAAAGGAAAGGCCAACCAGAGAAGAGATCAAGACAACCATATATCACATTTGGACAAAATTATCTCATTTTCAACCATTTGTTCTTCTGCCACAACAAGAACCTTAGGGGTCAGTCATTTATCTCTGTTCATGCCCCTCTCTCCACCACACACATAGGAACAGAAACAGCACTGAACCAGGAATTAGGAGAGTAAATATCTGGTCTTATTTCAGAGACTGCTCATAGAGGTGACACAAATTTAAATGGAAGGTAGGATGAACAGTATCAAAACTGAGTATAAAGTAATGACTGACTATTGACAAAATGCAGAAGTAAAGTGTTTCCAATTCAGGCACTATGTCAAAAAATAGAAACTTAAATCTCTGAGAAGTCCTATCCAAGCTTTGATCCAAGGAAATATATCCTTAAATACAGCAGAAAAACCAAATGACCTGAACATCAGCCCATGTACAAGAGATAATCCCAGGTACAAGGTCTCTCACAAATATGACTGAATCCTCCTAGATACCAGGAGGTCCCTGGGGTAGGAGGTGGTGAGAGGAAACATTTATTATTACAATTCAAGGTTTATGGAGGGGAAATTTAGTGAAAATCTTTTTCCATGGTCAGGAAATTGAATAGTGTTGGAATCAGAGTCAGAACACAAAGGTTTTGACTAGAGGCCAGAGTAGTCTTGCAAGAAGAAGCCCCAGGGCCCATTGGTAGTAAATATTGATAGAGGTCCACAGTGAATGTTGCTGAATTGTGTGGATGGCATTTTATTGTCTATATATCCTCTTAGTTGCAGGGAGAAGAAAGGGGCTAAAGCATGTTGAGTGCTTATGCATGTGTGTGTGTGTCTGTCATGCACATTTGATTTTTCTCAAAGAAGGGCAATGTTATGTTTCAAAGCACAGAAAAGATAAATTTTCAGGGTGACTTCTCTTCCAAAATACTGCAATAACCACCTTAAAAGCAGACAGATTCATTTCTTTAATGCTGAAAGAAAATAAGTAATACTAGTTTAGTTCATTTTACAACCTGGGTTGTAAAACCAGTTGAATATCTGGTTCAATAGTAGTAGGGTAAACTGCCTTCTCACAGTAAGTTCCCCTTTATTATCACTTTAGGCAAAGCTACACCTGAGGGAGGAAAGTGACATGTTTATCTCCAGGTTACCAACTCTTTGTGACATGTCATGTATTAATTCCAAATTTTAATTCTCCTAGACTCTAGCAGGAAATTGGAAGGACATTTTTGAGGTTTCTGTAGATTCTATGTTTAGCTCTGATACCGAGAATGATCATAAAATAAAAGCACGCCGTTACCACCCTGAACTGAGGAGAAGCAAAAGCAAAGCAAGGAAGGCAAAGGAAGAGCAAGCATCATAGTCAAGCTGGTGCTTGGCCTTGTTCTGAGTCAATGGTATTTACTCAAAACCAAGAAAGAATTAACCATGAGACAGAGGGTGGAACCCAGAAAACTTTTCAGCTCATCCTAGACAAGAACTTCATGCCTCCATTTATTACTCTCTTGAAATGTGGTGGCATCCCACAAGTCAGACATACCCATTGGAGCCATTAAAAATGCTTTGCAATAAAATAAGAATGATTTTTTTTTTTTTCCTTTAGCTACTCGGTTACCAACACATTAACCCAGAAAATTCAGAATGGTGTGTTTCTAAAGTTGCATGTTGTACACCATGTGTTAAAATCACATCCAGGAAAGTCACTGCCTTGTCTCTTCATTCCTGGTCTAGATGACTCTCAGTAGGCATTAAAGCAAAGGGAAATATCAACTCATGAAACTGATTCAGAGTTTACTAAAATTCTCAGTTGAAGGAGCTATCCCAATACATAAATTTGTTTTCCAGTTAAACAGGGCTTATGCTTCTTTCCCCAAGGTCAAGACAGCTGGAAACAATACTGATATGGCCTCTGGTCCTAGCCTTGCTCTGGTATTAAACAGCTGTGTAACCTCAAGCAAATCACTGAACCTAAGTCCCAGTCACATCACCTATACATGATGGATGGCAGTCAGAGATCCAGCAATCAGGGCCCAATAAACATCAAACACCATCCTTGCTGTTATTCTTATTAGCATCAATGCTTTGTGTGACTTTAGGCAAGTAACTGAGCCTCTCTTGTCCCTTGGGTTTACTTATTTGTAAGCTGAATTAAACAATTATTATAAATATTAAATGAGATAATATTTGTGAAAGGGCCAGGCACAGTACCAAGCAAATTGTAGATGCTCAATAAATGTTTTCTTTCTTCCTCAAATTTCTATGGGTTTATTACTAGAAAAAACAAACAAACAAGCTTTCTCTTTTCCATAGGAAGATCTTTGAGGGAAGCCAAAGGGGTTATGGGCTCCCCTGGTGGCTCAGACAGTAAAGAATCCACCTCCAATACAGGAGACCCAGGTTCGATACCTGTGTTGGGAAGACACCCTGGAGAAGGGAATGGCAATCCACTCTGGTATTCTTGCCTGGGAAACTCCATGCACAGAGAAGCCTGGCGGGCTACAGTTCACTGGGATCACAAACAGTCAGACACAACTGAGTGTCTAACACTTTCACACTTTCAAAAGGGGTTATAGTACCCAACTCATTATAATCTTCTGTTTATTTATTTAAAAATTCCTTTTTTAAATGAACCAATTAAATTTTAAGAAGCCAACAAAATCTTAGAACTGCCATATCTCTTAACAGTTGTTTAAACTGTGGAAATAAAAATTACACCTGTCATCGTGACTGTTTATAAGCATAGGGTTCGGTAGTATTATATATTCACATTGTACAACCTATCTCCAGAACTTTTTCATCTTGCAAAACTGAAATCCTAAACCCAGTAAACACTAACTCCTCCCTTTTCCTACCCCAAGACCATGGCAACCATCGTTCTACTTTCTGTCTCTATGAACCTGATTACCCTAGATGCCTCATTCAGTGGAATCATACAGCATTTGTCTTTGTATCTGGTTTATTTCACTTTGCATAAGGTCCTCGAAGGTCCATTCATGTTGCAGCATGTATCAGAACTTCCTGCGTATTTAAGGCTGAATAATATTCCATTGTATGTGTATATCACATTTTGTATATCCATAGGTCCACCAGTGCTCTTAGTAGTAGTTTTATCCAAATCTGTTTTAAAAATAAAACTTTCAGACTACAGCCACTCCCTATCGTGATTCCTGAGGAAACTCAGGATATGAAAAATACAGAATACTGGCCCCAGATACCTGAGGTGCATATCAAAGGAATGATTTCAATAAGCCCAGACTCTTGCATCTTCCCATACATGGAAAGTGCTAAATTCCTTAACTTTAGGTATCTTGTTTTCTTTAATTAATAATAATATTTTGATTATTTTTATGTTCCCAACTACCTGCCCTTTGTTGAAACCTATGTATCCTAGCTCCCTGCTTACGTCAGAGCTGTCTGAAACACTGCCTCCTGGGCTGCAGTTCTCATTTTGCCCCAAATAAAACTTAACTAGCATGTCCCCCCACCAAAAAAAAAAAAAAAAAAAAAAACTTCCAGGTAGCAAAACTCCCCAGCCTCAATTTAGCAAATCTGGCTTGCTAAGAAGAATCCAAACCATGGAGGACATGAGCTTGGGACATGAACTCCTGTCTTGTACTCTCACCTGCTTGGGTTATCATATCAGCAACCTCAAACCTCAGCAGGCCGTTCCTCCTCAGTTCAACCCAGATAAACCAAAATGACAGAAATAAAAAAATTATTGGTTCTGGTCCTTTACTCACCAAATAAATATCATTGTACTCCACTTTCCTTATCTGGTTCTCATCTCTTCTTGTCCGCTACCTTTTTAGAAACGGGTGGGTACAATAGTGATTATTCCTGAAAGAATTTACCAAAGGAGAGGAGAAGCGATTGGGAGACTAAACAAAAGGCCTCAGGAATTGTGCTGTCCCATATGGTAGCCATCAGTCACATGGGGCTATTTACATTTTAATGTGAAATTAATTAAAATTAAATAGAAATTTAAGTTTGTTCCTCTGTCGCACTAGCCACATTTCACACAGCATAATAGCCACAAGCAGCTAAGGGCTACAGTATTAACATAAAAATAGCATTTCTGTTGTTGCAGAAAGTTCTATTGGACATACTGCTCTAGAGACTTCCAGATGAAGGTCTATTTAGTAACTCTTGAGAGAGAATGAGTATACCCAATCAATATTATGGCAATATAGCCTATTGTCCAAATAGCAACACTTCAGAGAGAGAAAAAAGGCATTAATAATTATCCAGAGACTACAGAGAGTGAAGAGAGGCATTGTGGAAAATTTATGCTGGGATGTATTAGTGGGTTCTCCAGAGAAACAAAACCAATAAGAAATATATAGATATATACCAGAAGAGATTTATTATAGAAATTGGCTCATCTGGTTATGAAGGCCAAGAAGTCCATTTGCAAGCTGGAAAACCAGGTAAGCCATGGTGTAAATCAGTCCAAGTCCAAAGGCCTGAGATCAGGGAGCTGATTATGTAAGTCCTGAGTCACAAAGCTCAAGAACCAGGAGAAGGGATGTGTGAGGGCAGAAGATGGATATCTCAGCTGAAGCAGAATAAGAATTCTCCCTTCTTCCCTCTTTCTGTTCTTTACAGACACTCAGTGGATTGGACGATGCCCACCCCATTGGTAAGGGTGAACTTTTCATTCAGTCTACTGATTCAAATGCTAATCTCTTCCAGAGACTCCCTCACTGACATACCCAAAAAGAATGTTCTACTAGCTATTTGGGTGTCCACTAACCTAGCCAAGTTGACACATAAAATTAACCACCTCAGGGTTACAGGCAAACTAGAAGCACTGTCACTCTGATCAAGTGTTCTTCCTGGAGATGGCATTTAGGATGCATTTGAACAGTGCCCCCGGAGTTGTGCATGGGCATCTATTACTTTCATCAATATGATTAGGACCAGAATTTCTTTCTCAAGGGACTATCACCTGAAAAAGCAATTCTTTTCCAGAAATGAGTCTATTTCTAGAAAGAGTTGAAGCTACTCACTCTTCCTTGGTGCTGGACTATTCCCAGTCTAGACAGTCCCAGACAATATTCAGATCTGCATTTTTCCTGGGTCAGGCCTAGATGAGACTTTTCTCTTGCAAAGTGAGCAGAATGCTGAGAGATGGTTTGTTTTTCGGTGTGTTTTTTTGTTTTTTTTTTTTTGGCAGTTTCTCTAATATGGGACTCTGATACTACCATAACTGTTTTAAAGTCACTTTATCTGCCTTGCGTCACAAGCTCAGCTACACTAATAACACTGCTGGAGGGGATGGAGTAGGAGCGGAAATCCTGAGGGCTTCTGAGGGCTTTGAGTGGGAGGATCACTTTTCTGTTTCACTGTGTTTATGGGGGATTCAAGAACACCGAAGAATCTTCATTTTCAAAAT
Organism: Bos indicus; assembly: GCF_029378745.1. Lineage (NCBI taxonomy): Eukaryota > Metazoa > Chordata > Mammalia > Artiodactyla > Bovidae > Bos > Bos indicus. The sequence continues at coordinate 51,358,462 of NC_091767.1, read as the reverse complement.
ATTCCCCTTGCCCACTTTGAAATTTCACCCTTTCTTCTTGCCCAGAGTGAAATGCTGAGGCCTCAATCTGAGCCTTGTCCAGTGACAGACATGGACATGAACACCAGACTTCTTCCCCAGGGGCCAGACAGTCGGCCCAAGCTCTAGGAATCTTTCTTCTCTTAGAGCTATCAAAGAGGACTGAGTATTGTCTCAGGTGTAACTTTTCAGTGTACCCCTCCTGAAAACCATATGGACTCCAAGATGAATCATGGCTATAAGATCAACCTTGGGAAAATAGTCAAGGAAATAACCTTGTCATTCCAAGCCTCCACACTTTGGGTTGGTAGACTTCTGGGTGGTGGAAGCAGCATCAGTAGCATCATGGATTTTCAAAGATCATACTATCCAGACTAGCCTCTCTGGGCTGGTCCTGCTTCCAGTGTGCTCAACCGTTAGACATGGCTGGCTTATTCTCACTGATTAGCTACCTCCAACCACAATGTAGAAGCTCAGTCATGTCCGACTCTTTGGAACCCAAGGACTATAACACACCAGGCTCCTCTGTCCATGGAATTTTCCAGGCAAGGATACTGGAGTGGGTTGCCATTTCCTTCTGGTAGTGGGATCTACTAGACCAGGGATCGAACCTGGGTCTCCTAGCATTGCAGGCAGTCTTTACTCTCTGAGCCACAAGGGATGCCCAATGTAGAAGCCAGATAGGTCCAAAGTCTTCCCTACTTAGGGAGTATAACTCAGTTACCTTGTTTAAACCTACTATTTATACAACAGAAATTACCCCAGCACCCACAACATATCAAATACCTCTATGGGCACTGGGAATGATGCTATGAGCAAGATAAGGTCCTACCCTCACAGATCTTATACCCTAGGAGCAGGAGATAGACATTAAATAATTGAATTAATATGGTTTCATCATCTCACTTCAGATGGTGCTAACTGCTATAGAGGAAATAAAGTGACATGGTGAGGAGTGACTGCAGTGACTCCACTGGATGGTTCTGGCAGTAAAAGCTTCGGGAGGTCATTGGACATGTAACCTGAAGGAAGGGAAGAAATCAGCTGGGTAACAGAGGAGGAATGAAGAGCCTGAGGTCTTGAAGGGAAACAAGAGCTCTACATTTTCAAGGGCAACCTTGGAGAAGGCCGAGGGATTGAGCCTTGTGGACAAGAAGAGGGAACAGAAGACAATGAGCTTGAAGAAGTAAGCAGAGGCCACCCACACAAGGCCTTGCAGGCCTGGAAAAGCGTGACTTTGCTTTAAGTACAACGGAAAGACATGTGAGGATTTTTAACAAGAAAACAACATTATCTAATTTATAATTCTTGAAGTTTATTTTGGACACTGCATACAAATAGATTAGAGCAATGGTTGGTTCTCAAAGTGGAATTCCCAGAGCAGGAATTCACCTGGAAACAAGTCAGACATGCAAATTCTCCAGCCCCACCCTAGACCTCCTGAATCAAAAACTGTGGGGGGTGGGGCCAAGCAATCTTGCTTTAAGCAGTCCTCCAGGGGAGTGTGATACACACTCAGTGTTTGGAGAACACCTCAGTGGAGGAAGATGATCACAGATGATGGAAAACCAGTTTGGACACTACAGGGCAGGACAAGGTATTGCTCTTCCTGACATTGTTCTTATGCTCTAAGGATGGAGAATCCCTCCATTTAGGCAATGGTCCTTTGCTTGTAGAAAATCACTCCAAAGATGTGGGAGGGAGGGGGAGTTGATGACAAGACAATTTCAACCAAAATCTGTCTTTGAGACAGATTCTTTAGACTTCTTCTTTGTTTGTTTCTTTCTTTTTTTATTTCTTTTGGTGGAGGACTTGTGAAACTCAAAGATTACATTCATACCATTTGCCTAAGGGAAAAGAAATTTAAACTTAAAGGTTTTTTTTCATGTCTACGTAATATCACACAAGAAACAGAATAATATTAGGGTGAACATGGGGGACTGGTGCATTTACAACCTATACCCTATGTAGGCCAGTGTTGGGGATTTCTATACCAATACAGTTGGATGGGGTGCATCTCAATCAAAAGTGAAATCAATTAGGAAGTCCTATTAGAAGTCAAAATCCCTTTACACACTCAAAATGGCTTTTTATATGTACCCTCACACTAGAGAGGAAAGGAAAATCTTTATTTAACACCCTCTCACAGTCCACTGTGCAGTAAAATACACCATTATTAACTAGAAAGGACCTTCCCGCAGCTATCACTAGAAACATACACTCACACACTTTTTGTGGGTTCACTGAGGTAGACTGATTTTGTGGTTTTCCAAAGTACCCTCCACATCAAGTCTCCCATGGGAACTGAAAATTAATATAAAATGTAGACTTTATGCTGGAAGAGTAAAATACTCTATTCTTGCCTCGTGATAGAATTCAGTTTATTAGGTTGGCTAGCAGCCAGCTAAATGAACAGGACCAGGACAGCAAAGAGGGAGAGAAAGAGACAGGGAGAGACTTAGAAATGCTGATCTCTGGGCAAATTGAGCGTATTAGAGGAATGAGGAGGAAAGTCACTGGAGAAAAAGAGGTTACCAAAAAATGAAGGAAAATTAATAGAAAGGAAAAGTACAGAATTGAAATACAAATACTAAGGACTGATACAGATTTGGGTTTTATTCTGACTCTGCTTCATATTAGTTTTGTGATTTAGGGTTAGATATACTAATTCTCTAAGCCTCAGTTTCCTCAGCTGTGAAATGGGAATCATAATGGAGCTACCTTAAAGAGATATTTCAGGAATTAAATAAAACCTTGTCAATACCATCTGGTATAGTACCTGACACATTAGAAGAGATTAGTCAATAGTAATCACTTCCTTACCCTATACTTCTCTCATCTACCCTAGCATATGACCTGGGAAGGAGGAAAGGATTAAGACACTTAAAAAAAGAAAAAGAAAAAAAAATGTTTGGTTATGTCATGTATGGATGTGAGAGTTGGACTGTGAAGAAAGCTGAGTGCCAAAGAATTGATGCTTTTGAACTGTGGTGTTGGAGAAGACTCTTGAGGGTCCCCTGGACTGCAAGGAGATCCAACCAGTCCATCCTAAAGGAGATCAGTCCTGGGTGTTCACTGGAAGGAGTGGTGTTGAAGCTGAAACTCCAGTACTTTGGCCACCTCATGCAAAGAGTTGACTCATTGGAAAAGACCCTGATGCTGGGAGGGATTGGGGGCAGGAGGAAAGGGGATGACAGAGGACGAGATGGCTGGATGGCATCACTGACTCGATGGACATGAGTTTGAGTGAACTCCGGGAGTTGGTGATGGACAAGGAGGCCTAGTGTGCTGTGATTCATGGAGTTGCAAAGAATCGCGACTGAACTGAACTGAACAGATGCTGTATATTTCTGTTCTAAAAGTAAACTATTGAAATCTGGACATCTCATTTTTATATTTCATGACATTCTTGGGAATCTGAGCAAAAAACATAAAACTGTTCCTTTCACAATATTGTGGGACAATTCTGGGTCCAAATGCCTGTGCCCTGGGCTGCACAGTGCCTTCCTGGGATGTGCCCTCCCAGAGCTGCTCATGCAGCCTCAGTTCCTAGAGCGGAGGAGTACAGTAGCTCGCCTCCTGTTCGCCAACATGTACCAGGTAAGAAGCTTAGAACATAGGCCTGTGGGTCTACTGCTTCTGACAAACAGCTCCAAGCATTAATAAAGATGAGGAAAATAAGCTCATCCAAACTTGATGACTCAGAGGCCTAAGCAATACCTATGAAAGTCCTAGTAAATGTTTTTTCTGTTTCCTTTCAATAGAACAGATTTTGGAGAGTTCCCAAGCAAAACAAAACAACACAACCCGATCTATCCAAAGGCCAAAATTATACAAATTAAAACAAAACAAAGAGGTTCTGTGACTTGACCAAGGTCATATAACAAGTTAGGGTACATCACTGATCTTTCTGAGTCAAATCAAGTCTACACTGTTCTCAGTGGGCCCAACTGGTCCAACCTGGGATGCAGGACACAGTGTTCCTCTCTGAACAACTTGCACTTGGAAAGTGAGGCAACCTTCAGAAATTCCTACTGTCCTCCTGGGACCAAACACTGTATTGGTGATTTGAAAATGCTTACACTTTAGAAATAACTATAAAACAGAATCATTCATTATGCCCCTCAGCAGGAAAGACAAGCCCTGCCTTGCCATCTTGCCATTGATATTTTATTTGTGGGGAGGCATTCCTTATCCTGTTGCCAGCCAAAATTATTTGTAGGCTAATAATTTATTCACAAAATTACCCTTCTTATTTGTGTTTCAGATATATCTTTCCTAGGAGACTCAACATATTTAATGGTAGCATTGCAATAAAACAGTGCAATTTGTAACTTAATAGAAAAAGTATGTTAACAATACAATATTGTTTCCTATGAAGAACAAAAGAATTTCCTCCAAATGTATTGGGCCTGAGACATGGGAGGGAGAGCAGCAAGGCACTACTGCTCACATGGTCCTCAAGGGTAATTTCCCAGCAAGAGCTGAGAGCATAGGTCATAACCCATGTCCAGCACTGGTGAAAGACAAGTTAACTGACAACAATAACATGTCCTATTTCCCCAATGTGATCTGTCTGCCAGACAGGCCAGTGTGCAATTTTTTTATGTGCAAAATAAGAACAGAAACAGGCCAAAAAGAAAACAACATCACCGAAAATACAGGGCAAAAGGAAAAACCAACCAGCGCTAATGCAGATCCATGTAACCGAAACAAAAAGCTCCACGCTTTTAAGGTACCATTGGCATCACACAGCTTTCATTTTCCCCTAAATAAATCTGTCTTCAGCCCCCAGTACCAAATTAGTACAACATCTGGTATCTTCTTCTCATCACCCTCTTTAAAACATGCAACAGGCCTGGGAGAGGGGTGAGGCGATTCTGACACCCTGACCTGAAGGATAGCGAGCCTGACGTCAGAAAAGTCCATACCTGCCTCTGCTTTTCACCATATTACCTGGTGTTGGACCTGCATTGTCACCTTGGCCGGCTGCTGATTTAGGTCCCTACAGAGACCACCTTGGATCTTCATGGGAATATGATCCTGCTCCCTCAAGAGTGGTTTTGATCCAGAATATCATGAGTTACCAGAATCACAGCTCTGAGCACACAGCTCTTCCCTGCACAGCCATCCCTACAAGGACCAAGCATTTTCACAGTGGTTCAAGGTTCAGCCTATTGTGGACACAGAGCTACTATCTCCTGTCCTTCCCAGGGGTTCACTACTTCTTTCCTCCATAAGATCAAGTAGCTTTCCTCTGGTACCAGAGGGAGCATCTGTCCTGGAAAACAAACAGTACTCCCCTACCAAGGATCCTGCCTTCCCTCACTCTCTATTCCTATCTCAGAATACCAACTCAGATGCTGAAACTGGAGAAAAACAGAGAGGGCAGTAGTAGGACTTCCTAAAGGCAATACTCAGAGTCCTGGCCTCCTTTGCTTTTCAAAGTCAGCCTCACTTTTCTTCTGGTTCAGTGTGCTACTCCCATCTTGCAAAAGAGGAAAATAAACAGAGAAACTGATTGACTGGGCCATGTTACTGAGTCATTATAGAGCTTCAGAACTAGAAACTCTGAACCTCTAATACTCAGCTCTATATTCCAGTTTGACAAATGGAGAGATGATAATAAAGAGGAAACTTCCTTCTTCAGAGTTTTTGTTTTGTTTTGTTTTATCCTCTCTTGCTTGTTTTCTGTCTCTCTTTCTCAACCCCCTCACACACATACAGGCAACTAGAATACACCATTATATAGCTATTTAAAGCAATGGTTCTGTAAAGAGAAATAAGAGTTTCTTAGGTGTGGATTGAGGTCAGGAATGCCTTGCATTCTTTTAGACCTTTTTATTCAAAGGACAGATAAAGAGGAAATTCAATCTGCTTGTTAGCTCATTTAAAGAAGGAGAAAAAATAACTGGAATCTTTTGGAGAGTTTATTAGAAAAGCATGGAATTTGTGTTATTATCACTCTAGTATTTTCTCTTTATAACAAGAGAATAGTGTGATGGTATCCAGACCTTGGTCAGAGGCAGGATTTTTCTGTCTAATTCATATTCAGGTGTACTAAGGTGTGATTTTTCTGTGGGGCTTCTCTACATATTGGTGATGGGTGGTATTTCCTAAATATGAACTTTGGATCTTTCTCCAGTACCTCTCTAAATTCAGAGCTCATACACCGAGGGCCCTTTATGGGGGTCCTGGGTTTTGGAGGGCCCTGTCTAAACCTCCTACAGGGCAAGGAGCCCATAGGGCCAGGGTATATGCCAATCTGGAACACGCACCCCCTGATTGTAAACCACACACTGGGCACCTCAGATCTGGGATTCCCACCCAAATAGCCCAGAATATATCTAGGGGGCTTGTACAGCCTCATACAAGAGAATATTCTTCTGAGAACAGACAATGCAACCCAGGTGCACGCCCCCCACCCAGGTCTGAGCTGTGATGGAGAGCTAGCTGTTTGTTGGCTGAGGTGGGGGGGTAGACAGATGGAGTCTGGACATGTGGATGTAGGCATGTGACTGCCTTGAACCCTCACAGGAGATGGGGAAAAAAAGGGTAGGCCTCAGTGGACTAGGATCTTGGGAGAGGGGTGGTCTTCATCTATGCTCTTGCCCTAGGCCCTACAAATGAAATCAGTATTGTGGGTGGGTGGTGGGGGCGGAGACTGGTTCTATCACCTCCCAAGAAGCAAAGCCTCATAACTAGACTCATGGCCTCCTTCTAACTCATCCTCCACAGTGTGACCAGCATCATCTTCAAAAACACAGACATGATCTTATCAAGTCTCTGTTTAAAAAATATTTCTATAGCATCTGTCAATTATAATATCATAAGCAAATTCTGAGTACTTAAAGCACCTCACGATCTAGCTGGATCCTGCTCATTGTTCCCCCTCCAACCACTACCACTTGTTGTAGCTTATATATTGACCATCGTGGGCAATCTTGATTTTTATTTTTGTTAAAAGATTTTTTTGTGTGTAGACCATTTTTGAAGTCTTTATTGAATTTTTTGTTACAATATTGCTTCTGCTTTATGTTTTGGCTTTTTAGCTGTGAGGCATGTGGGATCTTTGCTCCCCAACCAGAGATCAAACTCACACTCCTTCCACTGGAAGGTGAAATCTTAACCATTGGACCATCAGCTAAGTCCCTCTTGTGATCTTTAAACGCAATCTGTTCACTCAAGCTCATGTACCCTTAATCATGATGTCTCTTTGTCTGATTTGCATATAGAAGGTGCAAAATAAACTTTTGCTGAATTGAATTTAAGTTTACTGACAAGACAGAACAATTTTTGAGGCATTTTAGAAGTTTGTTCTCTTTGTATTTCCCATGTGCCCTTTCCCACCCCTAATTCTAAGCAGGTTGCCAACCCTTTTGTATTTCATTGTCTTGGGAATGTTTTTTCAGTATAAAAAGCGTATACTTCTTTTTCAATCCATAGGTTACTCTTATCTATAATAAAAGCCTAAACCCTCTTGAGAGATTACACTTCAGAGGGGAAGTATGCTCCAGTGGTAGCCATGGGAAGATGATTTTTAGGAAAACATATAAGGAAAAGTAAAGAAATAACCAGAGACTAAGAGCGGGCAGAAAGGGTGTTTGCAGTTAGCATGATGACTTCAAGGTTATTCCACAGAGCTGGCACGCTGGCCCGAAAGGCCCACAGTTCTAATGGAGTCACCACAGTGTGCTCCATGGCATCTGGAGGTGGTGATCCTACTGGTGATGAGCAGGTGATGGGTTGCAGAGGAAGATCATGCTCACTATATGCAAGGGCTGGGCTCATACAATATGCTTGCCCCAAAGGCAGTCTCAGATAGCAAGAAAGACCCTAATTTAGTCCTCTCCATCACCAACAAGCAGAAATCGGGCTACACTTGTCAAGAAGACAACAGTACTGCCATTAATTAAAAAGGTCCTGTCATCTGGTTCTGGCTGCACAAAGGCAGGGCCTAGCCATGTCCTAGGTGTGGAGCCCATTAAAAGCTGCTGCCTCACCAGCTGGCCCACTGAGCCCCTGCATTAACTCACCCAAAATATGGGTATAAAATTTCTTCTTTCTAGTAAAGTGAGCCATTACATTGGCTCCTCCTCCCATTAAAAAAAAAAAAAGTGGGGACAGAAAATAGCAGGTTCCTGAATCTGGTGTCAATATCTTGGAAGAGTCCAGTCCTCAGAAGGGTTGATTTGCTGAAGGATTAAGAAACTATAGAGGTGGATGTTGATACAATCTCCACAAAGCTGGTTGGACAATCTGTCATGATGCCAGATTGTGAAACTAAGTTCTCTGCAATATTAACCAAGTAAGCATGAAATTAAAAGATGCTTACTCCTTGGAAGGAAAGTTATGACCAACCTAGATAGCATATTCAAAAGCAGAGACATTACTTTGCCAACAAAGGTCCATCTAGTCAAGGCTATGGTTTTTCCAGTGGTCATGTATAGATATGAGAGTTGGACTGTGAAGAAAGCTGAGCACCGAAGAATTGATGCTTTTGAACTGTGTTGTTGGAGAAGACTCTTGAGAGTCCCTTGGACTGCAAGGAGATCAAACCAGTCCATTCTAAAGGAGATCAGTCCTGGGTGTTCTTTGGAAGGAATGATTCTAAAGCTGAAACTCCAGTACTTTGGCCACCTCATGCGAAGAGTTGACTCATTGGAAAAGACTCAGATGCTGGGAGGGATTGGGGGCAGGAGGAGAAGGGGACGACAGAGGATGACATGGCTGGATGGCATCACTGACTCGATGGACATGAGTTTGAATGAACTCCGGGAGTTGGTGATGGACAAGGAGGCCTGGCGTGCTGTGAATAATGGGGTCGCAAAGAGTCGGACATGACTGAGTGACTGAACTGAACTGAACTGAAATGAAGCCTTCCTGTCTCCTAAGTACAGTATGTTCACATTACCCTTTAGTCAAGGAGAAAATGCTAGAATAATGATACAACAGCCTTCTTCTGGTCAGAACATGGGTGTGTGGCTCAATGAGTGAGGATCTTTTCTAGCTACTCTCTTGTTACCAAGTTTATGTACTCGGTCCCCAACTTATCTAATAGAGTTTGAATCGGATTCTTCAGGCTTTGTCTACAAAAGAAAATATTTTCTAGCCCCTTATTATTTTGTCCCTCCATCCCATCTCATTTTTTTCCTACACAACTGATTGTGTGAGGCCAATCATGGAAAATGAGAACAATAGCTTCCCAGGAGCTGCTTCTGCTGGCTTCATGAAAGACATTCCTCAGTAGACATAAGCAATAGCTACTGACTCTAGGTGCCAGCAAACCCAGACAGCTCAGTCTCAGAAGCTCTTATCTAGTTAGGATGAAAGGGTATAACTATAGAGAACCGTACTGTAGGTTTCCCAAAGACATGGGGCTTGACAATCGGAAATCAGATACAAAGGATAAACAACCACAGTTAAATTCAGGCATATTCTGTCTACTTACAGATCATTTTGAGTCTCCCAGGAACTGCTGCTTTATTCTCATTGTGCAAAGTAGCTTATAGGTGTTTCAAAATGGCCTGTCAGAAAGCAGCACAAGCTGTTTTGGCTGCAAAACCCCTCATGTACTAAGATGTTTGCCTTGAAATCATCCTACGAGCACCTGGAGTCAGCTCAGAACAAGCTGAGCTGAAAATTGAGATTCACTTTCCTTCTCAGTTTCAGTCATTCAATTGGACTGAAGTAAGTCAACCTAACTGACTAAATGAGTCTATTTCAATAGCCTACCAAATGTTGTTTGGCACACACACACACACATACACACACAAATCTTCCTCCAATACACAGTAATACCCTGGGAGAAAGAAAAGTTTCCAAGAAAAGTTTAATAAAGGAGTATTTGAAATGTTAGAAGAGTCTAGCCTGAACATGAATGCTGATTTATTGTTCATAGGTCTGCTACACTCCAAGTCACCCTACAAACAATCTACACATTCAGCCTTAGTTACTTAGAAGAGAGCCAATAAATAAGTAAACAAGGCTTTGGTTATGAAACCAAAAAGCACTTAGCTGTTCCCACTCACTAGGTGACTATGCATTTCCCACCTAGAGAAGAGACCTACATCAAAATTTCCTGGAGCTTCCTCATTTAGCTTTAAAGCTCATAAATAATGGTGAAGATATCCATGCTACCTTAGGTTGTTCTACTTCCTTTCTTCTTGGGAGGCCAAAACATTTCACCTAGACCAGCATTTATCCCTGTTGAGATGACAAGTTAAGACCAAGATCATCAGCTACTTGGTAGGCCCTCTTGTTCCTTCTCTCTGTTTGGATTCTTCATCAGTCAGAACCTGTATCTCCTGGTAGGACATCTCTTAAGTCTTCTATCTGCAAGGGACCTCATTTAAATGTAAATCAAAATCAAAACACTTCTTCCAGACTGAAAGTCAGATGTGGTCCTATTGTGGCAAAATTGGAACCATTCTTTTCAACTCAGTGAGTTCAGAAACTGTTAAAAGTGTAAGTACTGGAGAGAAATTAACATTTTAATACCATTTTAAACTTTTGCCTCTGTTCTATTTTAGGTTCCAGCACTGTTTCAGCCAAGAGTTGCATGAAGAATCCTCTATGCTCAGCATGGAAATTCAAATGTTCTTATTTAACTTTTAAGACTGTTGGACATTCTAAGGATTTGGTGTTTCTCCTATATTTGAGAAGTTAACTCATGAGAGTCTCACTTTCGAGAGCTCTGAAATGTTTTAATAATAGTCTTCTTTTATATATGTTTAGTAAGTGACTCTTTGGATAATTTACTTTCTTGGATCACATCTATCTGTTGTTTTCCCAGAACTTGTCCAAACAGTGGCAGAGGGACAAGTCTCCCCTAACTTTTACAATAGAGGAAGATTTGCCATTTAGAAGTTAAACAGCAATAAAAATAAGAATGCAACACATTGAACCTTCTATATTTCAAGATGTGTATTGGACCACACTGATGTCTGGAAGAGAGCCAAGCCTTAGATGCTTTTCATTTACATAGGAAATAGTGAGCTTGTTTATGCTGGAGGAAGTGGGACTACAGGGAATTAAAAGGGCACGTGAGGACACGCGAGTTGGCTTTGCAAGCCCCTGCACAGTGCAGTGTGGACTGGGAGCCTGCAGAGTGGACAGGTAGCATGAGTTTGGGGACACAGTCCTCCAGACGCCTGCCCCAGCATCACTGGACAGAGCTGCCTTACAAGGTCAGCATCTGTGTCTACCATGCCATCAAGGCTCCCACCGGTCTCCTAGGTTAGAGAAATCTCAGCCTGCATAATATTATTCCTAGATTCTCCATCTCTACCACTTTGTCATACTGTCCCCACTTCCTAGAGAGTCTTCCATTGCCTTTACCTTAAACAAAGGTCCACATTCTAGCCAGACACTTCTTTCCTAAAGCAGATCACCATACCAGCTAAAACTCTGCTTCTGAATTGCCGCCCACCCCATAGCTTTGAGATCCACCACACACTGCAGGATGAATTAAGTGTGTGGACCCTTTGTCTTCCCTATCTGATCATAGGTACCATAAAGCCAAGGATTATACATGATTTCGCCCTCTTATCCACACTCCTCCAATAGCAAGCACAGTGCCATGCACACAACAACTACTCAATATTGACTGAGTGAAAGAATAAATGAATACTTAAAAGAGTCTCCGGCAGCCAAAGTTGATTGCAGAGACAAATAAAGAATGACTGCCAGGAGGATTCAGCTACTGAAGTGATCAAATTTAGCCCCAGCTCCAGATATGCTACTACTTACATACCTTGTGATGAGTTTATAAAATTTTTACACAATGTGTCACTAATAGGCTGTTTCTGCTGTAGCCCTCTTTCTCCCTACAAGCATCTCTCTAATTAGTGAGGGGGAAAATGCCCGTACTTCTAGTTTTTAAGACTAAAGAGGACAAGTAAAATTATTCAGGGAGTTTGAACTTTCATGCCTTGGGACTCATCTACAAAGAATGAAACCTTTGTAGATCTGGGGTGTTGGAATCATGAGTATTCTAAAGTTTTAAGTATTTTTTTAATATTTAAATTTGTTTTTATAAAATAAAAATGAAATATCCTTAGCAAATATAGAGAATATATGAGGGGAAGAGGGAGTCAGGATATCTTCTAAAGATCACTAGGCTTTCACCTGTATCTATTTTACCTTTTTCTCCAGAATTTTGCTGGCTGCAACTAATTTCCCAACTAATGACTGATGACTTTCCCAGCCTCTCTTGTGGCTTGGTGTAGTCAAATGGCATAGTCTGTACAATGGGTTGTGAAAAGAAGTAACCTAAGCAAATCATAGATTGTGTTCTTGAAATCAAACCATGTCTTCCACTTATCTTTCCCTTCCTAGTGGCTGAGACACAGAAAAGGGGGGAGTGAGACTGATGAAGGCAATGTCCCAGGGGATGAGAGTAACAAAACAGGAAGGACTCTGGGCCCTGGATAACCTTGTCTAGGGCCATTCTTCCCCGTGACTCCCTGCCAGCCTAGACTTTTATATATGAAAGAAAGAAACCTCTATCTAGTTTAAACCACTGCTATTATGGTTTCTGTTAGAGCAGCCAAACTAATATCCTGACTAATAAAGTCTGTCAACAAAGTACTATGCGGCATTCTTATTTTTAGAAAATTGAAGTGAATTTAAATGAGTGGTTAGGTGTGTGCGTGTGGACATGTGTGTGTGACTAATGACAACCCAGGTTTTGCAAACTGGCATTAGGAATCAACCATCAAGCATTCGTTAATGCGTTAGTAAGTCTCTAAACAATCAACAATCTTCTTACCAAGCCTGATTTTTATGAATTTTACCTAACTGAAATCTCAGTCAAAGATGCAAATGAATAGGAAAGTTAAAAAAGTTAAAGGTCATCTTATTTGCTTTTTTTTAATGTCTAGAACCTAAACTAATTCTGACACATTATAGGTAGTATACCAAATAAATACATGGGTGAATTTATATACCTGGAGCACCTCCTGTATATCAAATATACATTTTCTTTAAAGAGTTTAAATTCAGATCAAATGAAATAAGACACTTCCTTGATCCATCATTTTTAAAAATAACAGCTAATCAAAGTGTTTTATTCACAGTGACTTCTTTCTCACTTGGAAACCAAAGACAAGGTTTCTACATCATGCTTGAGCTATACACTATTTCAGGCAAGAAATAAGTATGATGGTCATAACATAAAATCCACTGTGAAACCAGGAGTCAAATAATGTCATTATTAAATCTTGTAGCTAAGGCTTAACTAATACCCTCTGAGCTCAAATCATCTACAATAAATGCAATGAGACAGGTTATAATGGTTGCTTTATAAGTTTTGCTTAAATTGCCTGATGAGTTAAAAATTTCAGAATTAAGTATATTAAGTGGGCATAAGAAAAGGAATCATTAACATCAAAAATAATTCATATAGGTTTAGAAATTAGCATATAATTTATGAAAGAAAAGGAAAATTGGAGAAGATATGAAATAATGCATGACAAAAGTAAGTACTGCATGTTGATGCAATATTTAAAATCTGGAAGATCTAAGAAGTTTAAAAATATAGATAACATCTGTTCTCACTCGAGTGGGATTCATTTGCAAGGAAATTTGCCAAAGATGCAGGCAGCCTTAAAAATCTATATATTACAAGTGCTTTCTGATTGCTTTGATTGGTTTGGCCTTTCTCAAACAGATGGACAATGAATTCCAGACCACTGTATTTATTTACCAATAACCTATTGGCTATCATTCGTGTGTCCCTTCTTCTTGTTCTGCCTTTCCTTCTTTCCTATTCTGCTTTCGGACATAATTTTTCATTTAATAATTTCAACAATGTAAATCTGTTATAATGTTTATAAGGTTCTAAAGCACTAGTATAAAAAGTCTCTCATTTGATCCTTACAACAATTTCAGAGGGTAGAAAGGGAGAATATTATGATTCTTTGTTATCCCCAATTTACCAATGATAAAAATAGGCCCAAAGAAATTTAATAACCTGCTTGAGGTCTGACAGATCTAGAATTCAGGGTTCCCAGTGGTTCCATACATTCACCTTCTGTACACACCCTGATAGGTCAATGGAAATCCCTGAGTGTCCTTAGCTTTTAGAGACCTGGAGAAGGGGTAGGCTACCCATTCCAGTATTCTTGGGCTTCCCTTGTGGCTCTGCCTGCAATGTGGGAGACCTGGGTTCGATTCCTGGGTTGGGAAGATCCCCTGGAGAAGGGAAAGGCTACCCACTCCAGTATTGTGGCCTGGAGAATTCCATAGACTGTATAGTCCACGGGGTTGCAAAGAGTCAGACATGACTGAACGACTTTCACTTTTACTTAATGACAATATGTAACTATGTGAATCTTCATTCATTTATCAAAGTCTCCTGAACATCTACAATGTGAAAGGCACAGTGCTAGATACTGCTGCTGTTGCTGCTGCTGCTGCTGCTCCTAAGTCGCATCAGTCGTGTCCAACTCTGTACGACCCCATAGACGGCAGCCCAACAGGCTCCTCTGTCCCTGGGATTCTCCAGGCAAGAGTACTGGAGTGGGTTGCCATTGCCTTCTCTGTGCTAGATACCAAGTACTCATAATTGAACAAAACAGGGGACTTCCCTGGTAATCCAGGGGCTAAGACTGCACTCCCAGTGCAGGGGATCCAGGTTCAATCCCTGGCCAGGGAAATACATCCCTCATTCCGCAAGTAAAGATCCTGCATGCCACAACTAAAGATTCACAGGCCAACAGAGACTGAAGATTCTGCGTGCCACAGCTAAGACTTGGTGAAGCCAAATAAATAAATAAAAATAAATATATTTTTTAAAAGAGAACAAAACTGACATGGCCTCTGTCCTCTTGGATCTTACCATCTTACCATTCACTGAGGAAAAAAACTGCTAAATAAATGCCCTAACAAATATAGATGCATTTATATACTCTAAGTGTAGTGAATGAAAAGACCAGAGTACTCTAAGAGAGGACAAAGGAGGGGACCTTATTTAGATGGGAATGTGTGTGTGTGTGTGTATGCATCTCAGAGAAGGCATTTGAGCTGAGACTAGCTGGGGAGTAAAGAGGATCTAGAATGAAATGGGGAGAAAGCAATCTTATTCTATGAAAAAGATCAGCATGTACACATGCTCTGAGCACCTAACACTTTGCAGAAAATAAAGAAGAAACTATAAGAAATCCAGTATAGCTGCACTTTTCTACACAAAGGCTGAGAATGTGACCTCATGCAGGCCTTTGTAGGCTGTGTTGAAGTAAGCTCACATTCTCAACCTTTGTGTGGAAAAGTGCAGCTATACTGGATTTCTTATAGTTTATCTTTTATTCTAACTTTTTTGTAGAGAATTAGTTGAAGTGGGACAAACAGAGAGATGAGACAGAGGCTTCTGTGGTAGTTCACATGGGACATCATGGTGGCTTAGGCTAAGACAGCAGTTGGAGATAACAGGGAGAAGTGAATGGCCTTAAGACGTAGTGATGCTGGAAATGCAAAGACTCCATGTCAGAGGTGAGGAAAGGATGGGAATGAAGGCTGGTTCTCAGGCTCCTAGAGGTGTTATTCTTGGGGTAATTTTAGCCAGTTGAGTCTTTTCCTTGCTGCCACAGTTACAGTAGAGCCCTTTTGTACACAAAGATTGAGATAAGCAGATTCATGTTCCAGCCTTACTGACATATAATTTCTTATTCTAGGCAGTAGCAACCTGGTGGTATTTTTAACAGAAATTTATCCTTCTCATATTCATATTGAAATTGTGTTAGAGCAATAAAGATGTGTATACGTCTGAAAGTGTGAGGAAGAAAGAACAGGATTTTTAATAACTTTATGCAGAAAGGCTAAGATATGATTTTTGGTAGTTACTGAGTGAGGAGAAAAAAGGAATCCTCCCATTCTAAGGGAGAAGACAAGTCTAATTCCTTCAACTCACATCAGTTCAGTTCAGTTCAGTCACTCAGTCATGTCCAACTCTTTGCGACCCCATGAATCACAGCACGCCAGGCCTCCCTGTCCATCACCAACTCCCGGAGTTCACTCAAACTCATGTCCATCGAGTGGGTGATGTGATCCAGCCATCTCATCCTCTGTCGTCCCCTTCTCCTCCTGCCCCCAATCCCTCCCAGCATCAGGGTCTTTTCTAATGAGTCAACTCTTCGCATGAGGTGGCCCAAGTGTTGGAGTTTCAGCTTCAGCATCAGTCCCTCCAATGAACACCCAGGACTGATTTCCTTTAGGATGGACTGGTTGGATCTCTTTGCAGTCCAACTCTCATAGATCCTTTAAAAGTAAATAAAAATGTTAATATTGGGAGGAAAACCAGTTAATTGGAAAGTCTTCCTGCCTAAGTGTTCACTATTATATATGCCCCATTTATTTCCATTCTTTAATAAATATTGACATGGTCCCCAGTTCTTTCATACCACAGTTTGGATGAAGAGGATTTTATGATACAAAAGATAGACACAGCTAATAATATAATAGCTAATACATGTATGTGTGTGCTACATAGTCTACATATGGCTTTTACATCTGTATCTCACTATAGTCCCATCAATTGAATGATTAGATCCTTTTGAAAGCCAAGAACTTCTGGCACTGTCTTTAGTGTTTTTATGCATTAATTAATTGAATCCTTACAATAGCCTGATATTCTGAGAGTTTGGGGTAAGCACTAGAAGAATTGTTTGGTAAAGCACATCAGGAAAACAGATTTTGATTTTGGACAACAGTAGGATTTTGGAGCATTCTGCAGAGAGCCTGTTTGGAAGCACTTTGCACCAATAAAAAGACCCTTTTCCAGCAAAGGGTGCTACCTCTTGTTGCTCTGTTTTCACATGGGGCGAGCAAGAGATTCATCTCACACAAGCAGGTAGTCTAAGCTTAGATGCCAGCCACTTACATCAGTTGCTGGAAAGGCCAGCTGGCCATGCACACTGCAGTCTCCCATCTTCAATGCCCACCAGGAAGAGGAAGGCCACAATCTCATGAGATTCTCAGACTGAAGAAAGCTCCCCTATCCCAGCTGAGGTGAAGGGAGTGGCTCCAGTTTGAGCCAGCTTGCACCAGACAATCTGGGACAACCACTCAAGGCCATTTTTGGACAAACCTACATATCATTCCATGTATCCCTATTCTTGAGACACAGTTATTATCCCCATTAACAGATGAAGAAACCAAGGCACAGAAAGATGAGGCAGTTTGCCCAAGTGGCTTCAGAAGCTCTGTGCAGCCTCACCACTTTAGCATCTACCTTCCTGTCTCGCTGGGAAAGTGCAGCAGGGAAGCTGCCCTCTGCTCCCATGGTAAATGCCGAGACTGGGCCTTGTGAGTACTGGTGACCAGACACTTCCCACCCTAGACATACAATCCAAGGACCAAGGCAAGAGGACTTGATCTGAAGTCAAAGTCTCCAGGCCTTCACCAAAGTGAAGATGAACTGGATAAGAATTGAAAATGAGGCAAACAAGTTTGATGCCCCAAAGTTTATCTGCAGATTTATGAGTCTACACACCCTTCAAATCTAACCCTCACCACCACACCCAAAATTTTTGCAGCTGTCCTTGTAGTTATAAACAGATTAGCTGTTGCATTCATGACCTGGAGGCAGATTCAAAGAAATAAGGTATCCTGAGCTTTATGAGCTTATGACTGACAAGGAAAAAAGAACAGGAATAGTCACAGTTTGAGAGCTCCTCAAAACACCATTTTCTACCCCAAGTAAAACCTCAATGAAAGTACTGAACTTATATAAAGTTTGCTAAAAAGTAGCAGGGCAGAATGTTTCACATTTCAAAAACATCAGGAGACTTGAATTCCAGTTCTAGATAATAGTGCTCTTGGTCAAGTGACTTCAGCTCTCCAGGCCTCAGTTTCTTATGGTAAAATTAGGATGTTGGATTAGCTGATCAACTCTAATGTTCTAGGCTGGGGGGTTGGGGCGGGAGGAAAAGCATCTTACTTTTTTAATAAGTATGTGTGATCCAACAGACCTGGAATGACGTCAACCTACATTTCCACTGTCAACCTGAAGAGAGGTCCTTTAGACATTTTGGTCCCAACCTGAGAGTTATCTGTGGTGCACACCTTCACTGGATTCAGTCACAGATACAGGCATCAGAGGAAGACTCAGTATTGGCGAGGAATCACAGAGTTTATTTTCTACAGACAAAGCTTCCAGCAAAAGTTGTCTCAATCAAAAATGAAAATAGCTGATCAAAATTAAATATTGCCAAGTTACAGCCCAAGGGAGACAGAGAAGAATATCCTCACTCACAAATTTTAATCAGAGGCCAGAATTATAAATGAATAGCTAGCACTTTCCTACTCAACTCGGTGACTATGCTCTCTTAGTGCCAAAAGTAATCAGATTCTTCTTTAATCAATGCTTTTTATTTCCAGTTCTCTCTCTGAATCTAAGTGTGCCCACAATTCAAATGGTACCACCAGGACTCAAGAAGGTTTTAACAGAGAAATGCCTCTCAGACAGGCTACTTAATTTAGAAAGCTATTCCCAGAATAAATCATTCCCTGATCAGACTATAGGTGTCTGGATAACCAGATAGACTGATTCTCTTACTTCTTAAACTTTTTTTTAAGGAAGCCAAATGCCATTAGAAGCCTTTCAAAGTTAATAAGACTATCTCAAGAAGGGTTCAGAAGAATCTACTCAGAAATTCATTAAGTGTCAATCCTTTTATATACATAATAGATCAAAATTGATAGCAATAATTAAATTTTAATTAGGAAAATTCCTAATGATAGCTTTCACAGTCTCTTTTAAATGCCATATATATATATGCATTCATTCATTTATTCAACAAATATTTTGGGTGCTAAATATATGCTGTGTTCCATGCTAAACATAAAATAAGTTTATGAAAATATACCTATGACCTACCTAATTTATTCATAGGACAAAATGTGGTTACTAAGAAAATGTTTATATAGCTTGCTATTCACAATACATCTCATGCCATTAGGGTATTCTCCATCTGCTTTGCAAACACTAGGATCTGGAAAATAATATCCAAGTTTGCTCTCAATCTCATGGACTGAGCAAACATATTCCCTGTCCAGAAAAATAGGTTCTGGCTTCCGATAGCCTGTGTGACTTGGAAGATTTTGAGTTGATTAGCAGGAACTGTGCTATTTTGAGGCTGAAACCATTTCTGTTTCAAATAGCATAAAGTTGTACCCCAGGAATGGCAAAAATGCCAAAAGTAATTTCCAGCATTCCAGAAGATTAAGAAATTGAAATCCAAATATTTGGGGTGAAAACAAGTGTATAATAAACGCTTATCCAAAGTTTTATATAAGAATATTGTTATCTGCATGTGCCAACGTCTCAGTTTCACACCCATTCTTTCTATTCCCATATAATCAAATGGCACATGCTATTCCCAAAGCAAAATACACAAGTATTTGCTTTCTTTTAAGCCTCTTTCTTATAGATACACATTCTTTTGTCCATCTTTCCAGATGCTCTGAACCCCATAATGGGCAAGAATCCCAGTGGCCATTTGCTTTCTACTGTGGCACACATGGGAGAATAGGCAGTTCTGAGGGGTCAAAGGATTGCTCAAAGTCATGCAATAGGCTGGATCTGTAACTTCATATCCCTGACTCTCTACCCAGAATGGTTTCAAGGCATCATCCGACTGCATTCAACATGTAGCTATTGCAGCTGCTGCTGCTGCTGCTGCTAAGTTGCTTCAGTCATATCTGACTCTGTGCGACCCCATAGATGGCAGCCCACCTGGTTCTCCTGTCCCTGGGATTCTCCAGGCAAGAACACTGGAGTGGGTTGCCATTTCCTTCTCTAATGCATGAAAGTGAAAAGTGAAAGCGAAGTTGCTCAGCTGTGTCCAACTCCTAGAGACGCCGTGGACTGCAGCCTACCAGGCTCCTCTGTCCATGAGATTTTCCAGACAAGAGTACTGGAGTGGGGTGCCATTGCCTTCTCCAGCTATTGCAGCTAGAGACTTGAAAGAAAGATGGCTCAGTCTGTTCCCTCAAGAAGTAGAAGAGATTATCGTAGAAGAAAGTCTGTTCATGTAACTCTCCTTTCAAGGCTTTCCTTTGGTTCTTTACCCAAAAAAGTAGTGATGCTTTGAGTCATGCTCTACAGTTCTTTTTAAAGTATGTCTTCCAAATCAGCCTGTCTCTAGCATTAATAAGGAAAACAACAAGAAATACCACATCCCAAAGTCACTAATCGTGGACTTGCCTGAGCCCAGCCTCTTCCTTCAGGAATTCTTAACTGTCTTTTACACTAAGTTGTAAAAAATGTATCTTTAATCACCACCATCCCCTTTAGGATTTCAAAAGAATAGTCTAGCAGTTCATCTTAGAGATGCAAGCAGTTCCCTGACTGGCTCATTTATCTCAAGTCACATGTAGAAAGTTCCTTGGCAGCTACTCAGAAGAACAAAGGTAAAACCTCCAATTAAGAATGACTTATGTGTACTCCTCCAGCCAAGAGTCGCCCTGCCTTGTTAACCTCCTTTGCCCCGCTTTAAGAGGTGACAGCCTATGTACTCAAAATTCATTTATCCCTGTTAAGACTAATTATCTCAATTTTTGATGATGCCTTCAGCCATTGGAGAGTGATGATATGCCTGTAAGATGTTTCTCTCTACTTAGGAAGAAAATACGAGGGACTTATGACACAGATTGGGTCTCAGTTCATAAACACAGCAGATTGGTAAATCTATTTAAAGCACAAGATTCAAATTTAAACTTCCAGATAGGCTATGCCTTTCATGTCTTAATTTTGTTCTTTAAGTTACAAAAAGAAAACAGAGTAATGAACTATGAAGGCAACTTTTGTGATATCAAGGTTACCACTTTTATTAGAAGAGACAATTACACTACACTGGGTGAATGTGTTGTTGTTCAGTTGCTAAGTCATGTCCGACTCTTTGTGACCCCATGAACTGCAGCATGCCAGGCTTCCCTGTCCTTCACTATCTCTCAGAGTTTGCTCAAACTCATGTCCATTGAGTCGGTGATGTCATCTTATCTTCTGTCACCCCATTTTCCTCTTGCCCTCAGTCTTCCCCAGCATCTTTCCAATGAGTTGGCTCTTTGCATCAGGTGACCAAAGTATTAGAGCTTCAGCATCAGTCCTTCTAATGAATATTCAGGATTGATTTTATTTAGGAATGACTGGCGAGATCTCCTTGCTGTCCAAGGGACTCGCAAGAGTCTTCTCTGGCACCACCAATTTGGAAGCAACAATTCTTTGGTGCTCAGTCTTCTTTATGGTCCAACTCTCACATCCATATGACTACTGGAAAAACCATAGCTTTGACTATAGCAGGGGAATGTGTAACCTCTGAGATAAGGTTCCATCCCAACTCTCTCTTTATTTGCCCCTATGTGTTGGTCTCTGTCTCTATCTCTCCTGCATTTTCTAGTTGAACTTTTCCAAAAATTGTCACTGTCCTTACTCACTCCTAAATGAACACACTGCCATTGACTTTGGTGCACACTTCATTAAAACTGCTCTCTCCAGGATCAGTAACATCATCCTTGTGGCTAAATCCCATAGGCATGTTTCAATCCTTCTCTTAGATAACACGGACATTACACATGAACTACCCTAATTCTTAATCTTTCTTAATTCTGGTCCACCCTTTCAGAGTGGAATCCTGAATAATCCAACCTCTGTTTTCTATCACAGGTAATACATCTATTGCCTTTTGAGAGAAACATGCAGCAGGAGGACGCATTAGCTTCTAAAGATGTAGCAGCAAGTATGGGCAAAGGGGCCTGGCCCATTAGTACCAGGTGAAACAATTCAGGGTTCTAGAGAACTTAAATATGTGGGTATCCTCAGATTTAAACAGTCATTCTGAAAGAAAAACATACTAAAAGAAATTTTGATTTTAGAAGGTGGGAAGGATGTAAAACTAAAATTTCTTTTAGAAAAGTATTTCCCAAGTACTTGGGGGTGTTTCATTTGTTTGTTTTTAATCTTGTTATAGTTTCTAAGGTCTGTATAACTTACAGACTTAAGCTAAATGACTTGTATTTTTGCATTTCCAAGCTCTTCACAGCTCACTTCTGAGTATGATGAATAAATCCAAGAAAATCATGAAAGGAGTTTCAAAAATAATGATAAAACTATGTGAGATTTTAAAATCTCAAGAAAAAAATATAATAAAAAGTGAAATGGGCTTATTGGTCTCTATTCCCTGTTTCTGATATAATTATAACATTTGGGAAAAGTTTTGCAAATTATGCTCATGGCATGCTCAGCAGCTCATATGTAAATCAAACTGACACAAGTGCTCTTGTGATGAAGGGGAAATGGTCTTTTGAAAAGTATAAATTCTATTATTATAGTCATTCAATTGCTTGTGCCTTCCAGAAATTTTTTGTGCCATAAACTGTCAGTGACAAAGGAGAGAAAAATTGGTAAAGCCTACACATGCCTCTAGGAAGTCTCAGTCTAATGGGAGAAAGAGATATTTAAATACATCTCTGCAATCACGGCATTAGGAGTATGCCCCAGACCAGTGAGTGTAGGAGAAAGGTGTGATCATTTTACTACCAATTAAAGTTAACAAGATATCAGCTCTATTTTTTAATGGAAAGAGTTTCAGCAATTTTTTGTTTTGTTATAATGCTTCCTTTTGAGTTTTGGTAAAAGGAATCTATCATATTTAAATAGTTCCTTCATTTCTAAATTACTTATAATTTTTATTAGAAATGGCTATTTGATTTTATGACGCTTCTCAGGCATTTATTGATAAAATCATTGGCTTTCTTAATTTAATTTGCTGATGTAATAAATTACATTGATAGATTTCCCAAAACTGAACCACCCTTATGGTCTTAGAATAAACCCTACTTCAGTTCAGTTCAGTTCCGTCGCTCAGTCGTGTCTGATTCTTTGCGACCCCATGAACCACAGCACGCCAGGCCTCCCTGTCCATCACCAGCTCCCAGAGTCCACCCAAACCCATGTCCATCGAGTCGGTGATGCC
Source organism: Bos indicus (assembly GCF_029378745.1). Lineage (NCBI taxonomy): Eukaryota > Metazoa > Chordata > Mammalia > Artiodactyla > Bovidae > Bos > Bos indicus. The sequence continues at coordinate 51,335,471 of NC_091767.1, read as the reverse complement.
ATCCAACCATCTCATCCTCTGTCGTCCCCTTCTCCTCTTGCCCTCAATGTTTCCCAGCATTAGGGTCTTTTCAAATGAGTCAGCTCTTCATATCAGGTGGCCAAAGTATTGGAGCTCCAGCTTCAACATCAGTCCTACCAATGAACACCCAGGACTAATCTCCTTTAGAATGGACTGTTTGGATCTCCTTGCAGTCCAAGAAACTCTCAAGAGTCTTCTCCAACACCACAGTTCAAAAGCATCAATTCTTTGGCGCTCAGCTTTCTTTATAGTCCAACTCTCACATCCATACATGACCACTAGAAAAACCATAACCTTGACTAGATGGACCTTTGTTGGCAAAGTAATGCCTCTGCTTTTTAATACCCTACTAAGTCTATATTATACTGTCCTTACAATATGCAGCTGGAATCAATTGGTATATATAATACAGAATTTTTATATCTACAATCATATGGTTTTCCTTTTTTATAATATATTGATCAACTTTTGGAGAAGGCAATGGCACCCCACTCCAGTATTCTTGCCTGGAAAATCCCATGGACGGAGGAGCTTGGTAGGCTGCAGTCCATGGGGTTGCTAAGAGTCACATACGACTGAGCGACTTCACTTTCATTTTCACTTTCATGCATTAGAGAAGGAAATGGCAACCCACTCCAGTGTTCTTGCCTGGAGAATCCCAGGGACAGGAGAACCAGGTGGGCTGCCATCTATGGGGTCACACAGAGTCGGACACGACTGAAGTGACTTAGCAACAGCAGATCAACTTTTAGTATTCAAGTTATGTTAGGTTTATAAAAAAAATCAGGAGATCCTTTGCTACTTTTCTATGGTCTGGAATAATTCAAATAACACTGAATTTTTAAATTTTAAAACATAGATAAAAATTTGAAAGAACCTATACTGGTTCTTTCTTTCACAACACATCTCTCAATCTGGAATAAAACAAAATTCAGGAGGCTATAGATTGTATGGGCTTTCCTGGTGGCTCAGTGGTAAGAACCTGCCTGCAAATGCAGGAGACGCAGGTTTGATTCCTGGGTCAGGAAGATCACCTGCAGTAGGGCATGGCAACCCACTCCAGTATTCTTGCCTGGGAAATCTCAAGGACAGAGGAGCATGGTGGGATTGCAAGAGTTGGACATGACTTAGCAACATAACAGCAACAACAATAGAATGTATACATTATTTCAGGAATTGTTTAGTCATTCTATAGATGCATGTTGTCATAGGTTGGATTTCCTGAAATAGGCTATGTGATGGAGACCAGAGTACAGGGGAGTTATTGGGAAATGCTCTCGGGAGCATTGACCGGTTAAAGAGTGAAGGAAGCAGAGCTGAGCCTGGGGGAGGAAGCTGAGAGGACCAGCAGCACAAGAGCTAGGATGGCACTCCAGGTTTGTCCTTTGTATTATTTAGTGCTCTCCAGAGAGATAGCACAAATAGAAGATACATGTATCACCTCCTCCAATAGGATGCAAAGATTAGCTAGATAGATAGGGATTGATTTATTATAAGGAAGAATAGGCTCATGTAATTATGAAAGCAAAGAAGTCTGCAAACTGGAGATTTATTATAAGGAAGAATTGGCTCATGTAATTATGAAAACAAAGAAGTCTGCAAACTGGAGGCCCAGGAAAGCTGGAGATGTAGTTCTGAACCAAGATCTGAGAACCAGGAGAACTGATGGTGTACCCATCCAAGGGCAGTAGAAGACTGCTATTCTAGATCAGAAGTTGGGAAGAGACACTTCTCCCTTCCTGCAACTTTATGTTTTATTCTGACTCTCAGCAGTCTAAATGATGCCCTCCCACACTGGGCAGAGCAATCTGCTTTCCTCAGTCCACCAATTCAAATGCTAAGTAAGGTCTTCTAGAAACATCCTCACAGACAGATCTACAGTATTTAACCAGATATCTGACCTCTCCATGGACCAGTCAAGATAACACACAAAATTAAATCATTCCCTAATGAAGTATGGAGTGAGTTGGAGATGGGGGGAGTCTTTGTATCTTGGTTTGTATTCTTGCATAATCAGTCATTGGATGGGCACTGCCTCTGGGCAGGGAACCTTATCTTGGGTGAATCAACTCCTGCAGGCCGAGGACAAGTCTGTGGGAGAGACTCAACCATGAGCTATCCTCAGCCAACACTTTTAACGACCTAGGGATGAGCGTATGTCGGTCTGTATGGGTGGGTCCGAGTGGTGCACCGCTGCATCGACTGTACATGCTGCAATTGGACTAAAACTTCCACTTCATCCCCTTCGAACAAACATTAGAATAAATCAATAACTTCCAGGTTTTGCAAAATTTCTTTATGCCTTTCTGGAAACTATTACCTCACAACTTTATCTAGAAACTTGGAAGTTCAGTGGACTTTAACATGGTAATTATCAAATAAGACCACTATAAGTACATGAACAATTTTTCCATTTGGCAAATACAATAATTTTTGCCTTCAGGAATGAGAGGTTTTGAGCCTCTCAGATGAGAGTTTCTCTCCTCACAACTTCATCTTATCTCTTAAGTGTATAGCAGTCATTGTGAAATACCTGCAATTTGTTACACTGTTGCTTTAACATTTCCTGTCTTCATGACCAAATAATGTTCTGAAGGGTTACAGAATTCCACATAATATTTTGCCAAATAATATGCACATTTATTATGGTAAACTTTATGAAAATCATGGTAAGTATAGCACATTGCTTTGATATCTACCTTATTTACTCAGGAAAATCACATTTCTTACCCTGCTCTGAGAACATCATTTATTACCAGGGGGTTCAATGTTCTCTAAGATTTGCTCTCTATCTATAGTTTTATAACTCCCTGTCCTAACTCATGCTTTCCCACTTCACCCAACCTCAATCAAGCTAGGTACAATGTGCTTATGCACACTGTAATATATTTCACAAGTGCTGTCTTGACCTAGTTTTGAAGTCATGTCTAAAAATTCTCAATTCCCCTTCATGGGCGGTTTGCTAAGAACCACACCAGATACATTGCTTCCCTGGCTCACACTCTCCAGGGCCACTAGGCATACAGGCCAACTGCCCACCGCCCCCTCCCACCCCCGCCATTAAGCCTCTCCACTCAATTATGAGGCTTCTGCATTCCCAGACCAGGTACTGAACAATTAGGGACAGCCTCTGTGCTCTGTGTGTGCGTGCGTGCTAAGTTGCTTCAGTCGTGTCCGACTGTGTGTGACCCCATGGACTGTAGCCCACCAGGCTCCTCTGTCCATGGGATTCTCCAGGCAAAAGTACTGGAGTGGCTTGCCGTTTCCTTCTCGAGAACAGTGTAATTATTCAAATTAATCAATCCTCAAGAAACCTGCAAAACCTAGTTACCATACCCACTCTGCTTGCCGTGTGCTTGTGTGTTAAGTTGCTTTAGCTATGTCCAGCTCTTTGCAACCCTATGGACTGTAGCCCTCCAGGCTTCTCTGTCCATGGGGATTCTCCAGACAAGAATACTGGAGTGGGTTACCGTGCCCTCCTCCAGGGGATCTTCCCAACCCAAGGACTGAAACCACATCCCTTACATTTCCTGCATTGGCAGGCAGGTTGCTGCTAAGCTGCTACTGCTAAGTCGCTTCAGTCATGCCCAACTCTGTGTGACCCCATAGACGGCAGCCCATCAGGCTCCCCCATCCCTGGGATTCTCCAGGTGAGAACACTGGAGTGGGTTGCCATTTCCTTCTCCAGGCAGGCAGGTTCTTTAGCACTAAAAAGAAGAAAGTCGTTCAGTCATGTCCGACTCTTTGTGACTCCATGCACTGTAGCCTATCAGGCTCCTCCATCCATGGGATTTTCCAGGCAAGAGTGCTGGAATCGATTGCCATTTCCTTCTCCAGGGAATCTTCCCGACCCAGGAAACGAACCCAGGTCTCCCGCGCTGCAGGCAGACGCTTTACCATCTGAGCCACCACTACCACCACCCAGAAAGACCCTGCTTGCCATACACAAACTCCAGCCAGGGCTTAGCATGTGTTACCCTATCTCAAGGTGCAACCCTTGTGCGGCCCTAGAGGCAGCATCCTCTCCTTGGAGCTGTCAGTAACAAAGCTCTGCCTTTCATCTACTCGGGTGTTAGTGTTCTGTGTCCAGCCACCAGAAGAGTTTTCAAATTTGATAACATACACTTGCTTATTTGTGCATTTGCTCCTCTGCCTTCAGACAATTACTTGTTCTGCTTTCCCCTTGTGTAATATCCTCCTGCTTGCCTCATCCTTGGTTGTGAACAGCCTGTCATTTTTATTCAGAGAGAGATCCAGAATTCTCTACTTGCAGGGACCCTTTTCCATGACTATGCTCCTCATCTGTTCTCTTGTCTTTCTTTGGACCACTGTTAAGGCACACATCCCTTTGTTTTATACTATAGTGCTTTACAGGCAGATCTGTTGTCTTCACCATTTAATATAATATTTGAAAACAGTACAGTATTTGAGTTTCATTGACTATCCCAGAGTCTTGGGTATGAGGTCTCTTACAAGGTAACCCTCTGGACAATATTTATTGAATTCAGTTAGTTGGAGCATTGAACTTCAATCCTGCCTGAGAGACAAGTCACATTCCTGCCATTCTGATGCTCTTTTATTCTGTCTGACTGGTGCAAAGTGGAAGGTTACAGGAATGCAAATGAAGAGGATGAAGGAAAAGCAAATGCTGAGACAAAGGTCTGTCGTTCATGCCCCACTGGAAAGGGGTGAACAGACGCAAGGCAACAAAGAACATGAGATGACCAAAATACTTCATGAGAGTTTAGTGTAAGGACACATGGAAGCTGAACAAGTATCTCTTCAGTGCAACAACCAGATTTCAGAACCTTAAACTGACTGTTTCAGGATTAAACCACATTTCATTTGAATTGCAGGAACACGGAGGACCACACTGGACCAAAATTTTTCCTGTTGCAGTTAATTTGCCTCTCTGAATTATTCACATGGTAATTAAGCTCACTTGGTCCCTAATTGAATAAGATATTGTTTTAAAGACAAAAAAAAAAAAAAAAAACCTCTTTTTTCTTTATAATTCATGAGTTGTGGGATTTTTCCCCCTGGAAGATTCTTTGAAGTCTTATTCTAAAATACTTTCTTGAGTTAAAAAGAAAAAGAAAACATCTAATGAAATGTTGTCTCTTGAATAACAATTAATTTAAGATACAGGAGGCTTAAAAGATATCTCTAAGGAAAAGATGGTTTTATTTTGTTTTCAATGCAAAGTACTACTCGCACTGGCAGATCTGTATAACTATCATATGGCTATTGAATGAATTTGATGACAAAAAAGTATGCATATTCAAAGGAATAAAAGGCTACACTGAACCTGGACAGCTCTCAGCTTGGCTATCCTTTCTGTTCTTGGTGTGTCTGTTTGTTTTTCTCTCACTCACTCTCATTCCTCTTTCTTTCTTTCTCTACCTCTATCTCTAAAGGCCTCTCTCTCATTCCTTACTTTGTTCCTATAACCTACTTTTCTCCCCATCTTGTAGTCTAATTCTCGAAGCTGAGCAGCTCATGACCTTCTTGCCTACTGAGCCCTATCATTTTTCAAGGTCATCTCCTGGGTTTGGGCTGCCTTAGGTCTGAAGCACACTCCAGATCCAGACCTTCCTTGCACAAAGAACAATGCAGTCCTGCTCCCTCAAGTCATGGCCTGTTGACAAAGAAGTTGAAACTAGAATGGGATTCTGAGTGACAAATTCAGCCAATAATCATTCTTATCTTCCATTTTTCCATGATGGAAAATAGGAGCTGAAAACTTACGAGTCTAAAATGAAAGTAAAAGTCACTCAGTCGTGTCTGACTCTTTGCAACCCCAAGGACTATAAGGTCTGTGGAATTCTCCAGGCCAGAATACTGGGGTGGGTAAGCCGTTCCCTTCTCCAGAGGATCTTCCCAACCCAGGAATCAAACCCATGTCTCCTGCATTGCAGGCAGATTCTTTACCAGCTGAGCCACCAGGGAAGCCCACAATGAGTCTAGGCTCCAAAAATTTCTAATCCAACCACACAAATCTTGGTCTTTGGTTTATTTCAGCAGGACTTCAGGATGAGTCAAACCAATGGATATTTGGTAAGCATTCCTAGCAATTAGCTTCATGTTGCAACACATCCAGAAAACAGAACAGAACTCCAGAACTGGACAAGAGCTTGGGAATTCTTTTTATGTTACTGAGGGAAAAAATTGAGATCTGGAAAACTTGGATTTATATAGAAGACTTGATTCTTGCCCTAGAGAACTTATAAACCTAGTTTATGATACAAAACATACTCTGACACAGCTTAAAAAAAAACCAACCAACTTCTGAGCACACTTTATTCAATTTTTACATTGTCTAACACAAAACTTTCAGATTCTATAGGAATTCAGAGGAGAAAGTTACTAAGATGACCCAGGCTGAGCCCCATGGAGGAAGAACTGGAAATGGTAATGAAGGTAAAGTCTCCATCATGGAGGAAGATCTGTGGGAGGAGATGAATAACACAGCTGGAGAGGAGCCAGGCTGGATGGTACAGGTAATTTGCTGAACAACTTCCTGTGTCAAACCAAATAGTATGAAATTCATCCTAAAAATTAATCTGTTAATCCTAAAACAAGTCATTACAGGTTTTGAAGCAGGAAAGAAACATAATGAAAAACACAGCTAGCAAAAGGAGATCTAACACAGCACAGTGGTTTGGAGCCAGGCAGCCTGGGTTTGAATTTAGGTGCCAAACACCACCTACTTGCTCTGTAACCCTGAGTGAGTCACTTAACCTCAGTATCCTCATCTGTAAAATGGGAATAATGGCACCCCACTCCAGTACTCTTGCCTGGAAAATCCCATGGACAGAGGAGCCTGGTAGGCTGCAGTCCATGGGGTTGCACAGAGTCAGACACGACTGAGTGACTTCACTTTCACTTTTCACTTTCATGCATTGGAGAAGGAAATGGCAACCCACTCCAGTGTTCTTGCCTGGAGAATCCCAGGGACGGGGGAGCCTGGTGGGCTGCAGTCCATGGGGTTGCACAGAGTCAGACACGACTGAGTGACTTCACTTTCACTTTTCACTTTCATGCATTGGAGAAGGAAATGGCAACCCACTCCAGTGTTCTTGCCTGGAGAATCCCAGGGATGGGGGAGCCTGGTGGGCTGCAGTCCATGGGGTTGCACAGAGTCAGACACGACTGAGTGACTTCACTTTCACTTTTCACTTTCATGCATTGAAGAAGGAAATGGCAACCCACTCCAGTATTCTTGCCTGGAGAATCCCAGGGACGGGGGAGCCTGGTGGGCTGCAGTCCATGGGGTTGCACAGAGTCGGACACGACTGAGTGACTTCACTTTCACTTTTCACTTTCATGCATTGGAGAAGGAAATGGCAACCCACTCCAGTGTTCTTGCCTGGAGAATCCCAGGGACGGGGGAGCCTGGTGAGCTGCAGTCTATGGGGTCGCACAGAGTCGGATACAACTGAAGCAACTTGGCAGTAGCATAGGGCTATTTGGAGGACTAAATGTGTTAATATTAATAGCACATCGAGAGCAACACTTGCTCTTATTAACAGTATTATGACCCCAGATATCAATGGAGTAGGGAGTGAATCCCTGTCACAAAGGGATTAGTTTGATGGCATAAACCAGAAATCGGATGCTGAGGTGTGAATTCAGGGCCATGCAATAGGAAACCCAGGCAGTGCTCAAAAAGAGGGATAAATATATGGTAACTGAAGAGGTCTAAAGGCTGAAATAGAGTGAAAAATTAAAGGTGACTCCACAAGGCTGAGAATATACCAGGTTTACCAAAATTAGCAAATTTGGAGAAATAAATTTTAAGCACTAGACAATCTATGTTTTCATGACTTTGGAGTGAAAATATCCTTTAACATCATTTATACAAGACACACATCCCACAAAGATTCATAGATTCCACCACTTTCATTATCTCTCATAGTCACCCACTCTCAGGGTTCAGTGTTACTTGGTTCTTTTCACTCCTCATTTGTACACCCAACAACATCCTCAGCAAAAATTCCCTAGGTCTTTTTGCCGCCTGGTTCATTTTGCTCACTCCCTTTTCCTAAAGTTCCCACTAGTTTTTACCACACTTTGGGGAAATCTATACTATAGATGTCAGAATAACCACATACAGTGTCATTTGACTGCACAGTGACCCAGAAGTCCCATCTCAACACCCCTTTGTCTGCTTTGAGATTGCAGTGTGTGCATGTGTGAAGCAAGATGTGAAGGAAGACGCTTTCTTACCTCTAAACACAAGACTTGGAACATGAGCCACTGTCCTCCCTTCCAATCACTGTATGCACTCCCTCTGAAGCTCTCCTTTCAAAAATACCATCGGGGGATGGCGTTCAACCATGGCTGTGTGAGGGTCAAAGTAAAGTGCAAAGATAAAATATGCCTACAGTCCTTTTCCCTTAAAGGGCCAATCTCCTGTAGACTTCATTCTCTTCATATTTCTCTTTCTCTTCATACTGAATTTGTTTCTGTGTAGTTAGAAATAGATGCATAAATCCAGAAAATGAAAAAACATAGAACATCTAGTATAAACCTTTAATTTTTATGGATTATGAAATATAGGTCCAAAGAAGTTTAAGCGACTTTCTCAAAGGCTTCAACTTTCTATGTTCATCACAGATGGGAAAACATCTTATTACTTGCTGCTCAGTATCTAGTACATACTGGGCACCATAAACTTACTATATGATATCTCAAACTATCTTACAACCCCTTGAAGTAGACATTATTACTCTGTTTTTACAAATAAGGAGTCTGACGCTCAGAGAGGTGATCTATCTACCAGCAGTCACTCAACTAGTAAGTAGTGGAGATAAGTTTTCAACCCAGGTCTTCCAATTCTTGCCACTGTTTTGAACTTCTACCACTTCTAGTGCCAGGACATGGCTGGACTTGGATGATTCTTTATATATTCTTTTCTCCTGGAGCTGTACATCATTCACTCTTACTTATTGGTGCACTTTTTCCTTTGATCAGCATTGTCAGTGTATAAAGAGAGAGTGCCTGAATACTGGCCATCCCCTCCAATGGCCCATGTCTCTTTCACAATCCACCCACTTTGTCAGAATTCCTGTTGGCATTCATTAAGTATGCTTTGGACTACAGGTAACAAATGACCCAGTTCTCAGAGGCTTAAAACATAAAGATGAGATTACAAAGACTGGTATGGGTTCAACTGGAACAATTCAGTATTGGATAGTTTCATTTTACTCTGCCCTTCACTTATTACCAAATTGACCAAAAAAAAAAAAAAAATTTTTTTTAATGCACTCAAGCCCAGGGAGACAAGTTAGAGATTCTCCAATGCCTCCCCTATTCCTTAAGAGTATTTCCAAATTTGGTGTCAAAGAATGGTGTCAATATAAGGAATTCACTAACTTAGAGGAGCTCAGAACTGTCTGCTCAGTGCCAGTTAGCTGGGAAAGAAGGCAATTACAGCACAAAATGGCTTGCCCTGCTATCATAGAAGGAAATATTTGCTTCCCCAGTTAACCATTTCATGTTCTATTTCTCACTGCATCAACAAACCTACTATACCTTGTCCAAGAGCAACCACAGGGTAAGTTAGCATCCATATTGTCTTCCAAATCCCAGGCTCAAAAAAAACAAACTCTACAAAATTAAACTCTCTCAATCTCTATGTATATGCTTTTTTTCTTGTTTGTCACCTCAAGGTCACAAAAGTTGACCAATACAAATCCAGTCAAGACATCATCATGCCAGCATAATGAGCAGGGGAAAATGGGCTGCTGCTGCTAAGTCACTTCAGTTGTGTCCGACTCTGTGTGACCCCATAGACGGCAGCCCACCAGGCTCTGCTATCCCTGGGATTCTCCAGGCAAGAACACTGGAGTGGGTTGCTATTTCCTTCTCCAATGCATGAAAGTGAAAAGTGAAAGTGAAGTCACTCAGTCGTGTCTGACTCTTAGTGACCCCATGGACCACAGCCTACCAGGCTCCTCTGTCCACTGGATTTTCCAGGCAAGAGTACTGGAGTGGATTGCCATTTCCTTCTCCAGGAAAATAAGCAAAGGGTACAAATTTCCTCCTGTAAATCCCTGCATTTGTAACTGAATGGGAAAATGTTTCACAAATGTCCCCTAGCAGATTTCCTACTGATAAGTTATTGGGCAGAACTGAGTCACATGATCACTCTGGCTTGCAAGGGTGGCTGGAAAAATCTAAGAAAAAGAAAAGAGAGCTCCATGACTCACTTAGTCCAAGGCTGATCCAATTCTTGGGGCAGGACAGTTTGCCTTTCTGATCAAAATGCAGGTTTCATTAACAAGAAAGTTAAGCAGAATGGCTACTGGTTATATACTAACAATGTCTGCCATACAGATACTACATATAGCATGTCTAACAATAAAAAAATTAAAAAAAATTTTTTTGCATGATTTATGACTTAGGGGAGAGAACCTGTGTGTTTACATGATCTTAAGTTAAGCAATAGCTCCATTCTGTCAAATGTTTGCTCCTGATTCAGCTCTACAAAGCAACCAAACTCTCTCCTTATTTTTGTGTGTTTTGTTATTTCTTTTAAAATCTCTGAAAGGTCTAAAATTTTCATTGCCCAATTTTGTACTTCACTATGAGTCATTCTGACCGTTACCATTACATTATAAAAGCCTTTGCAATCAAATTCCCAGAAAAAAACACCACCAACAAAAAGCCCAAACTCAAGCTAACAATGTCCAATTCCTGATTGTCACCTCTTCTCTCTCATTCTTAAGGTAAATAATTGATGGCTTTTGTATCAAGCCTGCAGGTAACAAGTCTTCTGCAGCTTTCCTATAGCCATGGGAAAAACCCTAATTCAAATCAGCACAAGCACATTCTTTCCATAAGCGTTTGTGTTTTTGAACTTTTCTTCTCTCTGACACTAACTTTGACCTTTGGATCTTTATTTTTTCCTGCTAATCAAGAGTAACCCAAGCGGATTTCCAAATATTCCTTTGCTTCATTTCTTCTTCCTCCTGAAATGAATCTAAAACATAAATGATTTTTATTCCTGACTTTATCTAATCTTATTTTTCCTCCTTTTTCTCTCTTCCAGCTACCTACTGACTGTTTCTGAATATTTAATGATCCTTACCTAGTTGAGAACTCCTCTTATTCTAAATTCAATTATATACAGACTAAGTCATTAACTCAAAATCAGTGGACTTCCAAGGTAGTCACCACAATTTGTAGCAATTTGTATTATATATACAAAGCATCATAACTTTTTTGTCTCTATACAAATGTTTAACGCAAGTCATTAAAATTGTGAAGGTGGACACAAAGGAAGGACATACGAAGAAATCCTGAAAAATTTATAAGGAATGTGGCCTGATAAATGGCAATTCATTATACAGACCTAATAATAATTTATAATGTAGTGAGCAACAGAGACCTTCAAAACCTAGTGATTTAATGTGGACATTTATTTCTCTCCCACTGCTTTTAGTTCATTGGCCCTAACTTGGTCAGGCGGCCAAAGGGAGTCTATAAGGAAGACTAAGAAAGGTAGTCCTTTGGCTCCGGGTCATTGTGTTCACCTAGCCAAAGGGAAGATTACGGATGGGAGACTAGGGAATACATAGTTCTCTGATTTGATGATTTTTGCTTCACTAAAGATCTGCAATTGATTACTTAAGAAGAGAAGAATGGGCACAGGAAGATAATTGACAAACTCTCCTGCATCACTACATCTCTGTGAGCTGAACATAAAACATATCTTAAGTGCTTTCACAGTTTTACTCCAATGTGCAACCTTCTAATCCATGCATTCTCAATAGGGTGATATTGCTCCCAAGAGAATGAAACTGGTTCTTGGGAGGGAAAGAAGAGGGCAAAGAAATCTTACTCTTATTACATATAAAATACAGAAATATATACAAAATACATAACAGATATACAACGTGGTATTAAAATTTCAAGGGGAAGGCTTTTAGGGAAAAAAAAAATCTCAAAATGCTCTTTGAATGGTGGGAGGAGGGGAAGGATACTGAAAAACAGTTGAAAAACACTGTTCTAGTGCAAGAGTTTTCAGAAATAAATCTCAAAGTTGAAGAAGAAAATATGTGTCTTTTGGCAAATCTTTTTAGCATTTTACCTTCATACATGGTTATATAATGTAATAGAGTTCAGTTCAGTCGCTCGGTCATGTCCGACTCTTTGCGACCCCATGGACTGCAGCATGTCAGGCTTCCCTGTCCATCACCAATGCCCGGAGCTTACTCAAACTCATGTCCATTGAGTTGGTGCTGCCATCCAACCATCTCATTCTCTGTCATCCCCTTATCCTCCTACATTCAATCTTTCCCAGCATCAGGGTCTTTTCAAATGAGCCAGTTCTTTGCATCAGGTGGCCAAACTACTGGAGTTTCAGCTTCAGCATCAGTCCTTCCAATGAATATTCAGGACTGGTCTCCTTTAGGATGGACTGGTTGGATCTCCTTGCAGTCCAAGAGATTCTCAAGAGTCTTCTCCAACACCACAGTTCAAAAGCATCAATTCTTCGGCACTCAGCCATCTTTATGGTCCAACTCTTACATCCATATATGACTATTGGAAAAACCATAGCTTTGACTAAATGGACCTTTGTCAGCAAAGTAGCATCTTTGCTCTTTAATATGCTGTCTAGGTTGATCATAGCTTTTCCTCCAAGAAGCAAGTGTCTTTAAATTTCATGGCTACAGTCACCATCTGCAGTGATTTTGGAGTCCAAGAAAATTAAGGCTCTTAGTGTTTCCATTGTTTCCCCATCTATTTACCATGAAGTGATGGGACCAGATGCCATGATCTTGGTTTTCTGAATGTTGACTTCTAAGCCAACTTTTTCACTCTCCTCTTTCACTTCCATCAAGAGGCTCTTTAGTTCTTCTTCACTTTCTGCCATAAGGGTGGTGTCATCTGCATATCTGAGATTATTGATGTTTACCCTAGCAATCTTGATTCCAGCTTGTGTTTCATCTATTCCAGCATTTCTCATGATATATTCTGCATATAAGTTAAATAAGCAGGGTGACAATATACAGCCTTGATGTACTCTTTTCCCAATTTGGAACTAGTCTGTTTTCCATGTCCAAATCTAACTGTTGCTTCTTGACTTGCAAACAGATTTCTCAGGAGGCAGGAGAGATGGTCTGGTTTTCCCATTTCTTTAAGAATTTTCCACAGTTTGTTGTGATCCACACAGTCAAAGGCTTTGGGGTAGTCAATAAAGAAGAAATAGATGTTCTTCTGGAACTCTCTTGCTTTTTCAATTATCAAACTTATCATCAAATCACGGAAATTTGCTCTTGCTTTTTCAATTATCAAACTTATCATCAAATCACGGAAATTTGATGTCTGGTTCCTCTGCCTTTTCTAAATCCAGCTTGAACATCTGAAGTTCATGGTTCATGTACTGTTGAAGCCTGGCTTGGAGGATTTTGAACATTACTTTGGTAGCATGTGAAATGAGTGCAGTTGAGTGGTGGTTTAAACATTCTCTTTGGGATTGGAATGAAAACTGACCTTTTCCAGTCCTGTGGCCACTGCTGAGTTTTTCAAATTTGCTGGCATATTGAGTGCAGCCCTTTAACAGCATCATCTTTGAGGATTTGAAATAGCTCCACTGGAATTCCATCATCTCCACTAGCTTTGTTCGTAGTGATGCTTCCTAAGGTCCACTTGACTTTGCATTCCAGGATATCTGGCTCAGGGTGAGTGAAGACACCATTGTGGTTATCTTGGCAATGAAGGTCTTTTTTGTGTAGTTCTTTGTATTCTTGCCACATCTTCTTAATATCTTCTGCTTCTGTTGGGTCCATACCATTTCTGTCCTTTATTGTACCCATCTTTGCATGAAATAATCCCTTGGTATCTCTAATTTTCTTGAAGAGATATCTATTCTTTACCATTCTATTATTTGACTCTATTTCTTTGCATTGATCACTGAGGAAGGCTTGCTTATCTCTCCTTGCTATTTTTTGGAACTCTTCATTCAAATACAGCTATTTGTAAGGCTGAGAAAAGACAAGACACCGAAGGCAAAGGATAAAGGAAATATATACTGCTGCTGCTGCTGCTAAGTCACTTCAGTCATGTCCGACCCTGTGCGACCCCATAGATGGCAGCCCACCAGGCTCCCCCATCCCTGGGATTCTCCAGGCAAGAACACTGGAGTGGGTTGCCATTTCCTTCTCCAATGCAGGAAAGTGAAAAGTGAAAGTGAAGTCTCTCAGTCGTATCTGACTCTTAGCGACCCCATGGACTGCAGCCTACCAGGCTCCTCTGCCCATGGGATTTTCCAAGCAAGAAAATATATACCCATCTTTAAAACAACAGAATGATCTCTGTTCATTTCCAAGGCAAACCATTCAATATTACAGTAATCCAAGTCTATGACCCAACCAGTAAGGCTGAAGAAGCTGAACAGTTCTATGAAGACCTACAAGAACTTCTAGAACTAACAAAAGATGTCTTTTTCATTATTGGGGACTGAAATGCAAAAGTAGGAAGTCAAGAGATACCTGGAGTAACCGGCAAATTTGGCCTTGGAGTACAAAACAAAACAGGGCAAAAGCTAACAGTTTTGCCAAGAGAACGCACTGGTCATAGCAAACACCCTCTTCCAACAACACAAAAGAAGACTCTACACTTGGACATCACCAGATGATCAATACCAAAATCAGACTGATTATATACTTTGCAGCCAAAGATGGAGAAGCTCTATACAGTCAGCAAAAACAAGATCAGGAGCTGACTGTTGCTTAGATCATGAACTTGTTATTGCAAAATTCAGACTTAAATTGAAGAAAGTAGGGAAAACCACTAGACCATTCAGGTATGACTTAAATCCCTTACATTTATACAGTGGAAGTGACAAATAGATTCAAGGGATTAGATCTGATAGACAGAGTGCCTGAAGAACTACGGACGGAGGTTTGTGACACTGTACAGGAGGCAGTAATCAAGACCATCCCCAAGAAAAAGAAATGGAAAAAGGCAAAATGTAATAGAAAGGACATGCAATTTCAAACTGCATTGACCATTCATTCAGCAATTATTCTGGAGTACATACATATGAAAAAATATGCTAACCAAACAGAACAGACACTTTTGCTCTCAATAGCATACAGGCTATTGCAAAAGGCAGGTGTTGGACACTGATGACAATCACAAGGTCAAGTGTTCCTGGCATCTAACTTAGCCTCTGAATTTGAATCTTCTTCCTAACTTCCTTGCCAAGTGGCCTGGGAAAATTATTACTTTCTATAGATCATAGTTTCTACCACCTGAGAACATTTTTGTAAGGATTCAAGATGAGATTAAATATATAATCACCATGTCAGGCACATACTAGGTGCTTAAGAAAATAGTATTGTTCATATTATTATCTGGTGGTTTTATTTTACATATTTACCCATTTTGGCTGAATCTATGTTTTCTCCACCTTAAATTTGACTAACTGGGTCCATTCATTGCTTTTTCCTCCATTACCCCTTAACTCATCCTGTTAATATTTTCTGATGGCTCTGGGACTAGCTTTTTCATCTGTGTTAAACATAATATAAAAGGCCTAAGGCCCAGAAAATCTAGGACATATGATTATCCATACTATTTTATCTATTCATTCAAAATTAACATTGCTCACCTGCTACAAGGATCTAAGTTAGGTTAGGTGTAAGGATAATGGAAAGAACAAAATGAACCCATCCCTATACTTGGAAATGATGAACATTTGTAAGTGTGAAAGGAGTAAAAAAGGAAAAGGACTATATGCTATAGGAACATTTGAAGATCTTGCCTGATGAGAAGTCTCCTCAAAAAGATGAAGGGATCTGATGAAGGCAGGGAAAACACAGTTCAAGAAGAAGAATGGGAAGTATACATCCATGAAATGAGACAGAACAGAGAATGTTGGAAATATGGCTCCTAAGAATGGAGCATAGAGATGCTGATCATCTGGGGGCCCTGGTCTTGTTGTCTAATTGCTACCATGTTCCCACTCTTCCTGTCCTTCTTCCTATCTGTGTTCTACTTCTCGTTAAAATTCCAAAGCTGCCCTGAAAGGAGCTGGTTTCTCCCTTTGTCTCTGTCTTTCTCTCGGTTAGATTTTGTCTCTCTCTCACACACACATACACACAAGTCTCCTCATCTTTTTCCAAAATCTGCATGTTTTCTCAACTATCACCATTCAGGTCATAAGGTCTCCCTTTGCTACTCAAGACGAAGGCTATGGACCTGCAGCTCCTTCATCACCTGGTAAGTTGTAAGAAATGCATAATCTCAGGACCTCACACCCTCCACACACAAAATTAATCAGAATACCATCACCACTGAATGAATCAGAATCTGCATTTTAACAAGTTCTCTGGGTGATTCACATGCACATTAAAGCTAGAGAAGCCTTCTTAGTCTAAGGCAAAAGATCCAGGGTTGTACCTCACTCTAGGTTCTGTTATGACTATCCTGATCTCCCATTTGTTTTCTTATCATGGCTTACATTTCTCTAAAAACTAGATGATCTGATTCCTTGATGAAATGACTTGTCCAAGAAAGGTTCTAGTCTCCTGAAAAGTAGGGTAGTGACATGTGACCACAAAGAAAAGCATTTTGATGTCATCCCATCCTACCTCCCAACATATACATTATCCTACTTCCTATTTTTAAAAGTTTTTCTTTGGGGTGTTTGGATTCTGTCAAGTTAACTTTGTCTTCTACTCTTTCTAAAAATGAACTTTCTAGCACTGGAGTGTGTTATGTAAGACCAGACATCTTCCTTCCTATGTTCTTAAATCAAGTTTTGAAATAATTTATTTTGCATGCTTTTTTGTGTATCATCTCTCAAGTCTCTCAACCTTTCAGCAATGTGCTATTGTATAACCTAAACATATTTTTCCCTAATATATGGAAAGGATCCTATAACTCTTTAAATATATTTCCTTGCTTTCTGCCAAGGTGCCATATCTTATCATCATATCTATTTGATGCATTGGTAGTTTGCCTTTCCCCTACTGAAATCACTCCCATTCATCTTCCTGCTGGAATTCCAAAGACCATACATACCTGCAAGATATAATAAACACACAGAGGATAACAAATGGTGGGGATTTTTCATTCAGGGATTGGAACACTCTCCTTCCTGCTCCAACTCCCACCTGCCTGGAACTCTGTCACAGAAATCCTCTCTTCCCATAGCTGATGTGCTCAGAACAGAGGGTGAGATCACTGCCCCATTTTCAGGCCTCCTCCCTTCATTGGTGTGGCATGCAGGTCTACCACTGCCTCCACAGACTCTTCTCAAACTGGCCTCAATCAAAGCCTTAAGCATCTCTGCTTCTTCACTATGTAAGAACTGGGTTTATTTAGCTCTTCTACTCTTTACTCTGGAGAAGGCAATGGCACCCCACTCCAGTACTCTTGCCTGGAAAATCCCATGGATGGAGGCTGTGGTCCATGGGGTCACTAAGAGTCAGATACGACTGAGCGACTTCACTTTCACTTTTCACTTTCATGCATTGGAGAAGGAAATGGCAACCCACTCCACGTGCTCTTGCCTGGAGAATTCCAGGGACAGGAGAGCCTGGTGGGCTGCCGTCTATGGGGTCGCACAGAGTCAGACACAACTGAAGTGACTTAGCAGTAGCAACTCTTTACTCAGAGTTCACCCTTCCATTAAAACTGCTCCCAACTAGCTGGTGAGAAGCTGTGTAGCACAGGGAGCCCACTCTGGCGTTCTGCGATGACATGGAGAGATGGGATTGGGGTGAGGGAGGGGATGTATGTATAATTATGGATGATTCACATTGTTGTATGGCAGAAACCAATACAACATTGTGAAAATTAAAAAAAAAGAAATTAAAAAAAACTGCTAATTAAAATATCTTTATTCATTCTTTACCCACTTATATTTAAACCCTCTGTGTCTTCATCTCGTATTTGTGGTCTTCATAAGACCTTCTTTATATTTGTCATAGAGGGAGATGAGCTGTTAGCCAAAAGAACAACTGACATCTATGGAGTTCTAGTTCTGATCCAGACATGCGAGCAATTTAATTTATTATCTTATCCTCTTCATAATCCCTTGACCAGGGATATATATCCCAAAGTGCTAACTCTGTAGTCTAACTCCACAGGTTTGAATTCCAGTTCCACCACTTAAGATCTGTAAGACTTTGAGTCAAGCACCTAAACTTTCTATACTTCAATTTCCTTTTCTATAAAATGAGGATAATGATAGAACCTACCTCATTGTTAATAAACATTATTAAACATTAAAGTCTATTGCATGTAAAATGCTTGGAAAAGGGCCCAACTCAACCAATTTTAGTTATTGACATATTAATAATTAGACATTTGAAAAAAACTGATTTGATGTATGAAAAAAACTAAGGCACGAAGAAATTTTATAACTTGCCCAGGTTACCTAGGTGTTGGTTCTTGAAAGAGCAGCAGTTGGCCCTTTAATGTATGTTGCCAGAGGGAATTCAGTAAGTAAACCATAAAACTTCAGAGAGGCAGTGAAGGAATCCAACTGTGTAGTCAAGGCTAGACATTTAATGGTGTGGCACAGGAAGTGTCCAGAGAGGGATTACACATATGAATGGTAGGAAGCCTCTTTATGAGGCTTATTACCCAAGTTATCTCTCTCCTACCAAAAACCAGGGAAACAGGAAAACCTTCACCCAGAGGGGCACAGAGAAGAACACATTTTTAGAAGGCATTTGAAAGTACACACTTAGAATAATGCTGCACACTCAGAAATGCTAATTTGTACAAAAATGTGCAATACCAAACAGGAACAAAAAATAGCTCAATCTTATTTATACATTTGGAGAAGGAAATCGCAACCCACTCCAGTATGCTTGCCTGGAGAATCCCCGGGACGGAGGAGCCTTGTGGGCTGCCATCTACGGGGTCGCACAGAGTCGGACACGACTGAAGCGACTTAACAGCAGCATTTATACATTCACCCATTCAAGACATATTTACTGAGTACCCACCATGTGCCAGATATAGTTCTAAGTGCTAGATAGAGCAGAGAAATAAGCCCCTGTTTTCATGGAGCTTACACTTAGGGGTGCAATAAATACACAAACAGTTTGTGAGAATAAAGAGAATTACGGATAAGATGAAAAGAGTTCATGTGATATGACAAAATTTTTATTCTTTAAATGTCAAGGTGGAAACTGAGAAATCCCTGTAATGGATGAGTATAGCTGTTCTGAGCCAGAGTAGCGACAGTATCACTTAGACCAACATGAAACAACATAGAACCAAGAAACAAATGAAGGAACCACGTGGAACCAGGACCTCCACAAAAGGATCCAGACAGAGGTCGTGTAAAGGCACTTTCCTCAGCCACTCTTAGTAAGAAGTGATCTGCTCTGAAATGATAAGTGTGCATGTCTGTGCTTGTCTTCTCAACAAGTATTTTCTTATTACTTTATAAAATCTGGAATTAAAATAGGCCCTTCAGGTATTATTTGATGGTACTTAAACAGAGCAGGGCTAATGGACAGGTATGGTTGCAGTGCTAAAGCCTGGAAGAGATAAACCCCAATAAGCATCCCCTTCTACACAGAGGGACTTTAGCCCTGTCATCCAACACATCTTGTCAGTTTATCTTCGCCTTTGCCCCCTTTTCCTGTGCCATTTTTGACCTATGATTTGCATAAGGTATACTACAAAACCTGAAGTTCCCATGTTACTATTAGAACCCAGAGAGAAGTTAGCTTATTTCTGCAGCTGCTACTGCTAAGTCACTTCAGTCGAGTCCGACTCTGGGCGACCCCGTAGATGGCAGCCCACCAGGCTCCCTGTTCCTGGGATTCTCCAGGCAAGAACACTGGAGTGGGTTGCCATTTCCTTCTCCAATGCATGTAAGTGAAAAGTGAAAGTGAAGTTGCTCAGTCGTGTCCGACCCTCAGCGACCCCATGGACTGCAGCCTTCCAGGCTCCTCCATCCATGGGATTTTCCAGGCAGGAGTACTGGAGTAGGGTGCCATTGCCTTTAAATTGTCTTCCTGCTTCATACTATGGCTACTATGTGCTCATCTTTTAAACTCCTGGGGTCAGAATCATGTTTCATGTATCGGAGCCCCACACAATGCCAGACAAAAAACTTAAACAGAGGAAGTTACATCTATAAAATGTAGTACTCCTTCTGCTTTAAAAAAAGAAAGTGATACAAAAATTATTTCAAAATGGCCCAAAAACGTAAAAGTAAGAGCTAAAATCATAAAGCTCTTAGAAGAAAACATATGAAAGCTTCATGATATTGGACTGGGCAATGATTTCTTGACTATGACACCAAAAGTACAGGTAACATAAGAAAAAATAGATAAATTGGACACATCAAAATTTAAAACTTTTGTACAAGAATGATACTATCAACAGAGTGAATAGGCAAATAGAATAGAAGAAAATATTTGCAAATCATATATCTACAAAGGGGTTAATAACCAGAATATGTTTTTAAAGTCCAACAATTCAACACAACAACAAACCGATTTTAAAATGGAAAAGGACTTGAAAAGACATTTCTCCAAAGTATCTATATAAATAGGCAGTAATCACATAAAAACATATTCAACACATTAGGGAACTTGAAATCAAAATCACAGTGAGATACCACTTCATACCCATTAGGACGACTGTGATTTTAAAAAATAGAAAATAACAAGCACTTGCAAGAATGTGGAGAAAATGAAACTTTTGTGTGCAATGGGTAGCAATGTAAAATGGTGCAGCTAATATGAAAACTGGTACAGCAATTTCTAAAAAAATTATAAAGAATTACCAGTATCTCCACTTCTGAGTACATACACAAAAGAACTGAAAGCAGGGACTCAAACAATTATTTATATACCTATATTCATAGTAGCATTATTCAGAATAGCCGATAGGTGGAAGCAACATAAGTATCCAACCACAGATGAAAGGATAAACAAAATGTGGAATATACCTGCGTACAACAAAATACTATTCAGCCTTTAATAAAGAAGTTCTAAGACATGCTGCATCATGGATGGACCCTAAAGACATTACACCAAGTGAAATAAGCCAGTCACAAAAGGACAAATACAATGTGATTCCACTCATATGAGGTGCCTAGAATAGTTAAATTCATAGAGAAAATAGACTGGTAGTCCTCCAGGGGTTGACAGGGAAGAAATGGGGAGTTATCATTTAACAGGTACAGGTCCAAGATTGCAAGATGAAAAAAAGTTCTGGAGACGAATGATGATGATTGCACAGAAATATGAGTGTACTTAATGTCACTGAACTGTACACTTAAGATGGTAAATTTTATGTACATTTTACTATATAAAAAAGAATTTAAAAGAAGATAAAGAAGCCAAAGATGAAGAAAAAGAGGAAGAGGAAGGAATAGAAGAAAAAGAGAGGAGGAAGCAGAAAAGCGTCAAGAACAATCACCATCTGTTTCACTATCTGGAAGAAAATTGGAAACATTTCCCCAACTGACTCCATCATTCTGAGCCCTCTCTTCCTTTACTTATTATCATTTGTTTGTGACATGGTACTTCCTGGGTCAGAAAGATCCCCTGGAGTAGGAAATGGCAACCCACTCCAGTATTCTTGCCTGGAAAATTTCATGGACAGAGGAGCCTGGTGGGCGACAGTCCTTGGGGTCACAAAATAAGTCAGGCATGACTGAGCGACTGAGCACATATACACACACAAACACACACTTCTGCCAAAGAACTGGGATGAATAGTAATTTGGAAAGATATTTATATTAAAGTTATTGGGATAAAAGGGTCAGTTAATTTTACACCCACATTTTTTTCTCCTCTCTCTCATTTTCTCTGTTTCCCCTTCACACGCATACACGTGAAAAGGAAACACACACACACACACACACACACCCTTGAACTTGATATTTTTCAGGTAGGTATATAATTTTATTTACCTTGAACATAGTCTAATAATACTAATATAATAATACTATATTCCTAAAAAATCTGAAATAAGTGGGATTAATAATAAACCTATTATTATAAACTCCTGCTAGAAAGGAACAATGCAGTTATCCTGTGGGTAGATCAAATCCCCATATATACATAGAAATTCTACAAAAGAAAAGCAAGGAAATGGGCAGTTTTGTGAGGAAAGATGTTGTTAGAATTGAAGGAAGATAAGGTTACCAGGGGCAAAAAACAGCAGCCTCTCAATTCTCTCCCTGGGGCTTAAAAAATTCCAAGTGTGGTCTATTTTTCAGACTGTTGCAATAAGAACAGATGATAGCTAAACAATCTGGACAAAAGCTGCGCCCAGTTATTTCTGTGGTCGTTTGTGGTTTGTTATGACATTCTCCAGTCTACTTACTGTTTCATGAAACAACCAAGCAAGGGTCTCTGCTGGATTTTCTGGAGAGTTTTCCCTGTGTGCTGCATGCTTTCATTCAGACCATAGGGGACAGAAGTTTCTTTGGTCCCCTTATGCCCAGCCATTGCAATACTGAGATCATGGCACTTTTCTCAAGGTCTTGTCATAAGTGAGCTGTGGGACCAGCATCTGTCCCGGTGTTTCATCTTACCAGAGCCATTAGGGACCCACTGAGACTGATCACAGCCTGCCCCGTGTTTGATTAGATCGTGCCAAATCCTTGCTTTGGTGTATGGCCAAAAGAGGTCAAACAAGAGTAAGTTATTAATACTATCAGTTTAAATGTCCCACAGCCAACCACCTTCTGGGATCTGTTTTCAGATTCTGTCTCCATTATATTGGGAAGCAGAGTAGAAAGCAGAAAACCTTTCCTCCTTCTGGGTCTTTCCTTAAAACATCAACAAGTGGAGGAAAAGTGATGTGAAACTTGGTACTGCTAGCCTCATTTTACAGATGAAAAGTTTGAGAACTGTAACAGTGAAGAAGACAACTTGGGAAACTGTGAAAGCCCAGGACTCTGGCCTCGATCATGACCAAGACCAAATCCTAGCTCTGTCACTCACTAGGTGTACAATCTTTGGCAAATCACTTAAACTCTCTGCCTCAGTCTTCTCATCCATAAGACATACATTATAATAATACCTATTCCATTAAATGGCTGTGGAAAGGAAAGTACCGAAGACAATGCCTGGCACATAGAAAGTGCCAACTCAAGTTAACTGTTAGTATAATTATTAATTATCATGATCATTAAGAGACTTAAGCTCTCTCTTAGCTATTGTAAAGCTCATATATTTCTGTATCTGTCCAGATGCTCTCAGTTATGTTACATTAACAGCTAACCCCCCAAATCTCAGCAGCTTACCACAAAGGATGTTTTCTCACTCTTGCAACATGATTGTCAGAGTCAGCTGTGGCTCTCCTCTGCATAGCCTTCATTCTGTGACCCAGGAAGATGAAGCAATACCCTTGGCACCCTGGCCTAGGATTGAGGAAAAAGAGAAGAAAGTGAAGTCCAAACAGCTTTGTAAAGCTTCTGTCCAGGAACATCCATGTTCTATTTGGGCTTATTTTCCACTGGCCCAAGCGAGCCCAGACTCAATCGTATGGAGAACTCTAATCCCCCATGTTGAGGGGAAGCAGAGTGGGTTAACAGTGACAGATCCACCGCAGTGAAAGCTCTGAAGCTGTATGCCACTCTACCTTTCTGTAAATTAAAGCTTATGATACTGTTTTTCTGTAAAGTTATATTTGTGATAATAAAGTTAAAAAGTCTAAAAAGAGAGACAGTCTTGCCTGGAGAATCCCGTGGACAGAGGAGCCTGGTGGGCTGCTGTCCATAGAGTCGCACAGAGTCGGGCACGACTGAATTGACTTAGCATGCATGCATTGGAGAAGGAAATGGCAACCCACTCCAGTATTCTTGCCTGGAGACAGTGTTGCCTGGAGAATCCCAGGGACGGAGGAGCCTGGTGGGCTGCCGTCTATGGGGTCGCACAGAGTCAGACACGACTGAAGCGACTTAGCAGCAGCAGCAGGAAACTTGCTCTTTTTCTGTTACTATTATTTCCATAAATATATAGTGATGTCATCATGCTGTCATGCAAAGAAGATGAAATAATAGGAGGCAGCAGCAACATGAGTCTGCTGAAGCCTTGAGACCCTCGTCGCCAGGACTGCTACTGCTTCATGAGCCCTACCTTCTTCATACCACAGGCTGACAGGTAGTTACTCTCTGAGAAAGATGTCAAAGCAACATTCTTCCACTAAATTTGTCCTGCCATTTCACCTTTCAGCAACATGAGAGTCTTCCACAAAGAAAGAGACTGGAAACACCATCAGTCCTATCTTTTGAGCCTCTATTTTTAAATAAACTCAGGAATCAGAATCATAGTCTATCTCATGCCATAGCATGAGAATAAAAAGTTTTGGCTATTTAGGGTCTCTGGTGATTCCACACAAATTTCAGAATTATTTTGTATTGTGAAAAAAATGCCATTAGAATTTTGATAGGGATTAAATGAATCCATAGATTTCTTTGTGTAATATGGACATTTTAATGATGATTCTTCCAACCCATAAGCATGGTATATAGCTTTCCATCCATTTGTGTCTTCTTCAATTCTGTCATCAATGTCTAATAGATTTTAGAGTATAGACCTTTTACCTCTATGGTTAAACTTATTCTTAGGTGTTTTATTCTTTTTGATGCAATTGTAAATGCCATTGTTTTCTTCATTTCCCTTTCTGATAGCTCATTATTAGTCTATAAAAACGCAACAGATTTCTGTAAATAAATTTTATACCCCAAAACTTTACTGAATTCATTTATTAGTTCTAAAAGTTCTTTTGTGAAGTCTGGATGGAATTTTTTATATATAGTATTATGCTATCTGCTAATAGTGATGGTTTTACTTTTCCCGTTTCAATTTGAATGGCTTTTAGCTCTTTTTCTTGCCTAACTGCTGTGAAGTCCTAGTCAACAAAAATGACAAGAATAGGCATCCTTGGCTTGTTTCTAAAAAATGGAAACACATTTTACCATTGAGTATGGTGTTAGCTGTGGGTTTGCCTAGAGGAACCTGGAGGGTATTATGTTAACTGAAATAAATCAGACAGAGAAAAATAAATATGCATACTTTTACTTTTATGTGGACTCTAAAACACAAATGAACAAAAAACGAAAACAGAAACAAACTCACAGATACAGAGAACAAATAGGTGGTTCCCAAAGGGGAGAGAGGTGGAAAGATGGATGGAATAAGTGAAGGGGATTAAGAGGTACAAACTTCCAGCTATAATATAGATAAGCCATGTGGATGTAATATATAATATAAATAGGGGATATAGTCAATAGTACTGTAACAACTTAGTTTTGTGATGGGTGTTAATTCATCTTATTGAGGTGATCATTTCATAATACATAAAAATATTAAACCACTACATTGTACACCAGAAATATTGTATACTAATTATTACTCAATTTAAAGATAAAAAAGAAAAATAATAATACATTTTATTTAAAATAAAGTAAGCAAGTTGTTGTGATGGTAAATAAATGGGGTGATCAAGGAAGGCTTCTTGGAGGTGGTTTCATTTGAGCAGTGATGAAAGGAAGAGACAGCCACTTGAAGAGAAATGGTAGAAGAGCTTCTGAGCAGAGGGAACCTCAAGCATGAGAGTCTGAAGACAGAACAAGCTGGCTTAAGGATAGAAGTTGAGCTAAGGGATCTAGAATGTTGTGATCCAGAGAAAAAGGAGTAAAGTCAGAAATATGAACAATCCCAGAACACTTTCTTCACTTACCCCTGTTACTAATGATAGTGCGGATCTCCAAGACCCTTTGTACCTGCTTCAAACATTGTTTCTTAGGCTTTTTAAGCTCCTTCTTAGGAGATGACTAAGAGACAACTCTACACACATGGACATCACCAGATGGTCAACACCAAAATCAGACTGATTATATTCTTTGCACCCAAAGATGGAGAAGCTCTATACAGTCAGCAAAAACAAGACCGGGAGCTGACTGTGGCTCAGATCATGAACTATTTATTGCAAAATTCAGACTTAAATTGAAGAAAGTAGGGAAAAACCACTAGACTATTCAGGTATGACCTAAGTCAAATCCCCTACAATTATACAGTGAAAGTGGCAAATAGATTCAAGGGATTAGATCTGATAGAGTGTCTGAAGAACTATGGATGGAGGTTCATGACATTGTATAGAAGGCAATGAAAATGCCCATCCCCAACAAAAAGAAATACAAAAGGCAAAATGGTTGTCTAAGGAGGCTTTACAAGTAGCTGAGAAAAGAAGAGAAACTAAAGGCAAAGGAGAAAAAGAAGGATATAACCATGGGAATGCAGAGTTCCAAAGAATAGCAAGGAGAGATAAGAAAGCTTTCTTCAGTGACCAATGCAAAGAAATAGAGGAAAACAATAGAATGGGAAAGACCAGATAGCTCTTCAGGAAAATTAGAGATACCAAGGGAACTTGCAAAGATGGGCACAATCATGCAAAGATGGGCACAATAAAGGACAGAAATGGTATGGACTTAACAGAAGCAGAAGATATTAAGAAAAGGTGGCAAGAATATACAGAACTATACCAAAAAAGATCTCAATGGCCCAGATAACCACGATGGTGTGATCATTCACCTAGAGCCAGACATCCTGGAATACAAAGTCACGTGGGCCTTAGGAAGCATCACTATGAATAAAGCTGGTGGAGGTGATGGAATTTCAGTTGAACTATTTCAAATCCTAAAAGATGATGCTGTGAAAGTGCTGCATGCAATATGCTAGCAAATTCAGAAAACTCAGCAGTGGCTACAGGAATGGAAAAGGTCAGTTTTCATTCAAATCCCAAAGAAAGGCAATGCCAAAGAATGCTCAAACTACCACAGAATTGCATTCATCTCACACGCTAGTAAAGTAATGCTCAAAATTCTCCAAGCCAGGCTTCAGCAATACATGAACGGTGAACTTCCAGATGTTCAAACTGGTTTTAGAAAAGGCAGAGGAACCAGAGATTAAATTGCCAACATCCGCTGGATCATGGAAAAAGCAAGAGAGTTCCAGAAAAACATCTATTTCTGCTTCATTGACTATGCCAAAGCCTTTGACTGTGTGGTTCACAACAAACTGGAAAATTCTTCAAGAGATGGGAATACCAGACCACCTGACCTGCCTCTTGAGAAATTTGTATGCAGGTCAGGAAGCAACAGTTAGAACTGGACATGGAACAACAGACTGTTTCCAAATAGGAAAAGGAGTACATCAAGGCTGTATATTGTCACCCTGCTTATGTAACTTATATGTAGAGTACATCACGAGAAACGCTGGGCTGGAAGAAGCACAGGCTGGAATCAAGATTGCCAGGAGAAATATCAATAAGCTCAATATGCAGATGACCCCACCCTTATGGCATAAAGTGAAGAGGAACTAAAAAGCCTCTCGATGAAGGTGAAAGAGGAGAGTGACAAAGTTGGCTTAAAACTCAACATTCAGAAAACGAAGATCATGGCATCTGGTCCCATCACTTCATGGCAAATAGATGGGGAAACAGTGTCAGACTTTATTTTTTGGGGCTCCAAAATCACTGCAGATGGTGACTGCAGCCATGAAATTAAAAGACGCTTACTCCTTGGAAGAAAAGTTATGACCAACCTAGATAGCATATTCAAAAGCAGAGACATTACTTTGTCAACAAAGGTCCATCTAGTCAAGGCTATGGTTTTTCCATTGGTCATGTATGGATGTGAGAGTTGGACTGTGAAGAAGGCTGATGCCAAAGAATTGATGCTTTTGAACTGTGGTGTTGGAGAAGACTCTTGAGAGTCCCTTGGACTGCAAGGAGATCCAACCGGTCCATTCTGAAGGAGATCAGCCCTGGGATTTCTTTGGAAGGAATGATGTTAAAGCTGAAACTCCAGTACTTTGGCCACCTTATGCGAAGAGTTGACTCATTGGAAAAGAGTCTGATGCTGGGAGGGATTGGGGGCAGGAGGAGAAGGGGACGACAGAGAATGAGATGGCTGGATGGCATCACCAACTCGATGGACGTGAGCCTCAGTGAACTCCGGGAGTTGATGATGGAAAGGGAGGCCTGGCGTGCTACAATTCATGGGGTCGCAAAGAGTCAGACGTGACTGAACTGAACTGACTGTATAAATATGCCTGATATCCTCCTCCACTCACACCACATGATGCCAGGCACTGGGTCTCTGACCGGACAGACTCTGAAGTCATCCAAACATGGGACTAGGAAGATGAAAACCATGTGACCAAGTCAAAAACAGGAAGAGGGCAGTCCTGAGTAACTCTTTTAGGAGGAGGTCTGTTTTCCTGAGCCAGATGGGGCATGGTACATGGGTGGCTTGACCTGGTTTAAAACATCAAGAAACAGAGTGGACACTGACTATAAAATTGACCACCTTAAAATGACTGGTAAAGATACAACCTGTGTCATGAACTGTGGTGACTAGTTGTAGGAGAGGAAATGGCTTAATTGTGGCTAAAGGAATGTTTTTCAGCCAAATGCATTTCATTCTGTTCCATGGCTGAACATGCAGACTAGCTGATGGGTCTGAACACAGCATCATAAAATCCTTAAGCCAGCCTCCACTTCCAGTGATTAACTTCATCACATTCATCTATCAATATGTCTGGGTACCCACTGAACTGAACCTGTACACTGTCATTATTAGAAGTTTGTTAAAAATAATAGATACATGGAAGAGAAAGAAACTATGAAGTGGGAAGAAAGAAAGAATTTATTGAGGAGGCTTACTGAATTTGATGACACATAACTTGGAAGCAATGAGCTCCTAGCTCTGACACCCACATAAATATGAGAATTCTTTCAACAAGTTTCTTTACAGAGATGGAGTAAGTTATCTCCTGCACCATGTGTGTTTAAGCGTAAGGGAAGGCTCACCACTATAGAATACTTTTCCATTTACTGAATAATGTCAGAGGTACCACATTTTGAGCTTTGTGCCTTTGAGGAGATGCTAAAAGAATGAGCAGGTCAGGTAACAGTGATAATTCTTTTCTCCCTCCCTTTTTGTCTCTGCCTCTTTTTGGCTTTTTTATGGACAGATGCTGGCTCCAAAAAGGAAACTTCTTGATGAGCTGAGCTAACTGTCACCTTCTGTGAGTGAAGAATGGGGAAGGGCGCAGAGCCAAAGAGACTGAATGACATGCTCAGAAGATAGAGGAGACAGAGCTGGGTTTAGCATTAGGGTCTCCTGCCACCAGTATAAGGACTATCACCTGCTTTGATTCTTCTGCAAGTTTCTGTTTCCATACAGCTGATTTATGTAGATACATGAAGGAAATAAAATGATAGTACATCAAACTCAGTGCCGTACTTAAGTAATTCTCAGTGGGTTAGATCGTGGACGGTCAACCTGGTGCAAGTTGGATATGGTGTGAAAAAATCAATAACAACGTTAGAACTGGAAATCCTACAAACCTCTATATTTTGTGTATTATAAACCACATGAAGAACAACTGGACAAAAGCTTCTTGACTAGTGGGAGCATGCAGAATCTGAATTCTTTATTTCTTTTCTTAACAGGAGTAAGAAAAAGAGTTGGCTCAATTTCCCCTTTTCTTACCCAACGACATATTAGAATCTTCAGTGGGGCATGTTTGGGGTGTTCATCAGAAGTGGGCATAGATTCAAAACAGCAGGTTAAAGCCTGGTTCTGATATAGTTAAGGTTCAGGGATAGAATGTTCTTAAAGTTTCAGTTTATTTACTGAGCAAAGGCCTCACTTCTTTGTTTGTAGCTGACTGTACCCCAAATGTGTATATATAGAAAGAGAACAATGTCAAACTATTGCCACTGTTCAGCAAAAAGCCAGAAGCATTTAGCTTTCCTAAGGAAGCTCCACCGTATCGCTTCTGCATGTGGAGGACTACAGTACTTTTATTAGAACCATTATAGAAGAAAATCTGCAATTCTCACCATGACCTTCAGGATGTGATCTGCCTGACTTTCCTTAGCAGCCTCCTCCTTGCTCATGCTGCCCCAGCCATGCTTGTTTTCTATCACTCAAACTCCCAAATTACTGTCCCAAGGCCTTTACATTTAATGTCCCCTCTCCCTCTCAGATTTTCAGATTGCTTTGTAAGTTAGGTATTAGCTTAAATAACATTCCTTGAAGAGGTCTTTCCTGACTTGGTAATCTAAAATGAACCATTCCTGGAGAAGGAAATGGCAACCCACTCCAGTGTTCTTGCCTGGAGAATCCCAGGGACAGGGAACCTGGTGGGCTGCCGTCTATGGGGTCACACAGAGTCGGACACGACTGAAGTGACTTAGCAGCAGCAGCAGCAGAGTTGATGTAAATGAAACCATGTGGTATGTACTCATTTGTATTGCCTTCTTTCCTCGAACGTTATGATTTGGAGATTTATCAGAGTTATCCAGTGCATCAGTAGTTTGTTCTTTTTTGTTCCTAATGAGTATTCTATTGGAGAGGCATTCTTCAGTTTGTTTATCTAGTCTCTGGTTGATGTATGTCTCCACTTTGGAACGATTATGAATAAAGCTGCTGTGAACATTCATGTACAAAAAAATAAAATAAAATAAAATGAACCGTTCCAATCATTTCTCCATTTTCTTTGCTTCAAAGCACCATGTAAATTATTTATGTGTTTATTTGTTATCCTCCCAGTAAACTTCATGATGGAGTAGTAAATGGCAATCTCCTCCAGTATTTTGCCTAGAAAATTCCATGGACAGAGGAGACTGGTGGGCTATAGTCCATGTGGTTGCAAAGAGGCGGACATGACTGAGCACACACACATACATAAGCTTCATGAATGAAGACAGGGACCTTATTTCTATTTTCACTTCTACAGTCCTAGTCTCAGCAGAGTAGAGAGGCCATAGCCATTCATTTAAAACTGTATTGTATAACTGATTCCATAAGTCAACTGACATGGCAGTAATTCCGACTCTTTATTCATCCATCCAGGGACACAAAATATGTGGTAGCAACCAGAGAGATCACAGACCTAGGTATCAGTAGATGTCAAGAGTGCTTAAAAATGCAAGATAAATAAATCATTTACGAAAGCCTTCTCTGTCAGGCTATACACATATTCTCTAAAACTAAAACTCTTTAGTGCCGGGGTACAGCCCCAGTGGATCCAGGGAATTCGAAGCGGGGACGGCGTCAGTGAGGATCAGGAAACAACTGTTAATTAAGCTTTAATTAAGGATATAAAGAGTAATAGAATAAGGATAGCTCAGTGAGGAAATTCAGTGGAGAAAAGAGGCTGAAATAAGGATAGCTCAGTGAGGAAATTCAGTGGAGAGAAGAGGCTGAATAATTCAGCCAGAAGGCAAGAGAAAGAACGACATGGTGAGACCAAGTTTCGGTGAACAAGGCCCGCACTTTATTTTCCAAAGTAGTTTTTATACCTTAAGTTATGCATAGAGGATAATGGGGGAAGGGGTAGAGTCATGCAGCAAGCCAGGCTTTCTTCCTGCAAACTTATCATATGCAAAAGCTTAGGTGATTTGCATCATCTTCTGGCCCGGAGGCCTGTTAACATTTTAAGACCCTTTCTTCAGAAAACTTATTTTTCTCTAAAGGTGATTGGTCAGGAGCCACCCTCCAAAAGCATTAGATAAAGTTGCATTCCTACAGCGCAAAGGTGTGGTGGGCTATAACAAGAAAAAGAATTAACTCAAGGGTCCCAGGTTACAAACATTAAAGCTACTACTTACACCAATTATATTAATCAGTACACTGCCAGGGACACAGCAGGTAAGGGATATGGAGACTTAGCAGCAAACATTGGCCCAATAAGTGAAAAACCCTTCACCAATACAATTTCTAATCAATCTTTTAACTGCTCAAAGGAATCTGTGTTTAGACAGTTTAAAACATCTCATGCCTCTCACAGTTGGGAGGCTCTGAGCAATCAGATGTGGCCGAAAAAACCTATTCAGGCAGGCTAGAGGACTTCCAAAGGAGTTTGTAGGTTGAAACACTGTCACATCCAGGAATTATTAACTGGAGCTGAAAAAAAGCTAACTCTTTTTTCAGAGAGAGGTAGTGGGGGACAGCCCCCCGTAAAGTCAGAGGTGTAGGTGAAAGCACAAAGCAGAAAGTACGCAGACTCTGGTTTTGGGGGTAGATGCTGGAGAATTTCCAGGGAGACTCCTGAGGCTTGATCCAGCCTTTGCGTATGCCAAGCCTCCTTCCTCAAGACCTTTGCCAGGGGCGGAGCTTGCTCCCCGCACTTTAGGATGGGTATTTTTTACTATTCATCCCATTTTACAAATGAGAAAACCAAGGTAGGTTTTTAAAAACTTGCTCTACATGTTTAGTAGATGTCCAAGACCAGATTTGAACCCAGGCATAGTATTCCTGTGGAGAAGGCAATGGCACCCCACTCCAGTACTCTTGCCTGGAAAATCCCATGGATGGAGGAGCCCGGTAGGCTGCAGTCCATGGGGTTGCTAAGAGTCGGACACGACTGAGCGACTTCACTTTCACTTTTCACTTTCATGCATTGGAGAAGGAAATGGCAACCCACTCTAGTGTTCCCACTCCAGTGTTCTTGCCTGGAGAATCCCAGGGACGGGGGAGCCTGGTGGATTGCGTCTATGGGGTCGCACAGAGTCTGACATGACTGAAGCAACTTAGCAGCAGAAGCAGCAGCATAGTATTCTTGGTGGAGGAGGCAACGGCACCCCACTCCAGTACTCTTGACTGGAAAATCCCATAGACAGAAGAGCCAGGTAGGCTGCAGTCCATGGGGTCACAAAGAGTCGGACATGACTGAGTGACTTCACTTTCGCTTTTCACTTTCATGCATTGGAGAAGGAAATGGCAACCCACTCCAGTGTTCCCACTCCAGTGTTCTTGCCTGGAGAATCCCAGGGACGGGGGAGCCAGGTGGGCAGCCGTCTGTGGGGTCACACAGAGTCAGACACAACTGAAGCGACTTAGCAGCAACAGCAGCGTAGTATTCTTGCCTGGAAAATTTCATGGACAGAGGAACCGGGCATGCTACAGAGTCGCAAAGAGTCTGACACAACTGAGCATGCATGCCCATACACACACACACACACACACACACACACACAATCTGATTGCATTCTTAAGAACTATCTTTACTGTGTGTCCTCATTTGTGCTTCAGTGTCAGTACTTCATCAATTTTCCCTAATTCTAAAGCAATTGGACTGTGAAGAAAGCTGAGCGCCAAAGAATTGCTGCTTTAGAACTGTGGTGTTGGAGAAGACTCTTGAGAGTCCCTTGGACTGCAAGGAGATCCAACCAGTCCACTCTGAAGGATATCAGCCCTGGGATTTCTTTGGAGGGAATGATGATGAAGCTGAAACTCCAGTACTTTGGCCACCTCACGCGAAAAGTTGACTCATTGGAAAAGACTCTGATGCTGGGAGGGATTGGGGGCAGGAGGAGAAGGGGACGACAGAGGATGAGATGGCGGGATGGCATCACCGACTCACTGGACATGAGTCTGAGTGAACTCTGGGAGTTGGTGATGGACAGGGAGGCCTGGCTGCTGCAATTCATGGGGTCGAAAAGAGTTGGACACGACTGAGCGACTGAACTGAACTGAACTGAAGGCAACTGGAACTTCATTTACTAGACCGTGAAGAGCAGACTTTTTAGAAAATACTCTAAACCATTCTGGAGGTCATCACTTCTTTCTCCTTCTTAATGCCATAAAAACAAATATTTTATCTGAGCTGCCTGAAGTCTGGAATATTTTACCATGGAAGGCAAATATTTTTAAACTTTTTATCTGCCACTCTCTGCTGTGATTAGTTCATTTAATAGTAATCTGCATCCTTGTTTAAACTAACTCCTTATGACACAGGAAAATAACCTGCTGAAAGAGACAAAGGAAAGGGAAAAAAAAACAGAATCAAGCTTTTATTTCTTAACTTTAGAGTCTGCTTTGATAGTACAAACCAAGGAATCAGCTTAGAAATGTTGTGAAAAATCCTTGCAGGTAAAGTGTCTATACTGTTCAAACTTTCAAGTCTTACTTCATGACTTGGTTTGTTCCCTGTCTTGTATGGAAGTCATTTTCAGAGTGAGTAAAGGAGTCAAGAGGTAGGTAATTTGTTTCCTCTTTGTATTTTAAAGAGTACATTACTGGTTGTGCTTGTGAAACATTTTTTAATTGGGATCTTCAACCAAGCTTATCAAAATGCCAGGTTATGCCTGGGTGGCGCGTATATAAAGCTTCCCACTGGAGAAATTAAGCTGTCTCAAAGTCTCTTTGGAGGGAGTTACTCTTCTAAGTGCTGGATTTAAGGTCTGGGAGATTGGATTTCGTGTTTATCAGAGCAAATAAAAATAAAATTTCAGTCTCCTAATAAATCTAAAGGAAATCCTTGGACTACATATTGTTCCCCGTTAAGCAGGCATTCTGTGTGAAATGTTTTATTGTAGAATGAATCAATAAATACCCTGCAGCAACTGAAATAGTATATATACTTACATAATCCCCCTAGCTTTGAAACTTCTTTTTCTTTACAAATATAATTATTTTTAAAAATCAAATAAAAAGCATCTCTGGTGTATATTAAACATACCAACAAATCCAAAATAAATGACTAGAAGAACAGCCTAATTTTATTTGATAGTTCACAGAATGAAATAAAGGCTCAAATTAATTTTCAACCAGAATGGTTTTTATTAACCTGCAAACCCTGGTTAATCTCAATGGAAATCTCTTTTTAAGGTGAAGACTCTCAAGTTCAGCTTGAAGATGGCTAAAAACTTTTGGATATAGAGTTATCTATGTAAGAATTATTATCACATCCATTCTCCCAGTCTGCAGATGCAATAGTTGAAGAGGGAAGGGGTAGAATGGAGAAATAACAAGAGGAAAGGAAAGAGAAAAGAAACAAAAAAAAGAAAGAAAGATGAACAGGGAAAAATCACATTTGTCTTTGCCAAATGGCTGAAAACATTTTGGTTTGGGACCTTTTTTATCTGCAAAAGGTAAACAGCCTTTGGATTTGAAATATTTTTGCTTGATAATCATGCATTTCTGAAAGATAGTCTCTGCAAATATTTCAGGCTTAAAGGTATAAGGAAACACATACCATATGCTTTAGAAGACTGTATGTACAGCCTTGTGTATTTCTTTCAGACTTAAAGTATCTTCACCATATTCAAAATATTATTCAAAGAGTTCTCAAGCTGTTTGGGATTGTCCTTGCATGTGCTAATAGATCAGAACCTTGGTCACAGCAAGTGGTTAAAAACCTAAATGGTTAATTCTATCCTTGTTACCTAGATGAAGTTAATAAAGCTTCTGAGTCTAGATTCAGGGAAACATTACTATCGTTTAAACTTTAACTTGTCTGCAAACTGTAGTCCCCAGAATATTAGACCCATGTGATGTTAGTCAGTTTTTTAGGGGGAAAAGTTATATGATCAATTAAGTTTGAAAAAGATTGGTTTTCAACAAAATGCGAATCTAATCACATGGCTCTTCATTAAGGAAATATTTATGCCCCGTTTCCCAAATGTGTTTGTGCAGGACTAGTGACCAATGGAATGTTTAGGACACATTAGTCTAAACCAAGGCCCTCCTTCACTTCTTTCACTGAACAATTTCTATTCTCTTCCAGGGGTAATGAGGTAGCTTCAAGATAATGAGACAAGCTTCAGTGTACTCAAAAGTAGATGTTTTAAGGGGAAACAAAAGTCTGTTTTTCAACTTATTTTAACATTTTGATAACCCTCAGAATTCAAGAAGTAGCTGATATTATCCCCACTGTAGTAGAAAACCCAGATCCTGGAAAGGTATCATTGTACAATATCAAAATGAACCATAGTTCAAATCTGGGCCATGGCAACTACTTGCTACATGGCTCTAGGTAGTAAGGTCTGATCATCTCTGAGCCTATTTTCTTCTCTAATGTGAAGATAACAAACCTCATAACATTTTAAGGGGTTTAAATGAAATACTGTATGCCTCAGAGTTGACACAGCATTAAAGTAGGTTCTTTTTCCTTCCTCACACTCTTGAAGCCCAAAGTGAATATAACATCACCATTTAGCTCAAAAAAAAAGAAGAAAGAAAAAAAAAATACGCTTGAGAAACTCTTTTTGGCATTGCAGTCTGGGTGGAGCGGATACACAGGTTTGATTCCACTCACAGATGATGAAGCTTCTAGACTGTGCCTCCTGAGACCCCACCCCTTTTGGAAAGGCCTCCTGTCAAAAAATAAGGAGATCAATCTCATCCCAAAGGTCAACGTGTTTGTCACCTCCTGTCTAGACAATTGCAATGCTCACGACCTGGATCTCCCACAGGGAGCCGTCCGCTGACAGCCGATGACCCAGACGTGACAGCATGCCTTGTCGTTAGGTCAGCCCGAGGCAAGCCCAGCACACCCAGGCAGACGCTCAGCCCTGGCTGATGTTTTACGTCAAGTCCAATTTACGATCTGAACTCTGAATTAAATCACTAGGCAGTGATGATGAGCACGGATTGCTGGAAGACCTTTTCATCCCTTATGGCCCACTGATAACTTGTTGGACACAGAGGCATTGGGACACAAAACAGGTCTCTCTTCATTAAGGTCTGTTTTCAATTCAAGTAACTGAGCCCACGTGTGCTCCTAGTTAACTGTGTATGTGTGCCAGGGCCAGGAGGAGTTTGCGTGCAGTTCTGCCTCCCTGGACCAGAGCACAGGGTTCAGGACATCTCAAAGGATTAAAGAAGTAAACTGAGCACAGAGGAAAAAAAAAATCATGGCTAAAATTAGCATTCTTCCCCCATTCCAGCCCTTTCTCCAGGTCACTGTCTTGAATTGCTTATAATTCAAAATACATTCCTGCCTACAAATCCTGAAGTTGCCACACTAGCTTTTCCAGGAGGGAAGGTATCATCAACATTTTCTATCAGCTCCTTTTATAACCAACATTTCTAGTCCATTCATTTATAAAGAAAAAGTCACTGGCAAGAAGTTGGGAGAAAGTGCATTTATGTAATATAACCCTGCCCTCAATATGGTCTTGGTCAGTGGAGCACAGTTCAGTTCAGTTCAGTTCAGTTGTTCAGTCATGTCCCACTCTTTGTGACCCCATGGGCTACAGCATGCTACACATCCCTGTCCATTACCAACTCCTGGAGCTTGTTAAAACTTACGTGCATCAAGTCAGTGATGCCATCCAACCATCTCATCCTCTGTCATCCCCTTCTCCTCCTGCTTTCAGTCTTTAACAACACCAGGGTCTTTTCCAAGGAATCAGTTCTTCATATCAGGTAGCCAAACTATTGGAGTTTCAGTTTCAGCATCAGTCTTTCCAATGAATATTCAGGACTGATTTCCTTGAGGATTGACTGGTTGGATCTCCTTAAAGTCCAAGGGACTCTCAAGAGTCTTCTCCAACACCACAGTTCAAAAGCATCAATTCTTCGGTGCTCAGCTTTCTTTACAGTCCAGCTCTCACATCCATACATGACCACTGGAAAAACCATAGCTTTGACTAGATGGACCTTTGTCGGCAAAGTAATGTCTCTGTTTTTTAATATGCCATCTAAGTTGGTCATAGCTTTTCTTCCAAAGAGCAAGCGTCTTTTAATTTCATGGCTGCAGTCACTATCTGCTGTGTGATTCTGGAGCCCAGGAAAATAAAGTCTCTCACTGTTTCCATTGTTTCCCCATCTATTTGCCATGAAGTTATGGGACCTGATGCCATGATCTTAGTTTTTTGAATGTTGAGTTTTAAGCCAAACTTTTCACTGTCCTCTTTCACTTTCATCAAGAGGCTCTTTAGTTCTTCTTCACTTTCTGCCATAGGGTGGTATCATCTATCTGAGGTTATTGATTTCTCCCAGAAATCTTGATTCCAGCTTGTGCTTCATCCAGTCCAGTATTTCACATGATATACCCTGCATATAAATTAAATCAGCAGGGTGACAATATACAGGCTTGACGTACTCCATTCCCAATTTAGAACCAGTCTGTTGTTTCATGTCCAGTTCTAGTGGGCCTCTTAAAAAGAAAATTGGTCCTTTAAGGGATTCAACTTTTATTACCTTGAGCAAGATTTAAGCAAATCAATTGTCACTAGGCCTTTTGAAGACAGGAGGTTAATCTTCCTATCACTTATCAATTTGTCTAAAATATGACTTTTATTTAGATATACATGGCTTTGAGAAACACCAGCAAAAGAAAAAAAAAAACAAAACTATGTGGAAAGTAAGAAAGAAAACCCAGTGGAATCAGGAGGAGATTAAAGAGCAGCAGAACACTCTTTCCCAGAAAAGCCAGAAATGAGGGTGTATGACAGAGAGAAAAATGGAGAACCTTGATATTGAATTACCCCGTCTGCACCACCACCCTATCAGTCAGCACAGACAACTGGAAGAACACGGAGGCACAAGCTAGATCCTATATCCAGCCATACACGGCACAAGTGTAGAGTCCTCAGAGGCTATGGCAAGGGCCATTTTAAAGAAAATTTCATAAACAAATTATGCCCCATTTTTATCTAAGCAACTCTCTAGTGTTTCATTGATTTAACACAGTTTCTGATAATCCTTTGTTCTGCACTCCTCTCCTCATTAAATTACCCTCTCTCAACTCAGAACAAGATAGAACATTCTACATAAGAACCTTTGAGACAATTCTAAGATTCCAATTAAATGTATAGAGTCCTTATGGGATCAGAGAGATTTGATTTCAAGTATTCCAGACACACAGCTCTTTCCAGATCTGGATTATTAGCAGGAACTTGCATATTAGTGCCTAGGCATTCTTTCGCCCTCTAGTTTCTCCTTGGATCAAACTCAAGGGGGTTAGGAGGTTTCCACATAGTTCTCTTTCTGGTCAATCTGTCATTCTTGGTGCATCACCCTCACTTTCCGAAAATGACACAAAATCCACCCAGATTCTTCCAAGAAGGGATTATGTCACTCCTTAATCCTATGATACTGCTTAAGTAACCCAAACAAACTCCTTTCCCACTGGAGAAGTAATGTACCCCCAGTTCTCTCCATAGACCAAGAAAGGATTGTGGATTTCTTGGCTTGTTCTTCATTGGTACAATCACAGAAACAAACAAGAGTGATTTCGTTTTTACTAGATGAACATTCTGTACTGAGTGACACCCTCTCATTGTGCTCCACACACTCTAAACTGTTGTCTATTCAATATTTCTCTTTCTTTATGCATTTCCTTCCCCTAGGGGTCTCATTCATTCCTGACTGCCAAATAGTTCTAAGGCAGGGTACCTGGGCCAATGACATTAGAAGAAAAGGAAGACAGAAATAAAGAGTAACAATTCAGTTGGGCAATCATCTTAATTGACCAAAAACACAGATGAAGCTAAGCAAGCAAGTGCAAATTATATGCAATTCATATATAAGTCCCAGACGTCTACCCTTTAGTTTCTGGCACTTTCATGAGAGTTCAGGGCATTAAAGAAGAATCACTTTGTTGATAAGAAATCTGGTTTGCCTAAAATCTTTTTCTTCTCTTTGTGTGTGTGTGTGTGTATGTGTGTTAGTGAGTGAGTGTGTGTGTTGGCTTTATTTGAGGTACAAGAATGATGAAATCAAAGTTCCCAAAGTTGTCGTACTATAGAATTATATGTGGAAACGTTCGGAAAATTTCCACGCTGAAACAAATTACTTTGTTCTTCACAGGCTTCAGAGAGAAGCTTTAACTGGATTTGGATATATGGTATGATTTTGCCTCATTAAGATCACAGAGTGGAAGTGTACTATGAAAAAATCTTAAAAGGAGAAATACTGCACTAAGAGATATATGTCTTTTGATAACTCCTGATATTCTCTTTTCAAAGAAAATTATATTTTAAAAAATTATTAATTTAATAAGCAACCCACTTCAGTGTTCTTGCCTGGAGAATCCCAGGGATAGGGGACCCTGGTGGGCTGCCGTCTCTGGGGTCACACAGAGTCAGACACGACTGAAGCGACTTAGCAGCAGCAGCAGAGTACCTGATGGTATTTACAAAACCCCGAAAAATAAGTGAAACATACTTCCTTGATACAGGAACTTTAGTATATAGTTGAGATAAGACAAGAGATAAACATATTGTAAAATTTTTACATATATGTTTCCTTTTGATATTCAAAATACCTCTATGAATTATACAGAAAAAGTGCTCATTCTTATTTAATGTGAAAAAAAGTTGAGGCTAAGAAAGCTTAAATGATTTGCACCAAGACCGCACAAAACCAGACTCAACACTCAGTTATCCGACACCAGATCCCCTACAAGTCTCTGCCGAAAGGGAGTTATGTGCAGTGTTATTGGTATTCTTTCTTGTTGAGGAGATGAGAAATGATTTTATGGAGGTATTCAATGTGAGCATTGAAGGACGGCAGAGTTTTGACAGGCGCAATGGACACAGAGGAAATTATAAGCTGAAGGAAATCATTTTAAAGAGAGCAAAAGGTAAGGAGGCAGGAACAAGTGCACATTTGAGAAATGGTAAGTGGTTCAGTTTGGCTGGAGTACAAGTTATGTAAAGGACAGCAGTGGGAGATTAGGCTGGAAATTTGGGTTGGAATCAGGTCATAGAGTGCCTCGGATGCCTTGCAAATGAACATGAACACTTTTGGCTGGCAAGAGAGAATTACTGAAGGGTTTTGAATAGAAGAATGATAAATCAGAACAGAGTTTTTAAAAGATTAATCTGGCAGTAAGATGTAGAATAGTTTGGAAGAGACTGAGGAGTTACAAGGCCAGGGCAATGATCCAAGTAAGAAATAATAAATAGGGGTCTGATCGATAACAGTGAGAGTAGAAACAAATGTTAAAAATATAGACTCAAAAAGAACTCCTTGACTAATGATCTGAGAAAATTTGCAAATGAAAGAAGGAAGCTTGTCTGAGTGACTGTAAAGGAAATGACAATTATTGAAAAAAATAAACAATAAAAGCATGTTTGTATAGAAATCATCCTTCCCAGTCCTCAGAAACCACATGTGCACACTCCTCACATCACTGCTAAAACAAAACAAAAAATAGAAGAAAATTATAAATTCCTGTAAGAAGATATAAGATAAATTCAGTAGCTTGAAAGTGTTTAAATCATACACAGAGAAACTCCATCACAGATGGCACAGGGCTGGCTTAATGGGAAGGAGAATGTCTGGGATGTCGGCTCATCCTACCCAAGGCACGTAGACAGATGTAAGCAGAAGAATTATTGAACGCTTAGAACTGAAACGGATCTCAGAGAAAGACCATTTTATCCCCATAGGTTTATCATAAAGTCCATGACAATAAAATACCTTGGCTAAAAGCTGAACTATCACTCAAGTCCTTTGGCTTCTTGATTATCTTTCCTGTACACCACACGGTTTTCAAGTTCTTATTTGTTATCATTACTAGAAGAGTGTTACTATGTGTCAGTTCTTTATATTCAGACTGTTATTTACACTTCTCAATAACCCATACAAGGCAATTTCTTATTCTCATTTTATAGAATAAGCAATGAAAGGAGAAGAGATCAGCTTAATTGATATAACATAGCTGTCTGTGGCACAGGCCTATCTAGAAGCCCAAAAACAAAACTAGAATTCAAATCCTGTAGCCTTCTTATCATGTAGACACCCTACTCTCATTCACTGACTGACAAGCTGAAAGTTCTATCTCCTCAGACACTGTCCTAGAATAATTACAGAACTGCATAGTCTTAGACCCTCCACTATGAGCTTTCCTTTCAGATAGATAACGGATGGATGGATGGATGAATTAGACAAATAGGTAGACAATCAGATCCAGCTTATATTTGAGTCACTTGCTTAAGCAGAAAAAGTTCAGGAATTTTGCTTAGATTATGTGGCTTTGGGATCAATTCTTCTCTTCCCTTTTTTTGAGAAGACGTGATTTGAAGCTTCTTTGTAGGAAGCTTCTACCGGAAAGAATCATCTCACAGCATTCCTTTCACATGAACAAAGACATCACTGAAAGCACTGTGTAGAAGGGAAGAACATCAGACAATGAACTGAGAAATCTAAAAATTAGTCCCAGCAAAGGGTAAAGCCAACTGTGGCAAATGTCTTGGACTTCAAAATATTGCCTCGGAAAACTCCACGACTGTCAGATAAAACAATTGCTCAAGTTTTTATGAAAATCCTCCTTTGAAACTGCCTCTGAAAAATGGACACAGTCCTGTGAGGTGAAGTATTTTCCAGAATAAAACCTGGTTTCTTGTCTAAAATAAAATACTCCTAGTTTTTGTTCTTGAATGTGAGACTGAGCAAGAAAATGCACTGCTATCCAAGACTCTCCAAGACATGCCTAGAGGTATGTCACTAAAAGAAGGTAATATTTATACATGTAATTTTAAAACTGCAACATTCTTTATTCAGATAAGTCAGAACTG
The DNA here is from genome assembly GCF_029378745.1 of Bos indicus. Lineage (NCBI taxonomy): Eukaryota > Metazoa > Chordata > Mammalia > Artiodactyla > Bovidae > Bos > Bos indicus. The sequence continues at coordinate 51,293,171 of NC_091767.1, read as the reverse complement.
TAAAGTCAATCTCATTGGTTCTAAGTGAGGCAAAATACCCTGCTTTGTTCATCCCTAGCTGTAAAGAGATAGTTTAAGAGGTTATGGTGACATTGACCAGTCCTGCATCTTTATTCCCAGAAATATAAGTACCACAATTCAAAAGTTACTCAATACTCCAGTCATTATGAAAAAGTTACCAAGTTAACCAAAGTTACAAGATAAAATACTGCAGAGATGCTGGATGGTTTTCTTTAATTTTTTATTGCTTTTTAATTCCCTAAGAGAGAGCAGATATTTTTTGAGTCATTGACCATCAGACAAAAATAAAACCTGAGTCTGAAAACCCATAGATTCCACTTTTCTGTGGACAGCACTGAACAGGCACAATGAAGAATTTATGGCCCATGATGTGAGTCAACTTCTTTGATAAGGGGCCTAAATTTAATTTGTAAACATGTAGCTGTGACCTTCCTGAGCCAATGGCTGGAGACTTAAAGCAACGTGTGTGGGCCAGCTGTGGAATTTGGCTAAGCTCCTGGCTGAAGTCACCTCCTTTCTCTAAAAATTCTTTAAATACTGGATGAGTTGTGTGTAAGTAGAGGCTGCAGGGGGAGGAGGAGAGTAGGGAGCTGTTAACAAAAGACAACAGATGAGCTCATGAAACTTTAACAAGCTGTTGGGGAGTGTTCCATGTGTGGGGTTTGAAGACTGTTCCATGGTCCTGTGGTGATAGTAATAAGTTTATTGGAAAGGACAAGATTTTCAAGTGAATATTACTTTTGGAATGGGAAGAACGTTTGTCACATAGGAAAAAGCCTTGCAATTCAGGTCCAATCATGAAAGCACATAAGTTGGCTGACTTGACTAGAGTACATATATTCATACACATGCTCACAACTTACTATAAAATTTCTGAAAGTATGTGACTCATAAGTACCCACCCAGTACTAAAACTTGTGCCTGAACTTTCCTGAAATGTTTATTTCATATCCATTTACACAATCCCAGGCAAAGAAACATGCAACACTCAGAGCTGCTAATACAGAATATTATTGGGAGCTTCTGAGTTTTTATCCCAAGTATGACAAGTGCATGAGTTGAGTCACAGAATTAGCTGAGAAACCCATATTCTAATCTGGTCAAATCTTTTGACTTGGTTTTCCCATGATGGAAATATTTTCCTTAAAACAAGTCGTATTTCATAATTCAGTTCAGTTCAGTCACTCAGTTGTGTCCAACTCTGCGACCCCATGGACTGCAGCACACAGTCCATAATTTTATAATTATGCAGTCCTATTTTATTAACAATCTTGGTTTCATGACAAAGTTACCAAGTATGTGGTAAATTTTGCTCATGGGGTAGGTTACACATTTGTTCTATGTTTCTGTAAGAGAATATTTTCAAAATAAAAAAATTTTGAAGCAGAAAACCAGAGAGCTAAATTTCTTAGAAAAATATGCCTGTGATCCATTTGTACATTTTCCATTAAAGTATATCTAAATTCATTAACTGAATTGAAATAGTAAAACACCATCATGCTTTTTAAGCATTATTAAAATAGAGTAGAAAAATTATTTTTAAATAAAAATTCTCAGAGCAAATATCTCATAGTTCTTTGCAGAGCTTTATAAAACTTTCATTGTCTTCATGTTCTGCATCCATAAAAATCTTTTGCAGAATGATTATAATCTGCGCCTACTAACTATTTGATCTTGGGTACATCACTTACATGCCCGAATCTGTTTCTTCAACTGCTCATGAAGAGGTATTATAAATGGTTCTAAGTTATCTTCTAGCCCTAAATTTTCTTGAGCAATATGATCTTATGGTCTCAAATCATTCTCTAGAAATGTTTTCATAGCACTTGTATTTAATTGTATATTGTACTTTAGCAAACAGCTAATTGTGTTCCAGAGGCCCAGAAGAATTAATGAAGCATTTAGTAACTAACTTATTCCTGAGTCTATAAGAAGTTAAAAAAAAAAATCATTTTTAAAACCTTAATAAGAGAGTCTTCATGAAAAGTTAATAAGAAAAAAAAGTAAATATAGAATTATTATCCCTATTCAAGAGAGTGGTAAATTGATGCATAGATAGTTAAACAATTTCAGTAAGTATGTTAGCTCTAGTGGAACCAACGGAGAAGGCAATAGCAACCCACTCCAGTACTCTTGCCTGGAAAATCCCATGGACAGAGGGACCTGTGGGCTGCAGTCCATGGGGTCACTAGGAGTCGGACACGACTGAGCGACTTCACTTTCACTTTTCACTTTCATGCATTGGAGAAGGCAATGGCAACCCACTCCAGTGTTCTTGCCTGGAGAATCCCATGAACGGGGGAGCCTGGTGGGCTGCCGTCTATGGGGTCACACAGAGTCTGACACGACTGAAGTGACTTAGCAGCAGCAGCAGCAGTGGAACCAAGACAGGAAAAAAAGGAAATATTGGGCATCTACTATGTTGCAGACAACATCTTAGATTTTCTTCACATATATTATCTCAATCATTCTCCAGAATGGACATTTTTATCTCTACTTTTAACAATATAATAACTAGGATCAGAAGAATTATGTTATCTGCTGCTTCAAATTATTCTAATTGGTACCTTCAAGTGTGGAATTTAAACAGGCCTGTTTTGGCTGCAAGTGATGGAATATATGACTGACAGTGACTTAATCAAATAGTGTTTTATATTTTCTAAATAACAAGAGGCCTGAAATTAAGTAATTCAATGATTTACTCAACCACTCCATTGCTGAATCTACTTCTGTATGGTTCTTGCTACCTAACCCTGATGGTTGGTTACAAGATGGTTGCAGGTCAAGATCACCCAGAAGTACTAAAGAACAAAAGATTCAAAATCTTGTGATATATGTATATGTGTATGAAAGGTGTCTGACGTTGACATAATTACCTAAAATTATCAAAACCTAGAAGTTCTTGGAGAAACATTCACCATTTGTCTCATAGTCCAATTTTACCCAGAAGGGCAACTATGAAAGCCAAAAGTAGGCACAAGACCATTGGGAAAAAAAGTCACCTCCAGGTGATCTATTTAGAGGCATGAATGAAATACACACAATGAAAATCAGCTAATGAAAATAAGCAAGATACTCTTATACCCAAGGAAGGCTTTTTGAAGAAACAAACATTGCTGTTAACTTGATGGGCTCCCTTCAATGTCTCACAGATGGGATTTGCTACCCATCTATGTTGGTAACAAATATTAATTCTGTGAAATTGTGTTCATCTCAGTTCAGTTCAGTCTCTCAGTCGTGTCCGAATCTTTGCGACCCCATGAATTGCAGCACGCCAGGCCTCCCTGTCCATCATCAACTCCTGGAGTTCACCCAAACTCATGTCCATCGAGTCGGTGATGCCATCCAGCCATCTCATCCTCTGTCATCCCCTTCTCCACTTGCCCCCAATCCCTCCCAGCATCAGAGTCTTTTCCAATGAGTCAACTCTTAGCATAAGGTGGCCAAAGTACTGGAGTTTCAGCCTCAACATCAGTCCTTCCAAAGAACACCCCGGACTGATCTCCTTTAGAATGGACTGGTTGGATCTCCTTGCAGTCCAAGGGACTCTCAAGAGTCTTCTCCAACACCACAGTTCAAAAGCATCAGTTCTATGGTGCTCAGCCTTCTTCACAGTCCAACTCTCACATCCATACATGATCACTGGAAAAACCATAGCCTTGACTAGATGGACCTTTGTTGGCAAAGTAATGTCTCTGCTTTTCAATATGCTGCCTAGGTTGGTCATAACTTTCCTTCCAAGGAGTAATCATCTTTTAATTTCATGGCTGCAATTACCATCTGCAGTGGTTTTAGAGCCACCCCCAAAATAAAGTCTGACACTGTTTCCACTGTTTCCCCATCTATTTCCCATGAAATGATGAGACCAGATGCCATGATCTTCATTTTCTGAACGTTGAGCTTTAAGCCAACTTTTTCACTCTTCTCTTTCACTTTCATCAAGAGGCCTTTGGATTCCTCTTCACTTTCTGCCATAAAGGTGGTGTCATCTGCATATCTGAGGTTATTGATATTTCTCCCAGCAATCTTGATTCCAGCTTGTGTTTCTTCTAGTCCAGTGTTTCTCATGATGTACTCTGCATAGAAGTTAAATAAGCAGGGTGACAGTATACAGCCTTGAGGTACTCCTTTTCCTATTTGGAACCAGTCTGCTGTTCCATGTCCAGTTCCAACTGTTGCTTCCTGACCTGCATAGAGGTTTCTCAAGAGGCAGGTCAGGTGGTCTGGTGTTCCCATCTCTTGAAGAATTTTCCACAGTTGATTGTGATCCACACAGTCAAAGGCTTTGGCATAGTCAATCAAGCAGAAATAGATGTTTTTCTGGAACTCTCTTGCTTTTTCCATGATCCAGCAGATGTTGGCAATTTGATCTCTGGTTCCTCTGCCTTTTCCAAAACCAGTTTGAACATCTGGAAGTTCACGGTTCATGTATTGCTGAAGCCTAGCTTGCAGAATTTTGAGCATCACTTTACTAGCGTGTGAGATGAGTGCAATTGTGTGGTAGTTTGAGCGTTCTTTGGCACTGCCTTTCTTTGGGATTGGAATGAAAACTGACCTTTTCCAGTCCTGTGGCCACTGCTGAGTTTTCCAAATTTGCTGGCATACTGAGTGCAGCACTTTCATAGCATCATCTTCCAGGATTTGAAATAGCTCAACTGGAATTCTATTACCTCCATTAGCTTTGTTCATGTGTTCATAGTCAGTTAAAAACATCACAGTTTTACAGCATATCATCCATGACTTGTCCTAATACTAGTAAGGCTCTGGCATTCCTCTTGAATAGTGTGCTTATGAGCCAGTAGAAACCAGGGCACAAACACCCAGGACTACACGGCTCTCGGCCCTGTCTTTCTACTATATGAGGCTGCTTTTCCATTCCTACCAAATAATAAAATAGCATTAAAATTCCTGTTATTTTCTGAAACCACCTGGCACCTTTCTCCCAGATCTTCCTTCTTTAGGTCTTCTTCACTATCTTTTCCCTTTTATTAAAATTCCCTCTTTAATATTCCTTTTTATAATCCTGAAAATTCTTTACCAGCTCAGAGTATCTATTTTAGACTTACAGACATATCAGATCTCTGGGGTAGATGTATTTCTTCATGTTCTGCTTAAGTACTTCCCAGATGTCCCTGAGAATTAATATTCCCAGTAGGTTTGGAGAATTAATGCTGGTATATTTCCTACTAGCCTTCTGCTTCATGTTCAAGCAGGTAAGGCAGAATTGCTCACAGAATATTATTTCAAACAAAGACTTCTATGCAAAAAAAGATAATTTCTAATACTGAATCTCATATGATCATTGTCCCCTATTATATGGGGAAAAGTGCTATAAATATACTTCAATAAAAAACAATCGCCTATAATTCCTGCACACCTTTTGAACGTATAAAATTTTAATAGGATTCTTCTTAAAGCACTAGGTTAAAAAAGAGAAACCAATAATACATGGCCTGCAGTTGATAACAACACAATTACTCTCAGCTCATGACCTTGGAGAAGAATATCTGGACATATTAACAGCATCAGTTTATAAGTGCAGCATGGTGTGTGAAAAACAGTGAAATGGATGCAAGGATTGGATTTAAGGGCTTTGTAATTTTTCTCAGGGATGAATACAGGACTAATACTAACAGCCTGGTGATTGAATTTTGACTTTGTGTGTATTTTCCGTGTGTGTGTGATATGAGACATTGGCTACCAAATGGCACCACTCCATTGAGGCAGAGCACTAGCCTGCTGTCCTCACAGCAGCCATGACCCAGTGGTACATAAGGATATGCCTAAAAAACAGAAAAAGTGAGGGGTGGGATCTCCCCAAATACAGATCTAGTCTCAGACCTCAGCCTGTCAGAGGGACCTTCCACAAATCTCGTTCCCTCTTTAGATCTGTTCCCTCCTCTGTAACAGGAGAAAATTCTAATGTTCAATATTAGAGCAACCCTGAGGTCATCTCCAACTATAAAATACTACAGTTCAGTATTATGGACTCTAAAATCTAACCAGCCCACCTACAGAAGGGAGAGAGGAAATAACAGATTTAACCGTTTATTTTCATGTACCTTCCCTTCTGATTCCCCATTACAATGTCTTTGAACCTCACTTTTAGTATGTGTATAATAATTACCTTTATGTGGACAGGACAGGATTTTCTTGTTCTTTAATCCCTTTTCTTTCTCTCCCCATTCCCACCACCGTGCATTGACATTTATACTTCTTCCCTCAAAAGAGACCTTTGAGCAGATGAAAGAGAGTAAAAGAGCATATGATTCAGACTCATATCAAAATTATGCCATAAAACGGTGGTTAATATTACAGAGAAAACACTCTATTTTTCTCATAAGTGGAGGACCTTCACATGTCACCTTGCCTCCAGCTCAGAGTTCTCTAGACTTTCTCAATCCAAGATACCTTAAATGTCAACTTAATTAAGATCAAACACAATACCTAACAGTTCCAATTATGAAGTTATTAAATCTAAATCCTTAATAAGCACCTTAAGCCTAACAACTTAGAGCAGTTTGAAAAAAATACTATGCATAAATTGCAATATTTTTGTTATTCTCAAATAACCACAATCACTTAGCTAATGAGATGTGTGCACCTATTGGACACCACACAACTTCTTAAGTCTTGGAATTAGCCTGCACATTGCCATCCTCCTTTCCTATTGCACACTGATTTTCAAGGATACTGATTTTCAAGGTTTTTATCACTGCAACTATGACTTAATTAAAAGCAATACAGCACTTTATGTTAAAAGTGCCATTTATCAACAATTCCACTCCTGGGTATATATCCAGAAAAAAAATGAAAACACTAATTCAAAAAATTACATGTACCCCAATGTTCACTGCTACATTATTTATAATTGCCAAAATATGGATGTAACCTAAGTGTTCAGCAACAGATAAGTGGATAAAGAAAATACATACATACAACGAAATACTACTCAGCCATAAGAAAAAAATGAAATTTTATCATTTGCAACAACATGAATGGACTTGAAGGGTATTATGCTAAATGAAATGTCTGACAGAGAAAAATAAATACACATGATATCACTTATATGCTGAATCTAAAAAATGAAACAAACTAATAAATATAATAAAAAAAGAAACAGACTCACAGATATCGAAAACAAACTAGTGGTCACCATGGGGAAGAGGGAAAGAGGAGGGGATAATAGGAGTAGGTGATTAAGAAGGACAAACTACTATGTACAAAATACATAAGCTACAAGGATATGTTGTACAACACCTGGAATATACTCAATATTTTATAATAACTATAAATAGAACATAACCCTTAAAATTGTGAATCACTAGTCAGGAAGCAACAGTTAGAACTGGACATGGAACAACAGACTGGTTCCAAATAGGAAAAGGAGTTCGTCAAGGCTGTATATTGTCATCCTGTTTATTTAACTTCTATGCAGAGTACATCATGAGAAACGCTGGACTAGAAGAAACACAAGCTGGAATCAAGATTGCCGGGAGAAATATCAATAACCTCAGATATGCAGATGACACCACCCTTATGGCAGAAAGTGAAGAGGAACTCAAAAGCCTCTTGATGAAAGTGAAAGTGGAGAGTGAAAAAGTTGGCTTAAAGCTCAACATTCAGAAAACGAAGATCATGGCATCCGGTCCCATCACTTCATGGCAAATAGATGGGGAAACAGTGGAAACAGTGGCAGACTTTATTTTTGGGGCTCCAAAATCACTACAGATGATGACTGCAGCCATGAAATTAAAAGACACTTACTCCTTGGAAGGAAAGTTATGACCAACCTAGATAGCATATTCAAAAGCAGAGACATTACTTTCCCAAAAAAGGTCCGTCTAGTCAAGGCTATGGTTTTTCCTGTGGTCATGTATGGATGTGAGAGTTGGACTGTGAAGAAGGCTGAGCACCGAAGAATTGATGCTTTTGAACTGTGGTGTTGGAGAAGGCTCTTGAGAGTCCCTTGGACTGCAAGGAGATCCAACCAGTCCGTTCTGAAGGAGATCAGCCCTGGGATTTCTTTGGAAGGAATGATGCTGAAGCTGAAACTCCAGTACTTTGGCCACCTCAGGTGAAGAGTTGACTCATTCGAAAAGAGTCTGATGCTAGAAGGGATTGGGGGCAGGAGGAGAAGGGGATGACAGAGGATGAGATGGCTGGATGGCATCACTGACTCGGTGGACGTGAGCCTCAGTGAACTCCGGGAGTTGGTGATGGACAGGGAGGCCTGGCCTGCTGCGATTCATGGGGTTGCAAAGATTCGGACACGACTGAGCGACTGATCTGATCTGATCTGATGTTGAACATCTAAAACTTATATAATATTGTACATCAACTGTACCTCAATAAAAAAAATAATAACTTAAATAATGTAGTTCTCGTGATGTCCAGCAGAGGTCAAGTTATTTTCCTCAAAAACAAAATATCCATTGTGATAGTACTCTGAATTTGCTGCTGTGTCTAAAGGCAACTGGACACAGGCTTTGGAACCCACAGCCTTAGCTCCCTTCAGAGGGAAAACAGTTGTAATTGGAACCAATCTTGTACTAACTGAATTCCAGAGAATCAACAGGAGAAAAGATGGCTAAAACCCATGGACAGGAAGGCAGAGAAAGGGAAACCAGAGAGAGGGAGGAATCCCAGTTGTCCATCCAACATGGACTTTATGAAAAAACAACAATTGACTCAATAGAAAGAGTAAAATTCTTTATGTTCCTACAGCTCAGTCACTATAGACATGAGTGAGACTTTACATGTGCATCTGTCTACCTCACCAGATGAAAACATAAGCCAAAAATCATGCTTATTTCAGTATGCCTCCAAATCCCTAATTCAACACATGTTGTCTTGAACTCCTCTACCCAGAACACTGAACTTAAATCTAATTGCAGTAGAATGTGCTAATTAATTTGTTCTGATTTATTTTACACCTTTGGAGTTAGGGCTTCTTAGAATTCAAAACAGATTAATGGAGAAATTAATGGTGATGCACCGTGCAGAACCGCGGCCGAGAGGAGCTACCACACACCCAAGGTCAGGAGCGGCAGCCAAGAGGAGCAACCCCATGTCCAAGGAGCAGTGGCTGTGTGGGCACAGGAGGGCCTAGAGGAGCTACTTCATATTCAAGGTCAGGAGAGGCAACCTTGTCCAAGGTAAGGAGCAGTCCGGCTGCACTTTGCTGGAGCAACCATGAAGAGACACCCTACGTCTAAGGTAAGAGAAACCCACGTGAGATGGTAGGTGTTGCGAGAGGGCATCAGAGGGCAGACACACTGAAACTATAATCACAAAAAACTAGCCAATCTGATCACATGGACCACAGCCTTGTCTAACTCAATGAAACTAAGCCATGCCGTGTGGGGCCACCTAAGACGGGCAGGTCATGGTGGAGAGGTCTAACAGAATGTGGTCCACTGGAGAAGGGAATGGCAAACCACTTCAGTATTCTTGCCTTGAGAACCCCATGAACAGTATGAAAAGGCAAAATGATAGGATACTGAAAGAGGAACTCCCCAAGTCAATAGGTGCCCAATATGCTACTGGAGATAAGTGGAGAAATAACCCCAGAAAGAATGAAGAGATAGAGCCAAAGAAAAAATGATACCCAGTTGTGGATGTGACTGGTGATAGAAGCAGGGTCCAATGCTGTAAAGAGCAATATTGTATAGGAACCTGGAATGTCAGGTCCATGAATCAAGGCAAATTGGAAGTGGTCAAACAGGAGATGGCAAGAGTGAACGTCGATATCTAGGAGTCAGCGAACTAAAATGGACTGGAATGGGTGAATTTAACTCAGATAATCATTATATCTACTACTGTGGGCAGGAATCCCTTAGAAGAAATGGAGTAGCCATCATGGTCAACAAGAGTCCGAAATGCAGTACTTGGATGCAATCTCAAAAACGACAGAATGATCTCTGTTCGTTTCCAAGGCAAGGAAAAGTTATGACCAACCTAGATAGCATAATAAAAAGCAGAGATATTACTTTGTCAACAAAGGTCCGTCTAGTCAAGGCTATGGTTTTTCCAGTGGTCATGTATGGATGTGAGAGTTGGACTGTGAAGAAAGCTGAGCACTGAAGAATTGATGCTTTTGAACTGTGATGCTAGAGAAGACTCTTGCAAGTCCCTTGGACTTCAAGGAGATCCAAGCAGTCCATCCTAAAGAAGACCAGTCCTGGGTGTTCATTGGAAGGACTGATGCTGAGGCTGAAACTCCAATACTTTGGCCACCTCATGCAAAGAGTTGACTTGTTGGAAAAGACCCTGATGCTGGGAGGGATTGGGGGCAGGAGGAGAAGGGGACGACAGAGGATGAGATGTCTGGATGGCATCATCGACTCGATGGACATGAGTTTGGGTGAACTCTGGGACTTGGTGATGGACAGGGAGGCCTGGCGTGCTGCAATTCATGGGGTTGCAAAGAGTAGGACACGACTGAGTGACTGAACTGAACTGAAGTGAACTGAATGGTGAGTATGAAAATTTTTCTATTGCTCTACTTCTGGGATCCTTTCCTGACCCTGCTGGAATGCTGATAAGAAGATTGGATTTATGGTTTAGTTTATGTTTCAAACTAAGTACCTAAAGCAGCAATGCATGAAGTCCAAAAGTGTGCCCTCATTTATTTTAGTTCAAAACTGACATTTGTCAGGATAATCCTATGACTGTTTACTGTGTGAGCTCTAACATGAAAGGACTGCTCCCTAACTTCTATTAGCCTTTGACTTACCGATGTCATCAAAATGTCAGCTATGTCTGTATCATAACTTGCCAGGAAAACATATGTCAAACCATTTTGCCCTGGGAGATCAAAAGGATGTGCTGTGTTTTGTTTTTTTTTTTCTAATTTGGTGATGAAAAGGACAATTTAAGGAATGAAATTAAGTGACTAAACATAGAGTGGAATAACCAGTTTATATTCCTTCTGCATTTGGAAACATTATCACTGTTTCAATTTACAAGTTCTTGAGAGAGGGTGTTAGCTTTTGTTTGGGTTTTTTTAATCTGGTTACATCATTTTGTTCACAGTCCCAGAGCTAATCATACTTTGCATTTATCTTGCTCACCTTCCATAAGAAAATTGCCGAGATGGTGATAGCCTGTGTGGCTATATTCTTCCCCAGTGGCTATATACAATATGCAAGCCAGCTCTCTAAATATCAAAGGATTGAAGGAATGCAGACCCCTAGAATCAGCAATCAAAAGAGCCTACTGGGAAGGACACCTGATAGCACACTTGTTTTATAAGCAAGGAAGAAATGAGATGGAATCAAATATCTCGGAGAGTGGTAAAAAAAAAAAAAAGAGCACTTAGCCGAGAAATATGCTGTAGGCTTTTATAAATACTATCTCATTCAGCCACATTTAACAGAAGAAACTGAGGTCATCATCGCTGAGATAACTTGCCTTCGATTAGCTTCAGGGCAAAACCAAGATCTAAACCTTGGTCTGATCAAGCATCAGGTCAACACCTACACACCACACAATTTTTTGACATAAAGCTGAGCTGTTTCCTATATCATATATGAAAAAAATAAATTAAATGGTTTAAAAAAAAAAAAAAAGCTGAGCTGTTGCCAGTGCAAATTCACAGATTTGCTGGGTTTGAGGAGGAATGAAAAAGGCTCCAGTTACCTTTTAAACTTGAAGTTAGGAAAATCCTTTTAGCATCATCCCACCTATTGCTGGAGACAGTCGTGTCCAGCTCTTTGCGAGTTCATGGACTGTAGCCTACCAGGCTCCTCCATCCATGGAATTTTCCAGGCAAGAGTACTGGAGTGGGTTGCCATTTCCTTCTCCAGTTGGCCCAGGCATATCAGTAGCAGCACTAATGACACCTCAGAGCTAATGACAGTTAGCTCTCAGTCATATAATATGAGCTAATATGAGCTGGATAGTAATACATTTCAAACCAGGCTTCCCTCCACTCTCCCATAAATCTATTCCTCCTTGTCATTTCATTATAAGCACATTATAGTCTCTTTTCCTGATTTTTAAGATCAACTTTTTTCCATGGCTAAAATTTGGCCTGATCAGCTTCATATTTTTTTCCTGTTTTCAATCAGTTTTAGAACTAAGTGTTTAAAGCTAGACAAAGCAGCTATTGTTCTTTAAACGTGCTTTGAACAAAACAGTCCTGCATGCCAAGTCCACAGATACTTTTTCAAGTATAAATGTTTAATGACAAAGAAGCAACAACTAACCAGAGAACAGACCTCAGTGAACAGCTTTTACTTGAACCTAGAAAGCTACCACGGAGAAGGCGATGGCACCCCACTCCAGTACTCTTGCCTGGAAAATTCCATGGACAGAGGGGCCTGGTAGGCTGCAGTCCATGGGGTCATGAAGAGTTGGACGCAACTGAGTGACTTCACTTTCACTTTTCACTTTCATGCATTGGAGAAGGAAATGGCAACCCACTCCAGTGTTCTTGCCTGGAGAATCCCAGGGACGGGGAAGCCTGGTGGGCTACTGTCTATGAGGGTGCACAGAGTCATACATGACTGAAGCGATTTAGCAGCAGCAGCAACAGAAAACTACCAAGGAGATACAATTTAGAACAACTCCTAGAAACCTAAGTGTATGTTTTGCCTATTGTCTTAGTCCGGTCCCCTAGAAGCAGAGCCAAAGACAGAGATTTAGGCACCAGCGACTTACTGAAGGTATATTCCTCATGAAAAACCGGCAAAAGATTGAGGAAAATAGAAGGAAGCGGAAGCAGTTTTGGCCCCTGCCAACCAGGTAATGAAAGACTTGGAGACCACTTCCGGTTGGTAGATTACAAGAGGTAGATTACAGGATTACAGAGTTGTCTTCTCTTAAGGAAAGAGAAGCCAGGCTCTAGTTTGCCTCTTTCAGTCAATGACTGACTGCTAGAGGTACTAGGGAGATGACTGGTGGAGAACAGGCTGGTGACCTTTCAGGCATCTCCATGAAAGGCAGCTCCCTCAGCCAGGATAATTTTCTGAGGAAGTTAGTAGGTATATGCTGTTAACAACAGAGGGTTGGATGCAGCAGTGGAAAAAGAGGATCCAGGTAGACATCAAGAGTATCTACTATAGCATCCCAAAGTGTGGTTTTCTAGGAACTTGCTAATCGTTGCCCCACCTCAGACTCACTGAATCAGGAATTCTGGGAACAGTGAGTTTACTTTCTAACATACCTTCCACATGATTCTTTGAGTTTGAGAACCATCGGATAACTATCTTCCCATCAAAAATTTACAGATCACGCTATTCACTAATAGACTTAAATTAGAGCAACTCATGCTGGAACCAGGAATCTCTTGAAAGATATTTTGATGCAGATATCTACAAAAGACAACCCCATAAATAGATGCCTAGCTTCTATTAGTCAAACATATTTCCACTTTTGTTTTCTTTATTTTTCCTTTAATTTTCTGGACTCTTTCCATGACTTGAGGGCTCTGTACAATCTCTTCCCTGGAGTCTTTTTAAGAAATCTTAATTAGCCTCATACACTCATGGGTCATCAACTCCATGTGCACCCAAAGGGGGATTTATAACCCAATAAAGATTTTGTGTTGTGTTATATCCTCCTTTTTGGAATAAACCTTGTGAACAGTAAATTAACATCTTGTAGTCATTTTACTCTGGGTAAGATCTTATTATTTTCTTAACTAAGCAAGGTGGAAAAATTAGGCATTCTACAATCAAATGTCTCTGTTGTAAGAAGTTAATGACTTCAGACTATTAGCTAGGTTCACTCATTTCTCTCTGGAGAGTATGCAGGCAGAAGTGGTTTGGAGGATTTTTTCCCACAAACGTTCCTTTTAACTTTTTCTTTTCACCATTAAAACCTATATTGAAGGGTTATCTTAAATAGTGGAAAATGTTACTAATACTGTTTTAGCTTTCCAGGGCTAATGATTTCTCTTTTATTATTGATGATGTTATTATCATGAGCTAGTTTAAGCATAAAGCCCAGAGAATAATATAACACCTGTAAAAGCATTAAGTAGATTTTTAATTATTAATATTTTGTCATGTTTTCTCAGAACCTTCTGTAAAAAACAAAAGCTCTATAGACATTATCAAAGCTCCCTTGACCTACTTGGAAAGCACATAGGTGCCAACTGCATAAACACTAGATTTGTTACCGTGTACAGAAACTTCTGCATTATTTTTATATTTTGCAATAAAGTGTTTTAAAAGAAATATTTTATCTAATTTCAATAAGATAAAATATTTTAAGATGCTTTAAAATATTTCAAAATATATCTAAGATAAAATATTTTATCCTATATACAATGTAGACTCTAACGAGATAATTTGAAACAACTGAAGTAATAAAACTTTTAAAAGAAATATTTCAAAATAAAAGTAATAAAGTTATGAATAAAATTTTCTTAATATAAAGAAAAATTGCATTTATTTTATAAAAGAATAGAAATATGGTTTTTAAATTTAGGAAAGCTAAGCAGAAACAATTATTTTAAAGATTAGAAAATTAATACTAATATTATAAAAATAAGCAGCAAAAGAAATAAAACAGAAGTTTGTAATCTTAGAAGGGAAGAAGAATTCTTAAAAAAAAAAAAAAAAAAAACTATAAAAAATCCAAGATGTCTAAAGAAAATTTTAAAATTAAGAGTATCCAGCAACCCACTCCGGTGTTCTTGCCTAGAGAATCCCAGGGACGGGGGAGCCTGGTGGGCTGCCGTCTATGGGGTCGCACAGAGTTGGACACGACTGAAGTGACTTAGCAGTAGCAGTAAGTACATCTGGTTGACAATGATACCAAATAAACTGACTTTTCAAGTAACCAGTAGATTGGGAGACATTATCCTAAATATATCAAGAAAATAATGAATATATAGGATATATAAAATCTCTTACAAAGCAATACAAAAAGAGACAATGCTCCCTCCATTGCCCCCAAAAAGAGTCTCTCAGAAAAAATTCTTATGACTAAAGTTTAATACCAAACTCCTCTAAAGAAAAAAAGCAGATTGCATGAGGTAAGAAGTAACAATGCTTTTAGGTTAAAGAGTCAAAAGTTATTGAGGTATATCTGGCATAAGTTTGTTGTTCAGTGGCTAAGTCATGTCTGACTCTTTGCAACTCCATGGACTATAGCCTGCCAGGCTCCTCTGTCCATGGAGTTTTCCAGGCAAGAATACTGGAGTGAGTTGCCATTTCCTTCTCCAAGGCATCTTCCTGACCCAGGGATCAAATGTGGGTCTTCTGCACTGCAGGTGGATTCTTTACCTTCTGACCCACCAGACAAGTCCAGGTATTATATATATACATTATCAAATATTATTGTATTAGTTTTCTCTTTATGCATAAGAAATTACCCCAAAACTTAGCAGCTTAAAACAATAAACAATTATGACCTCATACAGATTTTGAGGGTCAAGTATCCAGGTATGGTCTAGCTGGGCAGTTGTGGGTCAAAGTATCTTACAAAGTTGCATTAAAGGTGTCAGCCAAGGTCACAGTCATCTCAAGACTCAATTACAGAAACTTTTTTCAAGCTCACTGATTGTTGGCAGACCTCAAGTTCTCACTGTTGGCTGGAGGTTTTAGTTTCTTGCCATATATATCTTTACATAGGACTGCTAAAAACATAATAGTTTGTTTCCCCCAGAGCAAGTGAAAAGAGAGAGAGATTGGTACCCAACACAGAAACCACAGTCTTTTTACAGCCTAATTTCAAAGCGACATACTACCATTTCTGTCAATCTTCTATTATTTAGAAGCAAGTCACTAGGTCCAACCCATGTTCAAGGGGGGCTCTCATAAATAGGGATTATGAAAGGCCATCCTACAGGCTGGCTATCACAATTATATATGAATTTAAATGCACTTAAAAATCATGCATGGCCTTTAAACATTATATAGTATATAAACATAAGTTTGTGTGTATTTTTTAAATATATGTTATATATGAAAAAGTGAAAGTGAAAGTCATTCAGTTCAGTTCAGTTCAGTCACTCAGTCGTGTCCAACTCTTTGCGACCCCATGAATCGCAGCACACCAGGCCTCCCCGTCCATCACCAACTCCCGGAGTTCACTGAGGCTCACGTCCATTGAGTCAGTGATGCCATCCAGCCATCTCATCCTCTGTCGTCCCCTTTTCCTCCTGCCCCCAATCCCTGCCAGCATCAGAGTCTTTTCCAACGAGCCAACTTTTCGCATGAGGTGGCCAAAGTACTGGAGTTTCAGCTTTAGCATCATTCCTTCCAAAGAGATCCCAGGGCTGATCTCCTTGCAGTCCAAGGGACTCACAAGAGTCTTCTCCAACACCACAGTTCAAAAGCATCAATTCGGGGGTACTCTTTCTGCCCCCTTCTGATGCCTATGTCAGAAGCTTTCTCTATCTCCTTTATACTTTAATAAAACTTTATTACACAAAAGCTCTGAGCAATCAAGCCTCGTCTCTGGCCCTGGATTGAATTCTTCTCCTCCGGGGGCCAAGAATCCCAGTGTCTTCGCGTGATTCAACAACAACCTTTCATCTTGGGGGCTCGTCCGGGATTCTTCAGGACAAGGTAAGGATGCTTGGAGCTTTAGTTCTTTGTTCTCTTAGCGAACACGTTTTCTGCTGTGCTTTACTAACTCTATGGTGTGCTTGTGTGAATGAATGGCATGCCCTGCGTGAAGCAAGTAAGGAGCCCTGCTCTGCGGTTCCACGGTGATCTCATATGGCTTATGGCAGAAACCTGTCGGGGCATTATACCGACCTGCCAATGCCAAGAGGCACCCAATGTCTCCTTCGGGAACTGACCAGAAATGGGCAAAGCATGTGGACCAAACCCTCCTTTCTCGGTCAAACTTTTTGGGCTCTTTGACCATTTCATAACTCCTTGAGAATTAGAAGAACCAACCTAATCTATCAGATCATAGACTTTCAAGGGACTTGTGATCTATACTGTTATTGTGTACTGTGGCTTAGGTCCCAAACTTGGATTGGTAGTCAAGAACGCACCTAGCCTCGCTAGGAATTGAAAGTTTGGAAGCTAGATGGAGCTCTAGCTCCCAGAACATCTCTGAGGTTAAAGGTTACTCAGATTGGGACTACAATGGGTTTAAGGATGTGGTGTATATCTTGGGACAAATGCTGACTCCCAAGTCAAAGACTCGAGTTTTGGGAAAAGCGGTTGCTTATGGAGATGAGTGGCTTGGTAATGAATCAGTAGAGAAGAGGGAGAATGAGATAGCGGCCCTCCCCACTGGGAATCAGGCAGTCCCAACTATAGAACCAGACTGGGACTACAACACAGCTAAAGGAAGATGGGATCAGAGTCATTTTGTTAGATGTATTCTTGAAGGACTTAGGCAGGTGCGTTCTAAGCCTTTAAACTATGGCAAATTGGCAGACATAGAACAGGAGGAGAAGGAAGCTCCTGGTAAATTCCTAGACAGATTGAGAGAAGGCCTTCGCAGATTCACTGAGATTGATCCTGAAAGTGAAGAGGGAAAAGTGATCTTAAAGGATAGATTTCTCACTCAGTCTGCTCCAGATATCCGCCGTAAGCTATTAAAACAGGCGTATGGACTAAATCAGTCTTTAGATACTCTGTTACAACTGGCTCAGACAGTCTATTATGGTAGGGAATATGAGGAAAAAAAAGAAAGGCAAAAAAATACAAAGGAAAAGGTGGAAGCCTTCGCCATGGCTATGAAAAACGTTCTTAAACAGCCTGAGAAAAATGCCCAGAGGGACCCAGGTGAAAAGGGATGGGCTTGCTATTACCGTGGAAAGGAGGGGCACCTAAAGCGGGATTGCCCTAAGGCATCTAAGCCGTCCCCATCTCCATGTCTGGTCTGCAAAGGACCACACTGGAAGAGAGACTTCTCCCAGAGGCATAGGTCTCCGGGGTCGGACTCTCAAGACAATCAGGACTGAAGGTGCCCAGGGGTCCCCACACAAGCTCCCGTCCTAATTACACCTGAGGAACCCCGGGTATTAATAATTGTGGGGGGCCAATCCATCGATTTCCTTTTAGATACTGGGGCAACTTATTCTGTGCTTACTGAAGCCCCTGGCCCACTTTCTTCACGATCCGCTTCCGTAATGGGACTGTCTGGACGAGCCAAAAGGTATTATTTCAGTTATTCTTTATCTTGCAACTGGGATTCTGTGCTGTTTTCACACGAGTTTCTGATCGTGCCAGAATCTCCCTCACCCCTTTTGGGAAGGGATATACTGAGCAAGGTCCATGCCTCTGTTTTCATGAATATGGAGCCCTTCCTTTCTCTCCCTTTAGTTGAACAAAATGTAAATCCTAGAGTATGGGCTGATGGAAAATCTGTGGGTTGAGCACAAAATTCTATTCCTGTAGTTGTTAAGCTCAGTATCCACTGAAACCTAGTTAAGGAAGGGTTAAAACCCATCATCAAAAATTTAAAGGAGCAGGGACTATTAATTCTCTGTAACAGTCCTTGCAACACTCCTATTTTGGGTATAAAGAAATAGAATGGTAAATGGAGACTAGTTCAAGATTTACAAATAATAAATGAGGCTGTAGTTCCTTTACACCCCGTGGTGCCTAATCCTTATACTCTATTGTCTGATATTCCTGAATGGGCCAAATATTTCTCAGTAATTGATTTAAAGGATGCCATCTATTCAGTGCCTTTGGCAGAAGAAAGTCAATTCCTATTTGCCTTTGAAGACCCTACACAGCCAGCTTCTCAGTTAACCTGGACAGTTTTGCCTCAGGGATTTCGTGACAGTCCTCACTTATTCGGACAAAGTTTGTCACGGGATCTACAAAACTTTAATAGTTCTGAAGCAGTGGTGTTACAATATGTAGATGATATTTTGCTCTGTGCTGAGACAGAGGAAGTTTGTTTGCAAGCCTCAGAAGATTTCTTAAACTTTCTGGCAGGCTGTGGTTACAAGGCATCAAGAGAAAAGGCTCAGCTTTGTCAACAATCGGTTAGATATCTGGGCCTAATCATATGAGAAGGGACTAGGGCCATAGGCCCTGAGAGAATTAAACCTATACTAAATCACCCCCTACCTATGACTTTAAGACAATTGAGAGGATTTTTGGGAATCACAGGTTACTCTCCCATTTGGATTCCGGGTTACGGGGAACTTACCTGGCCTTTATATAAACTTATAGCTGAAACTCAGCAGGCCCAAACCAACAAACTGGTTTGGTCTCCAGAAACTCAAAAGGCTTTTAAGATTCTTCAGACTGCTCTCCTGCAAGCTCCAGCTCTGAGCTTGCCCACAGGGTCAGAATTTAATTTGTTTGTCACTGAAAGAAAAGGTGTGGCATTGGGAGTTTTGACACAACCCCGAGGGCCTCACCAGCAACCTATTGCTTATCTAAGCAGAGAATTAGATGTAGTTTCACATGGGTGGCCCAACTGCCTAAGATTAATTGGGGCAGCGGCTTTATTAGCAACTGAAGCTTTAAATATAATTAATGGATGAAACCTTACTGTACTGACTTCTCATGATGTGAGTAGAATCTTAAATTCTAAGGTTAATATTTGGATGACAGACAGTAGGCTTCTTAAGTATCAGTCATTGTTGTTAGCAGGACCAGTAACTAAGCTTAAAGTTTGTGGAAATTTAAATCCTACCACTTTCCTTCCTGAGAAGGAAAATGAAACACCTGATCACGATTATTCTCAATTCCTAGCTTTAAACTATGCAGCTCTGGAGGATCTAAAGGATAAACTGCTGGGTCTGTGGAGCACTCCCCTCTTCATCAGTAGAAGGCTTCCCGTGGTGGACATCCCCACTTCAAGGAAAAGACTTTCTCCAAGTCTGTAAATACCTTCGACAACAATCACATGTGATGCCTCTTATTCATCTGATGACATCTGCCAACCCTAAAATGGACTGGTGCAACAATTTGCACTTTATCTATGGACATAATGTGACTTTTAATTTTGATTCTGAATGTTGTGTTTTTGCTGTTTGCTCCCTGCATCTGTAATTGTATAACTGGATTTGTTTCTAGCCACATGAAAGCTTTTAAGTTACAAAGGGTTGCTCAAACGCCTGCTACTGCTGTAGCTTCCTCCAGCTGCTATTTGGGGCCCCTGGATCAGATATCCTCAATATGAGGATTAGGAGAATATGTTGCCTCACCAATTTAGGGACAACGCCCCTTGTCAGCTCGGAAGGAGTTATGGAACGAGAATGACACCCCTTTTCCCTAAGCAACATAATTCTCCTAAAAGAAAAGGGGGGAATGAGAGAGTCAGTTCCTAGGCAGGTTGATAGGGAGTCTAGGGGTCCCCAAGGAGAGAGGGGTCTGGAATTCTAAAGGAGGAAGAAAGGACAACCTTTTTTTCTTTCTCCACATTCCTTAGGATTATATAACAATAATGTATCCTGCCTAAGGACAGTCTCTGGATAAAACCCTCTGGCTAATTCTGTTATCTTAAAATGTAAATTATGGGAGGTCCTTACAACCTCCAGACATTCTTTGGAGTATACAACTTCATTGTTAACACTAGCAAGCGGGTACTCTTTCTGCCCCCTTCTGATGCCTATGTCAGAAGCTTTCTCTATCTCCTTTATACTTTAATAAAACTTTATTACACACACACACACAAAAAACAAAAACAAAAGCATCAATTCTTTGGTGCTCAGCCTTCTTCATAGTCCAACTCTCACATCCATACATGACCACAGGAAAAACCATAGCCTTGACTAGACGAACCTTTGTTAGCAAAGTAATGTCTCTGCTTTTGAATATGCTATCTAGGTTGGTCATAAGGAGTAAGCGTCTTTTAATTCATGGCTACAGTCATTTGCGACCCCATGGACTATACAGTCCATGGCATTCTCCAGGCCAGAATACTGGAGTGGGTAGTCTTTCCCTTTTCCAGGGGATCTTCCCAACCCGGGGATCGAACTCAGGTCTCCCTCATTACAGGCAGATTCTTTACCAGCTGAGCCACAAGGGAAGCCCATGATATATATGGAGTGGGTCAAAAAATTCATTTGGGATGGAAAACCCAAATGAACATTTTGGCCAACCCAATATTGTTTGATTAAATTTTTTCAAGCCTAGGATTTTTAAAAACATTTGCAAGACTTTTCCAAGAGTTTTCAGAAAAATGCTAGCTTCAATTTGACAATTTATTGGTTTATATTTAATATTACTTCTATTCACTAAAATTTTAATTCCATGTACATTTATCCCCTGACATTAATTTAAAAGTTAATGATTAAAAATCTATATAATTTAAAACATAAAAGTAAACCCTAACTATATTTCTGCATCCTCCTATTTCTTCTCAGACACACCCACAGCTAACATCATACTCAATGGTCAATTAATTTATGACAAAGGAGTCATTAATATACAATGGATAAAAGAGTGTCTTCAATAAATTGTGTTGTGAAAATTGGATAGCCACATGCAAAACAATGAAACTAGACTACTATACACAAAAAAATTCAAAATAAAGACTTGAATGCAAGACTTGAAATCATAAAATTCCCAGAAGAAATCACAGATGATAAGCTCCTAACGTTGACCTTGGTGACAGTTTTTTGTATCTGATTCCAAAAGGAAAGGGAACAAAAGCAAAAATAAATACTTGGGACTCCATCAAACTTAAAATCTTCTGCACAGCAAAGGAAATCACCAACAAAATGAAAAGGTAACTGTTGGGGTCCTTTAATGGACCACGACCTGGCGGTCTGGAGTTGACAATAAGAAAGTGAAAGAGAGAGCCAGAGGGAGGGAGAGAGAGAAAAAAAAGAAAGAAAGAAAGAAAGACACGGGGACCCAAGCTCTAATGGAGCAAAGGTGCTTTAATGATCTTTTGCGAGTATATATAGGTTGTTTTACAAGAAATTTCTTTCAACAATGATAAAGATCAGAAAACCAAATGTATAGCAACTGTTACCAAGGGAACAGGGATTAATAATGGTCACAAGGTCAGGAGACAATCCATATCTCAAGAAAGAGGATCGAGACTAAGCAGTTTTATCGTAAAGAGAAGGTTTACTAAAGAAGATTCAAGCCTGTCTCACATAATGACCTCAGTCCTGGGAGCAGCTTGCTGTTCCACTGATAAGGAACAGAGGATTTATGAGAAACAGCATGTAGGAATCCTCCTGTTAAACATTCCCTAACAGGTAACCTACTGAGTAGGAGAAAATATTTGCAAACCATACAGCTAATCAGAGGCCAATACTCAAAATATATAAAGAATGCAGAATAAAAAAATTCCAATTTAGAAATGGGCAAAGGACCTGAATGGACATTTTTCCAAAGAAGACATACAGATGGCCAACAGGTCATAAAAAGATGCTCAACATCACCAATCATCAAGAAAATGCAAATCAAAACCACAATGAGTTATCATCTTAAACCTGTTTGAATGGCTAGTAACAAAAAGACAAGAAATAACAAGTGTTGGCAGGAATGTGATGGAAAGAGAACTCTTGTGCACTGTTGGTAAGAAAGTAAATTGTATAGCACTATGGAAAACACTATGAAATTTCCTCAAAAAACTCAAAACAGAACTATCATATATATGATCTAGCAATTCTACTTCTGATTACTTATCTAAAAAATTGAAAACACTAATTCAAAAAGATACCTACATATCCATGTTCACTGCAGCACTATTTACAATAACCAAGACATGGAAACAACCTGTGTCCATCAGTGAATGAATGAATAAGAATGTGATACAGATTTAGATATAGAGACATAATAGAATAATATTCAGTCATTAAAAAGAAAGAAATATTGCCATTTGCAATGACATGCATTTATGTTGACGGCATTATGGTAAGTGAAATAAGTCAGACAGAGAAAGACAAATATCATATGATCTTACTTACATGTGTAATCTAAAAAATAAATCAAGTTCATGGATACAGAGAATAGACTGGTGATTGCCAGAGGGAGGATGGGCAAACTGGGTGATGGGGATCAAAAGGTACAAATTGCCATTTACAAAATAAATGAGTCATGGGCATGTAATATATACTATGGTGACTACAGCTAATAATACTGCATAGAATATTTGCAAGTTGCTGAGAGAATTGATCCTCAGACATTATCTATCTAAGATGCCTCCTTTAACAAGGTGATTCACGCTTCAGGTTTCTCACCTGTGAAAGACAAGTACTAGACTAGAAGGAGATTTCTGAACTACATTGTGTGGAATTCCAGGAACTCAAGAACCACTACAAAGCAGGGTTAGCATATAACAAAACAGGTGGGACCCACAAATGTTGGTGCTGGCTTCATTCAGATTTTCATTTTGGTTCTTGTTCAGTCACTTAGTCACATCAAACTCTTTGAGACCTCATGGACTGCAGCACATCAGCTTTCCCCGTCCTTCACCATCTCTCGGAGTCTGCCATCTCACCATCTCAATTATGTCCACTGTGTCAGTGATAACATCCAACCATCTCATCCTCTGTCATCCCCTTCTACTCCTACCTTCAATCTTTCCCAGGATGTTTTCCAGTGAGTCAGCTATTCCTATCAGGTGGCCAAAGTATTGTAGCTTCAGCATTGGTCCTTGCAATGAATATTCAGGGTTGATTTCCTTTAGGATTCACTGCTTTGATCTCCTTGCAACTCAAGGGACTCTCAAGAGTCTTCTCCAACACCACAGTTCAAAACCATCAGTTCTTGGGCACTCAGCCTTCATAATAGTCCAACTCTCACATCTGTACATTACTACTGGAAAAACCACAGCTTTGACTAGATGGACCTTTGCTGGTAAAGTAATGTCTCTGCTTTTTAACATGCTGCCTAGGTTTGTCACAGCTTTTCTTCCAAGGAGCAAGCATCTTTTAATTTCATGGCTGCAATCACCATCTACAGTGATTTTGGAGCCCAAGAAAATAAAGTCTGTCACTGTTTCCATTGTTTCCCCATCTATTCTCCCTGAAGTGATGGGACCGGATGCCATGATCTTAGCTTTTTTGATTGTTGAGTTTTAAGCCTGCATTTTCACTCTCCTCTTTCACTTTCATTAAGAAACTCTTT
The DNA here is from genome assembly GCF_029378745.1 of Bos indicus. Lineage (NCBI taxonomy): Eukaryota > Metazoa > Chordata > Mammalia > Artiodactyla > Bovidae > Bos > Bos indicus. The sequence continues at coordinate 51,269,175 of NC_091767.1, read as the reverse complement.
AGTTCTTCTTTGCTTTCTGCCATAATGTTGGTGTCATCTGTATATCTGAGGTTATTGATATTTCTCCTGGGCATCTTGATTCCAGCTTGTGCTGCATCCAGCCTGGCATTTCACATAAGGTAAATTTTGAACAGTTTCTGTGGGAGAAGGTTAAAGTGAATGGAAAGACTGGATATCTTGGGAATGTCATTCACATTGAACACTTCAAGAATAAAATCATAGTCATTTCTTTTTTTTTTTTTAAGTCTCTGCTTTTTTTTTTTTTTTTAACTTTACAATATTGTATTAGTTTTGCCAAATATCAAAATGAATCCGCCACAGGTATACCTGTGTTCCCCATCCTGAACCCTCCTCCCTCCTCCCTCCCCATACCCTCCCTCTGGGTCGTCCCAGTGCACCAGCCCCAAGCATCCAGTATCGTGCATCGAACCTGGACTGGCAACTCGTTTCATACATGATATTATACATGTTTCACTGCTATTCTCCCAAATCTCCCCACCCTCTCCCTCTCCCACAGAGTCCATAAGACTGATCTATACATCAGTGTCTCTTTTGCTGTCTCGTACACAGGGTTATTGTTACCATCTTTCTAAATTCCATATATATGCATTAGTTTACTGTATTGGTGTTTTTCTTTCTGGCTTACTTCACTCTGTATAATAGGTTCCAGTTTCATCCATCTCATTAGAACTGATTCAAATGTATTCTTTTTAACGGCTGAGTATATGTACCACAGCTTTCTTATCCATTCATCTGCTGATGGGCATCTAGGTTGCTTCCATGTCCTGGCTATTATAAACAGTGCTGCGATGAACATTGGGATACACGTGTCTCTTTCCCTTCTGGTTTCCTCAGTGTGTATGCCCAGCAGTGGGATTGCTGGATCATAAGGCAGTTCTATTTCCAGTTTTTTATGGAATCTCCACACTGTTCTCCACAGTGGCTGTACTAGTTTGCTTTCCCACCAACAGTGTAAGAGAGTTCCCTTTTCTCCATACCCTCTCCAGCATTTATTGCTTGTAGACTTTTGGATCGCAGCCATTCTGACTGGCGTGAAATGGTACCTCATTGTGGTTTTGATTTGCATTTCTCTGATAATGAGTGATGTTGAGCATCTTTTCATGTGTTTGTTAGCCATCTGTATGTCTTCTTTGGAGAAATGCCTATTTAGTTCTTTGGCCCATTTTTTGATTGGGTCATTTATTTTTTTGGAGTTGAGCTGTAGGAGTTGCTTGTATATTTTTGAAATTAGTTGTTTGTCAGTTGCTTCATTTGCTATTATTTTCTCCCATTCTGAAGGCTGCCTTTTCACCTTGCTAATAGTTTCCTTTGTTGTGCAGAAGCTTTTAAGTTTAATTAGGTCCCATTTGTTTATTTTTACTTTTATTTCAATATTCTGGGAGGTGGGTCATAGAGGATCCTGCTGTGATGTATGTCAGAGAGTGTTTTGCCTATGTTCTCCTCTAGGAGTTTTATAGTTTCTGGTCTTACGTTGAGATAATCATAGTCATTTCTGAGAAACACTTCTCTAAAAGGTATTTGAAGCAACTTACCAAGAAATACCTTAAAAAGAACAATCTTTGTGATTGGCTTTGTGTGATTGCATCTGACAAGGAGACTTATGAGCTTCATTACTTACAGATTAGTCAAGATGAAGATGAATCTGAGTCTAAGGACTATATGAAACCATCCTTTATAGGGCTTTGCTTGATAATGAAACAAATTAAGCATACAACAGAAACATCTTGAAGTGGACTTTAGATTATCAGTGAATAAAAAACATTCTATGTTAAGCATTCATCTCTTTATACAAAAAAGCTCTTCATGACCCAGATAACCACAATGGTGTGATCACTCACCTAGTGCCAGACATCCTGGAATGTGAAGTAAAGTGGGCCTTAGGAAGCATCACTATGAACAAAGCTAGTGGAGATGTTGGAATTCCAGTTGAGCTATTTCAAATCCTGAAAGATGATGTTGTGAAAGTGCTGCACTCAATATGCTGGGAAATATGGAAAACTCAGCGGTGGGCATGGGACTGGAAAAGGTCAGTTTTCATTCAAATCCCAAAGAAAGGCAATGCCAAAGAATGCTCAAACTACCCCACAATTGCATTTATCTTACACGCTAGCAAAGTAATGCTCAAAATTCTCCGAGCCAGGCTTCAACAGTATGTGAACCATGAACTTCCAGATATTCAAGCTGGATTTAGAAAAGCCAGAAGAACCAGAGAACAAATTGCCAATATCTGTTGGATCATCAAAAAAGCAAGAAAGTTCCAGAAAAACATCTATTTCTGCTTTATTGACTACACCAAAGCCTTTGACTGTGGGGATCACAACAAACTGTGGAAAATTCTTAAAGAGATGGGAATACTAGACCACCTTACCTGCTTCCTGAGAAATCTACATGCAGGTCAAGAAGCAACAGTTAGAACTGGACATGAAACAACAGACTGGTTCCAAATCCGGAAAGTAGTGCATTAAGGCTGTATACTGTCACCCTGCTTATTTCAGTTATATACAGAGTATATCATATGAAATGCCATGCTGGATGAAGAAGAAGCTGGAATCAAGATTCCCAGGAGAAATATCAATAACCTCTGATATGCAGATGACACCAACCTTATGGCAGAAAATGAAGAACTAAAGAGCCTCTTGATGAAAGTGAAAGAGGAGAGTGAAAAAGGTGGCTTAAAGCTCAACATTCAGAAAACTAAGATCATGGCACCTGGCCCCATCACTTCATAAAAAATAGATGGGGAAACAATGGAAACAGTGATAGATGTTATTCTCCTGGGCTCTAAAATCACTGTAGATGATGACTGCAGCCATGAAATTAAGACAAATGCTCCTTGGAAGAAAAGCTCTGACCAACCTAGACAGCATATTAAATAGCAGAAACATTACTTTGCCAACAAAGGTCCATCAAGTCAAAGCTATGGCTTTTCCAGTAGTCATGTATGGATCTGAGAGTTGGACTACAAAGAAAACTAAGAGCCAAAGAATTGATGCTTTTGAACTGTGGTGTTGAAGAAGACTCTTGAGAGTTCCTTGGACTATAAGGATATCAAACCAGTCAATCCTAAAGGAAATCAGTCCTGAATATTCATTGGAAGGACTGATGCTGAAGCTGAAACTCCAACACTTTGGCCACCTGATGCGAAGAACTGACTCATTGGAAAAGATCCTAATGCTGGGAAAGATTGAAGGCAGGAGGAGAAGGGGATAACAGATGAGATGGTTGGATGGCATTACCGACTCAATGGATATGAGTTTGAGCAAGCTGTGGGAGTTGCTGATGGACAGAGAAGCCTGGCATGCTGCAGTCCATGGGGTCACAAAGAATTGGACACAACTGAGTGACTGAACTGAACTGATGGTGTTTATATGGTGCTGGCTTTCCTTTAATACTTTTCTTTTTAAATTTTTTATTGGAGTATAGTTGATTTTTATTTTTATTAGAGTACAGTTGATTGGGCTTCCCTCATAACTCAGTGGGTAAAGAATCTGCCTGAAATTCAGGAGATCTGCGTTCTATTCCCAGGTCAGGAAGATTCCCCTGGAGAAGGAAATGGCAACCCTCTCCAGTATTCTTGCCTGGAGAATCCCAAGGACAGAGGAGGCTGTCAGGCTGCATTCCATGGGGTTGCAAGAGTCAGACATGACTTAGCGACCAAAGAGAGAGAGAGAGACTTTGCATAGAAGTTAAATAAGCAGGATGATAATATATAGCCTTAAAGTACTCCTTTCTCAATTTGGAACCAGTCTGTTGTTCCATGTCCAGTTCTAACTGTTGCTTCTTGACCTGCATACAGGTTTCTCAGGAGGCAGGTAAGATGGTCTGGTACTCCCATATCTTTAAGAATTTCCCACTGTTTGTTGCAATCCACACAGTCAAAGGCTTTGGCACAAGTAGATGTTTTTCTGGAATTCTCTTCCTTTCTCTATGATCCAAAAGATGTTGGCAATTTTATCTCTGGTTCTTCTGCCTCTTTAAAATCCAGTTTATACATCTGGAAGTTCTCTGTTCATATACTGCTGAAGGCTAGCTTGAAGGATTTTGAGAATTACCTTACTAGCATGTGAAATGAGTACAATTGTGTGGTAGTTTGAACATTCTTTGGCATTACCCTTTGGGACTGGAATGAAAATTGACCTTTTCCAGTCCTGTGGCCACTGTTGAGTTTTCCAAATTTGCTGGCATAATGAGTGCAACACTTTGATAGCATCATCTTTCAGGATTTGAAATAGCTCAACTGGAATTCCATCACCTACACTAGCTTTGTTCGTAGTGATGCTTCCTAAGGTCCACTTGAATTTGCATTCCAGGATGTCTGGCTCTACGTGAGTGATCACAGCATCATGGTTATCTGGATCATTAAGATCTTTTTTGTATAGTTCTGTGTATCTTGCCACATCTTCTTAATATTTTCTGCTTCTGTTAGGTCCACAGCATTTCAGTCCTTTATTGTTCCCATCTTTGCATGAAATGTTCCCTTGGTATTTCTAATTTTCTTGAAGCAATCTCTTTTCTTTCCCATTCTATTGTTTTCTTCCATTTCCTTGCATTGTTCACTTAAGAAGGTTTTCCTATCTCTCTTTGCTATTCTTTGGAACTCTGCATTCAGATGGATACATCTTTCCTTTTGTCCTTTGCCTTTTGCTTCTTTTCTTTTCTCAGCTATTGGCAAGGCCTCCTCAGACAACAATTTTGCCTTTTTGCATTTCTTTTTCTTGGGGATGGTTTTGATCACTGCCTCCTGTACAGTGTCACAAACCTCCATCCATAGTTCCTCAGGTACTCTATTAGATCTAATCTCTTGAATCAATTTGTCACTTCCACTGTATAATTGTGGGGGACTTAATTTCAGTCATACTTGAATGGCCTAGTGGTTTTCCCTACTTTCTTCAATTGAAGTCTGAATTTTGCAATAAGAACCTCATGATCTGAGCCACAGTCAGCTCTTTGTCTTGTTTTTGCTGATTGTATGAAGCAAATAGATTTTGCAATGTTGTTCTTTACAGCATCAGACGTGACTTTCACCACCAGACACATCCACAGCTGGTTGTTTCCACTTTGGCTCAGCCTCTTCATTCCTTCTGGAACTATTTCTCCACTCTTCTCCAGTAGCATATTGGGTATCTACCAATCTGGGGAATTCATCTTTCAGTGTCATATCTTTGGCCTTTTCATATTGTCCATGGGGTTCTCGGCAAGAAGTGGTTTGCCATTCACTTCTCCAGTGGACCACGTTTTCTTAGAACTCAGTTTCATTGAGTTAGACAAGGCTGTGATCCATGTTATCAGTTGGGTTAGTTTTCTGTGATTGTGGTTTTCATTCTGTCTGCCCTCTGATGGATGAGGATAAGAGGCTTGTGGAGCTTCCTGATAGGAAAGACTGGCTGTGGGGGAAACTGGGTCTTGCTCTGGTGGCCAAGGTCCTGTTCAGCAACTCTTTTTTTTTTAATTGACAGATAATTGCTATACAGAATTTTGCTGTTTTCTGTCAAACCTCAACATTAATCAGCCATAGTTATATATATAACCCCTCCCTTTTGAAACTCCCTCCCATCTCCCTCCATATCCTACCCCTCTAGGTTGATACAGAGCCCCTGTTTGAGTTTCCTGAGCCATACAGCAAATTCCCATTGGCTATCTATTTTACATATGGTAATGTAAGTTTCCATGTTACTCTTTCCATACATCTCAACCTCTCCTCTCCTCTCCTCTCCCCATGTCCATAAGTCGATTCTCTATATGTGTTTCTCCATTGCTGTCCTATAAATAAATTCTTCAGTACCTTTTTTTAGATTCTGTATGTATGTGTTAGAATATGTATTCATTTTTCTCTTTCTGACTCACTTCACTCTGTATAATAGATTCTAGGTTCATCCACCTCATTAGAACTGACTCAAATGCATTCCTTTTTATGGCTAAGTAATTTTCCATTGTGTATATGTACCACAACTTCTTTATCCATTCATCTGTCAATGCACATCTAGGTTGCTTCCATGTTCTAGCTATTGTAAATAGTGCTGCAATGAACAATAGGGTACATGTGTCTCTTTCAATTTTGGTTTTCTCAGGCTATATGCCTAGGAGTGGGATTGCTAGGTCATACGGTGGTTTTATTTCTAGTTTTTTAAGGAATCTCTGTACCATCTTCCATAGTGACTGTATCAATTTACATTCCCACCAACAGAACAAGAGTGTTCCTGTATCTCCACACCCTTTCCAGCATTTATTGTTTGTAGACTTTGATGAGGGCCATTCTGACTGGTGTGAGGTGATATCTCATTGTTGTTTTGATTTGCATTTCTCAAAGAAATAGAGGAAAACAACAGAAGGGGAAAGACTAGAGATCTCTTCAAGAAAATTAGAGATACCAAGGGAACATGTCATGCAAAGATGGGCTTGATAAAGGACAGAAATGGTATGGACCTAGCAGAAGCAGAAGATATTAAGAAGATGTGGCAAGAAGACACAGAAGAACTGTACAAAAAAGATCTTCATGACCAAGATAATCACGATGGTGTGATCACTCACCTAGAGCCAGACATCCTGGAATGTGAAGTCAAGTGGGCCTTAGAAAGCATCACTATGAACAAAACTAGTGGAGGTGATGGAATTCCAGTTGAGCTATTTCAAATCCTAAAAGATGATGCTGTGAAAGTGTTGCACTCAATATGCCAGCAAATTTGGAAAACTCAGCAGTGGCCACAGGACTGGAAAAGGTCAGTTTTCATTCAAATCCCAAAAAGGGCAATGCCAAAGAATGCTCAAACTACTGCACTGTTGCACTCATCTCACACGCTAGTAAAGTAATGCTCAAAATTCTCCAAGCCAGGCTTCAGCGATACGTGAATTGTGAACTTCCAGATGTTCAAGCTGGTTTTAGAAAAGGAAGAGGAACCAGAGATCAAATTGCCAACATCCATTGGATCATGGAAAAAGCAAGAGAGTTCCAGAAAAACATCTATTTCTGCTTGATTGACTATGCCAAAGCCTTTGACTGTGTGGATCACAATCAACTGTGGAAAATTCTGAAAGAGATGGGAATACCAGACCACCTGACCTGCCTTTTGAGAAATTTGTATGCAGGTCAGGAAACAACAGTTAGAACTGGACATGGATCAGCAGACTGGTTCCAAATAGGAAAAGGAGTACCTCAAGGCTGCATACTGTCACCCTGCTTATTTAACTTCTATGCAGAGTACATCATGAGAAACGCTGGACTGGAAGAAGCACAAGCTGGAATCAAGATTGCTGGGAGAAATATCAATAACCTCAGATATGCAGATGACACCACCCTTAGGGCAGACAGTGAAGAGGAACTAAAAAGCCTCTTGATGAAAGTGAAAGAGGAAAGTGAAATTTCCATTCTATTCAGTAACTCTTTAATCCAATCTTCTGCCCGATGGGTGGGGCTGTGTTTCCACCCTGTAGTTTGACCTGAGGCCAAACTATGGTAGGGGTAATGTCAACCTTCTCCAAAAGGACTTATGCCGGCATGCTGGGCCTTCTAGGACTGCTACAGTCAGTGCCTCTAATCCCAAGGCAGGTCACTGTTGACCAAACTTCTGCCAGAGATGCCCAAACACTCACAGACAAGTCTGGCTCAGTCTCTTGGGGAGGTCACTGCTCCTTTCTCCTGGGTCCTGGTGCACACAAGGTTTTGGTTAGCCCTTCAACAGTCTCTGTTTCCCCCATCCTGTGGAAGTTCTATAATCAAATCCCACTGACCTTCAAAGTCAGATTCCCTGGGGATTCTCAATCCCTTTGCTGGATTCCAAGGTTGGAAAGTGAGGTTATGGCAGAAAGTGAAGAAGAACTAAATAATCTCTTGATGAAATTCAAAGAGGACAGTGAAAAAGTTGGCTTAAAGCTCAACATTCAGAAACTTAATATCATGGCATCCAGTCCCATCACCACATGGCAAATAGATGGGGAAACAGTGGAAACAGTGGCAGATTTTATTTTGGGGGGCTCCAAAATCGCTGCAAATGGTGACTGCAGCCATGAAATTAAAAGATGCTTACTCCTTGGAAGGAAAATTATGACCAACCTGCTGCTGCTGCTGCTGCTAAGTCGCTTCAGTCATGTCCGACTCTGTGTGACCCCATAGACGGCAGCCCATCAGGCTCCCCTGTCCCTGGAATTCTCCAGGCAAGAACACTGGAGTGGGTTGCCATTTCTTTCTCCAATGCATGAAAGTGAAAAGTGAAAGTGAAGTCACTCAGTCGTGTCTGACTCTTAGCAACCCCATGAACTGCAGCCTATCAGGCTCCTCCATTCATGGGATTTTCCAGGCAAGAGTACTGGAGTGGGGTGCCATTGCCTTCTCTGATGACCAACCTAGACAGCATATTAAAAAGAAGAAACATTACTTTGCCAACAAAGGTCCATCTAGTCAAAGCTATGGTTTTTCCAGTAGTCATGTATGGATGTGAGAGTTGTACTATAAAGAAGGCTAAGCACTGAAGAATTGATGCTTTTGAACTGTGGTGTTGGAGAAGACTCTTGAGAGTCCCTTGGACTGCAAGGAGATCCAACCAGTCCATCCTAAATGAGATCAGTCCTAGGTGCTCACTGGAAGGACTGATGTTGAAGCTGAAACTCCAATAATTTGGCCACCTGATGTGAAGAGCTGACTCATTTGAAAAGACCCTGATCCTGGGAAAGATTGAAGGTGGGAGGAGAAGAGGATGACAGAGGATGAAATTGTTGGATGGCATCACCGACTCAATGGACATGAGTTTGAATAAACTCTGGGAGTTGGTGATGGACAGGGAAGCCTAGCATGCTGCAGTCCATGGGGTCACAAAGAGGTGGACACGACTGAGTGACTGAACTGAACTGAAGGCTGGGAAATCTATTGTGGGGCCTAGAACTTTCACTACAGTGTAAGAACTTCTTTGGCATAATTTTTGTCCAGTTTGTGGATTGCCCACCCAGAAGCTCCATAGTGGGGCTAATGTCGACCTTCTCCAAGAGGATTTATGCCACATGCCATGCCTCCCACAGCTACTGCTGGCAGAGCCCCCGTACCCATGATAGGCCACTGCTCACCTGTGCCTCACAGAAGACCCTCAAACTCTCAAAAGCAGATCTGCCTCGTCTCTTGCATAGGTCACTGCTCCTGTCCTTGCCGGTGCTCTTTCCTCCTCCCCCTCCTCTTTCCATCCATTTTGGAATATACCTACATTTTTATTTGAAAAGGAACTCTTTATTGTTTGTTGTTGTTTGTGTCACAAGTACCTTAAACTTTCCGGGTCCAAAATGAACTCCACATTTTCGTCTCCTGTCTACCAAACAATACTATTCCCCTATCCCAAACTCCATCTACAGAGCATCCTGGGTGAGAAGACTCTATCATCTATTATCTATCTGACTTTTCCTCACCAGATTACCCCCCTCCAACATCCAATCAATGAACAAGTCTTTTCTAGGAGGAACTGAGAATATGGATAGCAGACACAGAAACTTAAGGTTTTCATTTCTTTTACTGATCAAAGTTGTAAAAATGAAAGTTATTATTATATTTGATGAAAATTCTTGAGAATAGTAACTCAGATCTGACATGGTTATTGTTCTTCACAATAAGATAAGGAGGAAAAAATCATATTGACATTTTGAGCAGAGCTATTTTTTTAAAAAGCACTTTCAGAAAACTAATATATGTTTCTGTGTGCCCTAAGGGATTGATCTCCAAGACACTCAAACAGTTCATGCTACTCAATGTAAAAACAAAAAACAACCCAATCCAAAAAAAAAAAGGGCAGAAGATCTAAATAGACATTTCTCTGAAGAAAACATACAGATGGTCAAAAAAGCACATGAAAAGATGTTCAACACCACTAATAATTAGAGAAATGTAAATCAAAACTACAATGAGATATCACCTCACACTGGTCAGAACAGCCATCATCAAATAGTCTACAAACAATAAATGCTGGAGAGGGTGTGAAGAAAAAGAAACCTTTCTACACTGTTGGTGGAATGTAAATTGGTGCAGCCACTATAGAGAATAGTATGGAGGTTCTTAAAAATTTAAAAACAAAACTAAATATAGTTCAGTGATCGCACTCTTGGGATTACCAAAGGGGAAAGTTGGGGGGATGGATATATTAGGAGTTTGGGATTTACATATACACACTACTATATATAGAGAATCCCAGGAACCGGGGAGCCTGGTGGGCTGCCGTCTGTGGGGTCGCACCGAGTCGGACACGACTTCAGCGACTTAGCAGCAGCAGCAGCATATATATAAAATAGGTAAACAACAAGGGCCTCCTGTATAGCACAGAGAACTCTACTCAATATTCTGTGATAACCTATATGTGAAAAGAATGGATATTTGTATACATATAACTGATCACTTTGTTGTATACCTGAAACTAACACAACATTGTAAATTAACTATAATATAAAATAAACATATTTAAAAAAGCACTTCTGGAAAACTAGTATGACATATATCTCTGTGTGCTCTAATTCTTGATATGAAATTAATTACAATCCTCATTTTAACGTTTATCAAAGTACTCTAAGATATTCAACTCTTAACTAAATAATCTGTTTCTTTATTTTTTGTTTATTTGATTTCCAAGGAATATAACTCTTAAACTTGAAGCCTATGATAATCGCAAAACTTATTTGTATGGAAAATTGGGTTTGTTTACTTCATCACAGAGTATTTTCACATGGTAAATTTTGTTTTGATAGTCTTCAGAAATATTTGTTATAAGAAGTCATAAATTACAGAAAATATACATTTGTCAGGAAAAAACTTAATTTTTTTTTTTACTGTAAATGAATTCACCAACCATGATGGTAATTTGTGGAGATAACCAATCCCTCTGAAAATGAACTTAAGAGCCTTGGGATAACTAACCCTCAATTGTAGTATATTGCATATGTTCTCTTATTAAACAAGAAGTATTTTTCCTGGTCTGTCTTACAGCTGCAAAAAATAAAAATCCTCAGATAGATTTTCGCCAAAAAGAGTTCTACGTTTGATTCTTCCATAAGCTTGCACAGTAGCTCAGACATATGCATGGAGTCATGGCCTGTGGACAAAAGCCTGTTTGAAGTAAAGAGTATAAATATGTCTTATTTTTTTTCATACTGTTCCCTTTATCTAGAACAACATCCCCCTAACAGTTCTATCTGGCAACCTCCTATCAGCCATTCAACTGTGTGTGTCAGTGTATATCTGTGAGTGTTTGTTCTATTGTCTTTCTTTCTCTCCAGGTAGGACCTACTGCTATTTCTTTCATGTTAAGCTAGTACTTAGATCATTTTTCAACTATAGCACTCGACACATTATATATGTTATTTCTTTGTAGGCCTTTCTATCAAACTAATCCACAAGAATTTTATCGAAGATCCATGTCTTATCATTTTTGGAACCTTAAGGTAAAGCAGAGGAATTAGAGTATAATAGACGTCTAGCTAATAGTCACTGAACTGAAGAAGACTGAATAATTACAGTGGAGTCAAATTATAGAGAGTTTTGAGTCAGGGAGAGGAATTTTGACTTGATGGGGTAGGCTTGGGGGAGCTATTGTGGGAACGAAAGTTTTATAGGATAATAATTCATCTCCCAAACTCCTTCATTGGATCTACCTAATTTGAGAAGTACATAAGTGGTGATTAAAATAAGGTATTATATTTATACCCTAAGCATGAGGATATTTAATAAAACTAGAATGACTAATGTAGCCCAGATTTGTGGCCAAAAATGTTGAGGCTAGTTCTTCTCTGAACTGAACTGATCTACCCAGTCACAGGAGGGGTAGAAGGGTAAGACACACTGCCACAACTCCATACCCTAGTGTGCCTGCCGCATGGGAGTCAAAAACAGAAGTGAGGAAGTCATTCACAGCAATATATGTCTCAGAAATAACAAGAGCAAGAAGCAGGTCATGTACGAGGGATGATTTTTAATACCTTATCCTCTCCTAACAGAGGAAGTTGGTCCAGTAATTTGTTTTTCCTGCTATCTATCCAGCTGGGTTATTTTTCCATAAAGTGGACTGAGGGAGAGGTGTTGTCTCCCCTCTGAAAACTACTGTCTCCTTGAAGGCACAGGAACAAGTCTTCATGAAAAGAGGAGAAGGGGAACAAGGGTTCCCTTCTGTATTAATGCCATCAACCCAACAGGAGAAAGTTTTAGAGCAGCAGCACTGTCCAACAACACCTTCTGCCCTACTGGAAAGAAATATTTATATTTATGCTGCCCAATATGGTAGCCACTAAGCACGTGTGGCTATTGAATACTTGTTAAGTGGCTACATTGAAACCAAATGTTTAACTTTCTTTAATTTAATTAAAATGAGCCACATCTGGCTAATGGTGGCATCCATATGAAAAAGTGCAAGCCTCTAAGAACAGTTCTCAGGTTATTCTGACAGTAATAAGCAGAACAGGCTTAAGGCAGAGGCACTTAGGACAGGAGACAGATTAGTAAAATCTACCATTCACTTGGCACTTTCTGTATGCTGGTCATTGTTTCTGTTGCTAATAGTTTAACATGGATTATGGATTAAATCATTTAATCTTCACAAAAACACAATGCAGTCAATAACTTTATTATTTCCCTCTTTCACAGATAAGAAAACAGTACCCAAAAATCACAGCTGATGAATGGCAGATGTAAAATTTGAACCCTGAAAGTCTGGCTCTGCCTGGGAGAGAAACCACATAGATTGTGGCAGTAACGCAAATGACAGGAGGAAAAAGAAGAGGTAAAGTCAAGATTTTGAAAGAATTAATAGGATATAGCAAATGAGAAAAATGGGTCTACAATCATACCATCACCAACGACATGTTTCACTTCCTATTAGGCTCACGGCAAGATTAAGGTAACATTATGGTCTATTGTCACATCTGAAAAATGCTTTGAGAACAAAAAGTCCCATTAGAGAACTAAGTCACTCTATTTCCAGAGACGTAATAGATAACAATCTAATGATACCACAGTAGATAAGACTATTACAAACTGAAGAAAGAGAACATGAAAACTGTGCTCTGTAGAATTCACCAGTAAGTAATGAGATCATTACCCAGCAGTATTTCAAGGCTTACAATAGCAAGGTTTCTCTCCATTTATTATGGAGAATTAGAGAATAAATCTCCAAATTTTAAAATGAAAGAGGACCCTAGACATGATCTTATCCAATCCCTTCATTTAACCGGTTAAAAAATTACAGAAAAGAGATTTTTATATACTAGAAAAGAGATTTTTTTGAGACACCTGAGCACAGCCTGGGCATTAGATAAAATTAACAAATCATTGGGGCAATTTTATTACACATTAAAAATGGTACTGCTATTATGTGCTTTTGTGTTTTTTTAAGTTAAATGTATTAGAGTTATGTACCAAAGTTCTTAAATATATGTGGCAGTAGTGGGGAGTAATAGGTGAAATAATATTGATAAAATGTTGACAACTGATTAAGATAGATGTTAGACATACAGGAGATTATTAAATTGTCTCTCTGCTTTTGTACATATGTGAAATTTTCCATAATAATATTTTTAACTACAACCTTAAAAAGCCACAAAGAGATAGTTTTTAAAAGGCACAATAACATTTAACAAAATATTCAACTTCTTTTGTAGTAAAAGAATTAGAAATGCTGATATACCATTTAGAAATTATATGGTTGGCAAATATTCGAAAGCTTGGCAGCAGTCTTTTGGGAGGACTATGGGGAAGCAAACACTCTTATGTTGCTGATGGTAACACAGGCTGAACTGTGTTCACCAAAAAGCATGTTCAAGTCCTAAATCCCAGTACTTGCAAATGTGACCTTATTTGGAAATAGGATTTTTATAAGTGTACTTAAGTGAAAATGAGGTCACGCTGTCCTTATAAGAAGGGAATCTGACACAGATGCATATACACAGAGGAAAGTATGTCATGTGAACATAGAGGCAGAGGTTGGAGTGACAAAAATACAAGCCAAGAAATACCAGGAATTGCCAGCAACCCACCAAAAGCTAGGACAAGGCAAGGAAGGATCCTCTCTTAGACTCTTTATAGAGAGCGTAGGCCTGTTATCACCTCAGTTTAAGACTTCTCTAAACTGGTGAGGAACTTCTGGGATGGTTGTATAAGGAGCTTCATAGATTCATAACTATAAATAACTAATGAAAAGTATTTTAAAAACAACCATCTCTGGAATTGTCCTAAAGGCATATGGAAATGAAGAAACCTTTACTCAAGAAGAGCTACTAAAACTTGGCAAAAAAAAAAAAAAAAAAATGGGGAGAGTCTGTGGTATTTACAGCATACCTGCTCCCTCCCCACCACCAAAACCTCCAACTTATTAGCTCAGCAGTCTCAGTGGGTGTGGCCAAGATGCAAAGCTTTCTGCTACCTCAGCTGCCAATCAAGAAATACAGTTTCTTACCTACTGGGGCAGGTCATCAACATTTCTCATACCTTCCAACTCTAAATTTAGTCCAAGAAGCTAAATTCCTGGTGAATGTAGCCAAAAGGTCAATAGATCCCTTCCGCCACCCAGCACCCAGGATAGAAAGGAAAGAAGCTATTCACAAGAACAGAAAGGTCTAAAATTCTCCCCAAATAAACTGAAATAATTTATTCAAAACAGAGGGCAGAGAAGTTCAAACCTCAGAATACTCTCAAAAACAATAGCTCCTTTTAATTAACAGCAACAAACCATAGGCCAACTAGTTCACCAGAGAGAAACAGGGAAAAAGCTAAGAGCCCTCCTGAGGTTAGAATAAACCTCAGAGACGGACCTCTAAATCTCCCCTGCTCAAATTTAATTAGATCAGAGTGTAGAGCAATTTATGCCCCACAGCACTGTCTAAAGAATAGAGCAATCATCTGGCAATTAGTGGGGCTCAATAGCTTGCTGTGATTAAAAAAAAAAAAAAAAAATGAGGCCAAAAGCTTAGCAGTGAAAGAGAAAGTCCCAGAGTGACTGTGCTGCTGGCTGTTTGTCGCTCAGAAAAAGTCAAAAATTTAGTTAGTGGTATCCGACTCTTTGCAACCCCATCGACTATAACCCACCAGGCTCCTCTACCCATGGAATTCTCCAGGCAAGAATACTGGAGTGGGTAACCATTCCCTTCTCCAGGGGATCTTCCAGACCCAGGGATGAAACCCAGGTCTCCTGCATTACAGGCAGATTCTTTATCATCTGAGCCACCAGGGAAGCCAGAGTGACTGTGCACACATCCAACCCTGTACTCAACAAGAAGCAAAACCAAAAGCTTCCCACTATAGGAGATATATAACTCACTAACATTATCTAGCCAAGTAATTAAACAAATAAACAAGCAAACAACAGAAATAAGACCCAGATGCAGTGGAGAATCAGAAGCTAGAGTGGTCCATCAACAAAAAATTATGGGACATGCAAAGAAACAGAAAAGACTAACCCATACACAAGAGAAACAAACAGCTGAAAAGTCTGTGAGACAACTCAGATGTCAAATTTAACAAAGACATCAAAGTCTCCTTTGTAAATATGTTCTAAGAACAGAAGACAATCATACTTCAAGATATAAATGAAGCTATGATGAAAATATCTCATTAAATAGAGAAGATAAAGAGATAGAAATTATTTCAAAAAATTAAAAAGAGCCAAATACAAATTCTGGCATTAAAAATACAATAACTGAATGAAAAATTCACTAAAGAGGCTCAACAGTAGATTTGGATGGCAGAAGAAAAATCAGAAAAACTGAAGATATGTTGATAGAGAATACACAATTCAAAAAACAAAAAGAAAAAAACAAGAAGAAAAATGAACAAAGCTTCATAATAAAAACATTCAATAAACAAGGAACAGAAGTAAACTAACTCAACACAATAAAGGCTATGTAAGAAAATCCCATAGCTAACATCACACTCAGTGGCGAAAGACTGAAAGTTTTTTCTATGAGGTGACAAGAATGCCTGCTTTTACATCTAATTTGGAAAGGAAAAACTAAAATTATTACTGGTCATGGATAACATGATCTTGGATGTAGAAAAACCTAAGTGCTCCCCACAAAAAAAGAAAAAAGCCTGTCAGAATAAATAAATTCAGTAAAGCTGCAGGATATAAAATCGACACAAAAAGAATCAGTTGTGTTTCTATACAATAACAATGAATCATCCATTGGGGATCATTTTGCAATGTATAAAATTACCAAATCACTATTTTGCATACTTAAAATTAATATACTAAGTCAATTATACTTCAATTAAAAAATCATAATAAATAAATAAGCAATGAAACATCCAAAAAGAAAATTAAGAAAACAATTTTATTTACAATACCATCAATAAGGATAAATTTAGGAATAAATCTGACCAAGGAGGTGAAAGATTTGTATTGAAAACTACAAAACACTGCTGAAAGAAAATAAAGAATACACAAATAAATAGACAACCCATGCTCATGGATTATAAGATTTAACATTGTTAAGATGTCAACACTGAGAATTTCCTAGCAGTCCAGTGGTTAAGACTGCGCTTTCACTGCCAAGGACCTGGATTCAATCCTTGGTCCAGGAGCTAAGATTCCACAAGCTGCGTAGTGTGTGTCCAAAAAAAAAAAAAAAAGTCAATACTACCCAAAGCTATATACAGATTTAGCAATCAAAATCCCAGTGTTTGGTCTGTGTTTTGTTTTTGGTTTTTTTGCAGAAATAGAAAAATCCATCCTAAAATTTATGTGAAATCTCAAGAGATCTCAAATAGCCAAAATAATCTTAATAAAGAAAAAAGTTAAAAGTTTCATGCTTCCTGATTTCAACACTTATCACAAAGCTGTAGTAATCAAAACAGGGTGGTAATGCCATAAAGACAGGCATATAAAACAATGGAATAAAACAGAAAGACCTCCACAAATATGGTCAAATGATTTTTGATAAGGGTACCAAGACCATTCAATAGGAAAAGGACAGTCTTTCAATAAATGTTATTGGGAACACTGGATATCCACATGCAAAAGAGTGAAATTGAATCTTTATCTTACACAATATATCAAACAATTCAAAATGAAAATTTTTAAATATAAGACCTAGAAGCATAAAACTCTTAGAATAAAACACAGGGGAAAAACTTCATGACGTTGGATTTGGCAATGATTTCCTGGTTGTGACACCAAAAGCAAAGGTAAAAAAAGAAAAAGCAGTAAACTGAACTACATCAAAATTTAAAACTGTTATGCATCAAAGTACACAATCAATGAAGTGAAAAGGTAACTCATGGAAAGGAAAAAATATTTGTAAATCTATATCTGATGAGGGGTTAATATCCAGTTTATAAACCGCTCTTACAATTCGGCAACAACAAAAAAAACACACCAATGCAAAAGTGGACAAAAGACTTGAATAAACATTTCTCCAAAAACGATATATTAGCACACAAAAAGATGCTTATTATCTCTTGACTAAGGAAATGCAAATCAAAAGCACAATGAAAGATCATCTCACACCCAATAAACTAATGAAAAAAATGGTAAATAAAATATGCTATTGACAGATCAGAAGGAAGAAACAGACAATTCAATAGTAAAAGTTGAATATTTCAATATTCCATTTACAATCATGGGTAGAACATCAGTTTAATATTGAATCAAGTAAAGATCATTCATGGAGAGCAAAACCATTGGGTGAATTTTGTTGGAAAATAAAAGCCATGGTCTCAAAAAAACTACCCATATCAGTTCAGTTCAGTTCAGTTGCTCAGTCATGCCCGACTGTTTGTGACCTCATGAATTGCAGCACGCCAGGCCTCCCTGTCAATCACCAATTCCCGGAGTTCACTCACTCTCAGGTCCATTGAGTCGGTGATGCCATCCAGACATCTCATCCTCTGCCATCCCCTTCTCCTCCTGTCCCCAATCCCTCCCAGCATCAGAGTCTTTTCCAATGACTCAACTCTTCCCATGAGGTGGCCAAAGTATTGGAGTTTCAGCTTTAGCATCAGTCCCTGCAAAGAAAACCCAGGACTGATCTCCTTTAGAATGGACTGGTTGATCTCCTTGAAGTCCAAGGGACTCTCAAGAGTCTTTTCCAACACCACAGTTCAAAAGCATCAATTTTGGTGCTCAGCTTTCTTCACAGTCCAACTCTCACATCCATACATGACCACTGGAAAAACCATAGCCTTGACTAGATGGACCTTTGTTGGTAAAGTAATGTCTCTGCTTTTGAGTATGCTATCTAGCGTCAAGGCTGTATATTGTCACCCTGCTTATTTAACTTCTATGCAGAGTACATCATGAGAAATGCTGGGCTGGAAGAAACGCAAGCTGGAATCAAGATTGCCGGGAGAAATATCAATAACCTCAGATATGCAGATGACACCACCCTTATGGCAGAAAGTGAAGAGGAACTCAAAAGCCTCTTGATAAAAGTGAACAAGGAGAGTGAAAAAGTTGGCTTAAAGCTCAATATTCAGAAAACTAAGGTCACGGCATCTGGTCCCAACACTTCATGAAAAACAGATGGGGTAACAGTGGAAACAGTGTCAGACTTTATTTTTCTGGGCTCCAAAATCACTGCAGATGGTGACTGCAGCCATGAAATTAAAAGACGCTTACTCCTTGGAAGGAAAGTTATGACCAACCTAGATAACTTATTCAAAAGCAGAGACATTACTTTGCCAACGAAGGTCCGTCTAGTCAAGGCTATGATTTTTCTAGTGGTCATGTATGGATGTGAGAGTTGGACTGTGAAGAAAGCTGAGCACCGAAGAATTGATGCTTTTGAACTGTGGTGTTGGAGAAGACTCTTGAGAGTCCCTTGGACTGCAAGGAGTTCCAACCAACCATTCTAAAGGAGATCAGCCCTGGGATCTCTTTGGAAGGAATGATGCTAAAGCTGAAACTCCAATACTTTGGCCACCTCATGCAAAGAGTTGGCTCATTGGAAAAGACTCTGATGCTGGGAGGGATTGGGGGCAGGAGGAAAAGGGGACCACAGAGGATGAGATGTCTGGATGGCATCACTGACTCGATGGACGTGAGTTTGAGTGAACTCTGGGAGTTGGTGATGGACAGGGAGGCCTGGCGTGCTGCGATTCATGGGGTCGAAAAGAGTCGGACACGACTGAGGGACTGAACTGAACTGAAGTTTGGTCATAACTTTCCTTCCAAGGAGTACGCATCTTTTAATTTCATGGCTGCAATCACCATCTGCAGTGATTTTGGAGCCCCCAAAAATAAAGTCTGACACTGTTTCCACTGTTTCCCCATCTATTTCCCATGAAGTGATGGGACCAGATGCCATGATCTTTGTTTTCTGAATGTTGAGCTTTAAGCCAACTTTTTCACTCTCCTCTTTCACTTTCATCAAGAGGCTTTTTAGTTCCTCTTCACTTTCTTCCATAAGGGTGGTGTCATCCTGGAATGTGAAGTCAAGTGGGCCTTAGAGAGCATCACTACGAACAAAGCTAGTGGAGGTGATGGAATTCCAGTTGAGCTCTTTCAAATCCTGAAAGATGATGTTGTGAAAGTGCTGCACTCAATATGCCAGCAAATTTGGAAAACTCAGCAGTGGCCACAGGACTGGAAAAGGTCAGTTTTCATTCCAATCCCAAAGAAAGGCAATGCCAAAGAATGCTCAAACTAATGCACAATTTCACTCATCTCACACGTTAGTAAAGTAATGCTCAAAATTCTCCAAGCCAGGCTTCAGTAATATGTGAACTGTGAACTTCCAGATGTTCATGCTGGTTTTAGAAAAGGCAGACAAACCAGAGATCAAATTGCCAACATCCACTGGATCATCAAAAAAGCAAGAGAGTTCCAGAGAAACATCTATTTCTGCTTTATTGACTATGCCAAAGCCTTTGACTGTATGGATCACAATAAACTGTGCAAAATTCTTCAAGAGATGGGAATACCAGACCACCTGACCTGCCTCTTGAGAAATCTGTATGCAGGTCAGGAAGCAAGACAGAACTGGACATGGAACAACAGACTGGTTCCAAATAGGAAAAGGAATACGTCAAGGCTGTATATTGTCACCCTGCTTATTTAACTTACATGCATAATATAACATGAGAAACTCTGGGCTGGAAGAAGCAAAAGCTGGAATCAAGATTGCTGGAATATTACCTATTAATTAAAAAGGAAAAACTATACCTTTACAGTGGAGAAATCTAGAGGACACCACAAATAATTGTGTTATTATTTGGTCATAATAACACAAACAATGAGATAATAACATGTGCCTTCTAATGGGATGCAATAAAAGGTATATAATATCATCTATGTAATAATCTTGCCTGCAAAATTATTAGCTGAAATTTAGTATTCAAAAATAATCAGAATAATTTCAAACTGATACTGTCCACAAAATTATTGGCTTAGACTCTTAAAAATTATCAATATTATAAAATAAATTAAAAGAAATAAAAGAAACATGACACTAAATGCAACGCATTTTGTTTGTTGAGATTCTATATTGAAAGGGAAAAAAACTCAAAGGACATATTTGGAACACCTAGGAAAGTGAGTATAGATAATATTTCTGTATCAGTGTTAAATATCTTGACAAATAAAGTAGGTGGTTATGAAATTATGAAAGAGAATGTCTTTGTAGGTAAGAAATGACAGCATATTTAAGCATGTTATATCCACAACTTACTTTCAAACAGTTGAGAAAAAAAATTTAAACACACATAAACACATATGTAGATAGATAAATTGAACAAATGGGACAAAATGTTATCTGCTGGTAAACCTACAGGGATATATAAATGTTTGTTATATTTTTCTGAAGGTCTGGAATTTTTTAAAATAGATATAAGGTAAGAGCAGAAGGAATGAAAAGCTTAGAGAAAAAGGGATGTTTTCCAAAGCACAAAACCCCAGTGCAAGGGTCAGCATTAGCATAAGCTCTTTTGCTTTCCAGCCCAGGAATATACTTATTGTACCACTGCTGCTGCTGCTGCTAAGTCACTTCAGTCGTGTCTGACTCTGTGCGACCCCATAGACAGCAGCCCACCAGGCTCCCCCGTCCCTGGGATTCTCCAGGCAAAATCACTAAGTTCTCTAAACAACCATATTTTATAGTTCTTTTAAACTCCACTGTGCATTTTACATTGTGAGTTTTTAATCACAAACTGGCAGAATCAAGTAAAATGGCAAATTTGTGAACTTAATGTTTCCAGTGTAAGCACAGAAACAAGACTTTAAATTTCAAGCTAGCTAGTAAACTTCCATGCTCAAATACTTTGAATACCACCGAGATAAAGTTTTCATCTTTCAACCGAACTTATAACAAAATCCTTCTTTTCATGCCAATTACTGAGGTTTCTGGATAGGAATGAATGTCCACACAAATGAAGCATGGAAAAAGAAAAGATTTCCTTAATGCTGAAATTATATAGATATCTAAAAATATACATTGAATAGCAACATGAACTCCTTCTGGAGAGATGTCATATCTTATCTCCTTGGTCCCAATGCAGAACCTGGTACTACACACTGTTTATTTACAGTAAAAATCTCATTTCACCATTATTTGATAATGAATCTTTTAGTATTCATAGTAAAGAAGTTTCCATTATGTCAATGTGGGACACAGGAGGACATGTAATACATGACATCACTATTGTATGCCATCATCAGCGTGTTTGTCCTACATTCAAAAAATACACCAGCTTGCCTCTACCTAAATGTACATGTAATGTTGCTTTACTAGAGCATGCTTGGCGCTTGTCTTGGGTAAAATACATATGAATAGATATTCTTCAGACCTGTGGGATCACTGCTTTTCAAGTATTTAACCACCCTGATTTTTGCTTGTCATGACCACGCCTTTTGTTAATCACTGTTATCCGGTCATCATTGCTTTCTCTCTTACAGTTCAGTTCAGTTGCTCAGTCATGTCCAACTCTTTGCAACCACATGGGCTGCAGCACACCAGGCTTCCTGTCCATCACCAACTCCCAGAGCTTGCTCAAACTCATGTCCATTGAGTCAGTGATGCCATCCAGCCATCTCATTTGCTGTTGGCCCCTTCTCCTCCTGCTTTCAATCTTTCCCAGAATCAGGGTCTTTTCCAATGAGTCAGTTCTTCGCATCAGGGGGCCACAGAATTGGATTTTCAGCTTCAGCATCAGTCCTTCCAATAAATATTCAGGACTGATCTCCTTTAGAATGGTCTGGTTGGATCTCCTTGCAGTCCAAGGGACTTTCAAGAGTCTTCTCCAACACCACAGTTCAGAAGCATCAATTCTTCGGCACTAGGTTTTCTTTATAATTCAACTCTCACATCCATACCTGACTACTGGAAAAACCATAGCTTAGACTATATGGACCTTTGCTGGTAAAGTAATGTCTCTGGTTTTTAATATGCAGTCTAGATTTGTCATAGATTTTCTTCCAAGGAGCAAGCATATTTTAATTTAATGGCTGCAGTAACCATCTGCAGTGATTTTGGAGGCCAAGAAAAAAAAATCTATCACTGTTTCCTCTGTTTCCCCCATTTATTTGCCATGAGGTGATGGGACGAGATGCCATGATCTTAGTTTTCTGAATGTTGAGCTTTAAGCCAACTTTTTCACTCTCCTCTTTCACTTTCATCAAGACACTCTTTAGTTCCTCTTCACTTTCTGTCATAAGGGTGGTGTCATCTGCATATCTGAGGTTATTGATATTTCCCCCTGCAGTCATTGATTCAAGCTTGTGCTTCATCCAGTCCAGCATTTCACATGATGTACTCTGCATATAAGTTAAATAAGCAAGGTGACAATATACAGCCTTGATGAACTCTTTTCCCAATTTGGAACTAGTCTGTTGTTCCATGTCTGGTTCTAAGTGTTGCTTCTTAACCTGCATACAGATTTCTCAGAATGTAGGTAAGGTGGTCTGGTATTCACATCTCTTTAAATATTTTCCACAGTTTGTTGTGATCCACACAGTCAAAGGCTTTATTGTAGTCAATGAAGCAGAAGTCCTCTATTCTTTCTCCTAATCTATCTTTTCTTTCTTCTACCACTACTTTCAGCCTCTTTTCTGTTTTTCTTTTTCCTTGTGCCCAGCCTACCTTGATCCTTCCTTCTCCCATTCTTTGCTCAATGAAACCACATTCCTTCACATCAAGAAATTGGATGAACTTGACCTCACCTCTGGTAGGCTGCAGTCCATGGGGTCGCGAAGAGTCAGACACAACTGACGCGACTTAACAGCATATGTATGTAAATCCATAAACATACATATAAACCTTATCCCTCTCTGTTGCCTGAATATGAGCTGAATTGTGCCCCCTCCCCCAATTCATATGTTGAAGTCCTAACCCCCAGTCCTCACAATGTGACTGTATTTAGACAGAATCTTTAAATAAGCAATTAAGTTAAAATGAGGTCATTAGCATGGGCCCTAAGCCAGTATGACTGGTAGTTTTATAAGAAGAAGAAATTAGGACATAGACACACAGAGAAAGAACTTGGGAAAACATAGCAGGGAAAGACAGCTTCCTAAAAGCCAAGCAGAGAAGTTTCCAAAGAAACTAACCCTGCCAACATCTTGACTCACACTTCCAGCTTCCAGGACTATAAGAAATAAACTTATGTTGTTTAAGTCACAAAGTTTGTGGTACTTTGTTAGTGGAGCCCTAGTAAACTAATGTACTTCCCAATCCTAACCCACAATAATCTCACTATGCTGTCAGTGTATAGCTAAATTGGCTCACACAACATTAGCCTTGTTCATTCTCAGGGCTTCCGTGGTGCTCAGACAGTAAAGAATCTGCCTGAAATGCAGGAGACCTGGGTTCAATCCCTGGGTTGGGAAGATTCTCTGGAGAAGGGAATGGCTACCCACTCCAGTATTAGCCTCATTTTTTCATTATAGTCCTAGATCTCCGTTCTGAGATTGAGTCCCAGACACATGGGACTGGGTATTTGACCCGATCTTTGTGTAAGCAGTTATCTATCCAGTACCTTTGGATGGGCACCAGAAATTCTATCTTCCCACCCCTAATATTGTTCTCTAGCTCTGCTACTTTCTTTTTTTTTTTTTTTTAGTTTTTTTTTTTTTAATTTTATTTTATTTTTAAACTTTACATAATTGTATTAGTTTTGCCAAATATCAAAATGAATCCATCACAGGTATACATGTGTACTTTCTTTGTGTTAAAACAAGGGTTTAAAGCAAATATTACCTAACAAAAAAGAACAAGTCATTTAGGACATTTTAGCTTGACTAGCAGAGAAGGCAATAGCAACCCACTCCAGTACTCTTGCCTGGAGAATCCTATGGATGGAGGAGCCTGGTAGGCTGCAGTCCATGGGGTCGCTGAGTCAGACACCACTGAGCAACTTCACTTTCACTTTTCGCTTCATGCATTGGAGAAGGAAATGGCAACCCACTCCAGTGTTCTTGCCTGGAGAATCCCAAGGACAGCAGAGCCTGGTAGGCTGCCATCTATGGGGTCGCACAGAGTCGGACATGACTGATGCGACTTAGTAGCAGCAGCAGCTTGACTAGAATTAGTCTATCAGAGAGTAAGAGAAATACAACCTGTGGGCCAAATCCAGCCAAATACAACCTGTGGGCCAAATCCAAATCCAACCTGTGCTTTGTAAATAAAGTTTTATTCATAGACACTCATTCATATACATACTATATATGGTTGATTTTACACTACAATAGCAGAATTGAATAATAGCAAAAGAAACCATATGGCCCACAAAGCCTAAAATATTTACAGTCTAGTCCTTTACAGAAAAAGTTTGCAGGCTCCTGATCTAGACAAGTATAAGCTCCCCTGGTCAGAGGACAGAGAACTTGTTTTGGAATGGGTGATACCTTGGCAATATTTCTCTATAAGCGAACCAGCTGAGGATTTGCCTATGAGTGGAGTAGTACCAGACCCACTCTGTGATTAGTACATTTTGTCCCAGCTTTTATGGTCTTTTCATCTTCTTAATATAAAGTGTTTCAGAAAGATTTATTTCTGCCTTTCAGCCTTATCTACCACTGTTTCTTATTCTCTGAAATCAGAGTAAGAGGTGCCCTCTCACCATACTTTGTATTTTCCAATCTATTGCCTGTGTCAACAATGTTTCCTCTACAGAATTACATATCCTTCAAGCCTCATCTTGCAAAGTTCCTCACCGGAAGGCTGATCTACTTTGGAACTCCACAGAACACTTCTTTTAGTTGGAGAAGTGCTGAACTCCACTTTAATGTACATATACTTTTCTCTACTACTGGACTGTGAGCTCTTTTGGGATGGAGAAAAATATCCTGTTCAACGCTGTTTCCTCTATAAGGACTTCATTGTTTTTCAAATAGTAAATGTGCTATCAATGACCATTAAATTGCTAGCCGCATTTCTGCACAGTGACTCACAAAATGCATTCTTCCAATTGTCAGATAGTGGTCTGGAAGTACATCAATACATGTTAAAAACTAAAGTTGGAAACTCAGAAAAGCAATTTAGTAAAATAATGCTTCAAATAACCATACTTTTGGTATACAAGGTAATCAAAAGACAATACATGCTTTAGGAAAGGAAATTATCTTTTTCCAACTAACTTTCATTTCAAAATAGACTGCAAGCTCCCTCATTTAGAAATAGAGTTCAGAACACTTGGAGAGCTTTTGTAAACTTTTGTTTCCTATCTGTCTTGGTTGGGTTGCCCAGAAACAGACTCGAGGCAATGTTTTAAGTGCAAGTGGTTTCTTGGGGAAGTAAGAAGAAAACAGTAAGTGAGTTGGGATGTGAAGCAAAGAAGGAATGAAGAGCAACTAGAGGTACACTCAGTGATTGAAGCTTAATTTTACTTCAGCAATTCTGGGAGCCAGTGTGAAAATGCTTGAGTTATCCCACCCAAGGAACAAAGGAGCTAGGGTGTCTATACACTTCAATCTGTCTGTAGTTGAGGGCTGCGTTCAAGGGTACAGAAATTCTATTCTGCTGGGTAGGTGAAAAGCACGATCTCGTGGCTAAAGTAAAAAAAAAAAAAAAAAAAATCCTCAGGTAATTAAGTGCTATGAAGTGCAATTGAAGAGAGCTGGTATGCCCTACAGTGGCGATGGCAAGGAGTTATGGGAAGAGTATCAACATCGTCTGTTAGGCTAACTTTGAGTATCTAGTAAATGCTCATGTATTTATTGAACAAGTAACTATTGGGGGCTTCTGTTCACGTCTCCAGCCACCAGGAGGGTGCTGGAGAAGAGTGGTAAGCAAAGGCAGATAATGCAGCCACACTGATACAGCCTTCATTTTAGTGGAGAAAATGGATAATAAATATATAAACCACCAAATAATATAATTACAGACTGGAATAGATAATTTAAAGGAAAGAAACAGGAAGCTATAATAAAGAATAATCAGGGTACAAACATAGGTAATGTGGTCAGAAAAGACAGATGTCAAAATAAGGGGCCTATACCAGACTAAAAACTAATCTCCCCATTTCAAAGAAAACTAGTGCAGATTCTTTCTCTCTGGGTAGATGGGAGTTTACAGAGACTTGGGACATTATAATCAAAAGTGAGTCAGATATGACTCCCTGTCTTAGACCACTGGGGCTACTCTAGCAAAATTACCATAGACTGGGTAGCTTCAATGCCTCACAGTTCTGGAGATTGGAAAGTCCAAGATCAAGACACTGCTAGATTCAAGGTCTGAGGAGAGCCTGATTCCTGGTTCACAGATGGCCATCCTCTTACAGTGTCCTTATATGGTGGAAGAAGCTAGGGAGCTCTTGGGAGAATCTTTTATAAGGGCATTAATTCCGTTCATAAGAGCTCAGTCTTCATGATCCAATCGCCTCCCAAAATCCTCTCCTCCAAATACTATCACACTGGAGAGAAGATTTCAACATATGAATTTTGGGGGGACACAATCATTCAGTCTACAGCACTTTCATTCCCCTAAGACCCAGTGGAGAGGGAAAACTATCTCAGACAAGAGGGGAGGGCACGGGGCAACTCTGTGTCTCTAAGAGGAAAAATAACTAAACATGGGCAAAGGAGATCCTAAGAAGCTGAGAGGCAAATGTCATCATATGCATTCTTTGTGCAAACTTGCCAGGAGGAGCACAAGAAGAAGCACCCAGATGCCTCAGTCAGCTTCTCAGAGTTTTCTAAGAAGTGCTCAGAGAAGTGGAAGATCACGTCTGCTGAAGAGAAAGGAAAATTTGAAGACATGGCAAAGGCTGACAAGGCCTGTTATGAAAGAGAAATTAAAACTTACATCCATTCTAAAAGGGATACAAGTTTCAAGAAAGAAGTTCAAGTATCCCAATGCACTCAAGAGGCTTCTTTGGCCTTTTTCTAATTTTGTGCTTAATATTGCCCCAAAATCAAAGGTGGACATCCTAGCCTCTTCACTGGTGATGTTGCAAAGAAACTGGGAGTGATGTGGAATAACACTGCTACAGATGACAAGCAGCCTTATGAGAAGAAGGCTACTAAGCTGAAGGAAAAGTACAAAAAGGATATTACTGCATAGCAAGCTATAAGGAAGCCAGATGCAGCAAAAAAAAAAAAAAAAGGAAGTCATCAAGGCTGAAGAAAGCAAGAAAAAAAGGAAGAGGAGGAAGGTAAGAGGATGAGGAGGAGGAAGAAGATCATAATGAATAAGTTGGTTCTAGTGCAGCTTTTGGAGAAGGCAATGGCCCCCACTCCAGTACTTTGCCTGGAAAATCCCATGGATGGAGGAGCCTGGTAGACTGCAGTCCATGGGGTCACAAAGAGTCGGACACGACTGAGCGACTTGACTTTCACTTTTCACTTTCATGCATTGGAGAAGGAAATGGCAACCCACTCCAGTGTTCTTGCCTGGAGAATCCCAGGGACGGGGGAGCCTGGTGGCTGCTGTCTATGGGGTCACACAGAGTCGGACATGACTGAAGTGACATAGCAGTAGCAGCAGTGCAGCTTTTATTCTTGTCTATAAAGCATTTAACCTTCCATTGTACAAAACCCACTCCTTTTATAGAAAAAAAATTGAAATGTAAAAAAAAGGAAAAGATGAGTGTAATAATATCGATGCAGATAAAGGGAATGTTAAACAAGATTTAATATTACTGAAAGAATATTACTGGGGAAAAAAAGATATAATCCAGCTAGAACAACGAGTTTCCTATAGACGTCCAACACTGTGTCTCTTCAAAAGTCTCTTGAGCAGCTCACAACCATCCTCACTAACCCTAAGTGAAGGGTATAGCCACACTTATGAACTCCTTAAAACCCAAGATCAACTCTGAAATAAATCTAAAAGCTGATCCCAGGTGAATTAGACCCAACTGAACCTGACATCCTGAGACACTAAAGTGTATATAGTAGTTTAAAATGCATCATTATGTCCATCAAATTGAATTAGCATTCTGAAGTTCTAGACAACTACACATAAGTTAAGCAGGTAACTATTACTCCTAAGAGATGTGTCTTCAGTGAGTAAGCAGTGACTTTTAAACCAGATAAAATACTACTAGTTTGTTGAGAATAATTTTGGTCTTTAAAAATTGTCTTAAGAAATGCAGATGACTTGCTGAAGAAGCATATTCCTCCTTTATTGGGAAAGAGAAAATAGAGACTACTGCAAAGGAAGAACTCAGTGATCTCCTTCTGGCTGGATAAAAATTGAATTTTATTACTAAGAAGGTCAAGATATGCTGAAAACATCAAAATTTCTTCTTTCTCAAAAACAGATTCTGTTACTCTGTGGTTAAAACCCAATTTCTACCTATATCCTCAAAAAGTCCCTTTAATTTCCCCAATAGGATGGTTAGAAGGTTGGGGACCAGCTGCAAAGTATTTGTTCTCACTATGTGATCAGAAATAAGGCTCAGGTCTGCCTTTTATTATCTCCAACATGAAAATCTGATGCTCCTAGAACTTCGGCCCATGAAACACTGTATGTAATGGGAGACAACACAGAAGAGAGGAAAAGAGCCAGTGATGAAATTCAACTCTACCACTTCTGCGTTAAATAGCCCTGGGCTTGTCTCTTAATCTCAATTAGGCTCAGTTTCTTCCTGTGTAAAATCTGAATAATAATGCCAACATTGTGAGAATTGAGTAAACTTGCCTAGTTCATTGTCTAGTGCAAAAAGTAACATTACTGCTGCTGCTAAATCATTTCAGTCGTGTCCGACTCTGTGCGACCCAATAGACGGCAGCCCACCAGGCTCCTCCGTCCCTGGGATTCTCCAGGCAAGAACACTGGAGTGGTTTGCCATTTCCTTCTCCAATACAGGAAAGTGAAAATGAAATCGCTCAGTCGTGTCCGACCCTCAGCGAACCCATGGACTGCAGCCTTCCAGGCTCCTTGTCCATGGGATTTTCCAGGCAAAAATACTAGCATTTATCATATAAATGTTGAGATTGAAGGACAACCATTTTGGACAAACATTTACAAAAGAATTCTAACCATAATTTTTTACTGCTATAAAATAGAGAAAGTTATTCAGTTTTTATGTGAGTTGGGATCCTTCTGTTTACTCCAACCCACTATGGTCAGCATATCTTCAGTGTTGTACTGATTCCTGCATCCACTGTCTGCCTGGATATTACATATCCAAGTGTGGTAACCAGCCTCTGACATGACGTCCAATGATTATTGTCTACTGATATTCATGCCCTTGTATAGGTTCCTCCCATGATGCCTGTATGCTGCTGCTACTGCTGCTGCTAAGTAGCTTCAGTTGTGTCCACTCTGTGCAACCCCATAGACGGCAGCCCACCAGGCCCCATCATCCCTGGGATTCTCCAGGCAAGAACACTGGAGTGGGTTGCCATTTCCTCCTCTAATGCATGAAAGTGAAAAGTGAAAGTGAAGTCGCTCAGTCGTGTCCAACTCTTAGCAACCCCATGGACTGCAGCCTACCAGGCTCCTCCATCCATGGGATTTCCAGGCAAGAGTACTGGAGTGGGTTGCCATTGCCTTCTCCCATGATGACTGTATAGCCAATAGGATATTGTGGAACTGATAGTGTGACTTCCAAAACTGATTCATAAAAGACATTTTTGTTTCAGCCTTGTTCCCTCTTGAATCACTTGTTCTGGAGCAAACCAGCTGCCAAGTCAGGATGATACTCAGCAGCCTCTGTGGAGGTTCACAAGCTGAGAAATTGAAGAGTCGGACATGGCTGAGCAACTTCACTTTCACTTTTCACTTTCATGCATTGGAGAAGGAAATAGCAACCCACTCCAGTGTTCTTGCCTGGAGATTCCCAGGGACGGGGGAGCCTGGTAGACTGCCATCTATGGGGTTGCACGGAGTCGACATGACTGAAGCGACTTAGCAGCAGCAGCAGCAGCAACTAGGACTAACTTGCCAGCAATGTGAGTGAGTCACCTAGAAATCAGATTCTATAGTCCCAGTCAAGTCTTCTGATAAGTATAACCACAGCCAATTTCTTGACTGAAATCTCTCTCTGGGCCAGAATTAGCAAAACTACTCCCAAACTTCTAACCCACAGAAATTGTGAAAAAAAAGTTTGTCATTGTTTTAAGCCAACTTTTGAAGGAATTTGTCACTCAGCAATAGATAACTAATAAACTATTCAAAATCTCTTTCATTCACCCAACAAAATCAATGTGTTTTCTATCAGTAGTGAGTGAAGTGTATCAATAGTACAAAGCAGTCCATAACATACTTGGTATTTGAAGTGACATGAAAGTCATATCAGAGTGCAATGATCACAGTTGCTCCAACCTGTTCCTTAAATAGAAGGTGGAAAGCATTTAGCTTTCATCATCACTAAATAGGGGGTTTATTTCCAAATATTGATCAGATCAGATCAGTCGCTCAGTCGTGTCCGACTCTTTGAGACCCCATGAATCTCAGCACACCAGGCACTCTATTAATAATATTAATTCTGTGGAAAATTCTGAAAGAGATGGGAATACCAGATGAGATCGGGCTTGTTCAGGGTGGTATGGCCGTAGACAAGAGATGGGAATACCAGAACACCTGATCTGCCTCTTGAGAAATTTGTATGCAGGTCAGGAAGCAACAGTTAGAACTGGACATGGGACAACAGACTGGTTCCAAATAGGAAAAGGAGTACGTCAAAGCCACATATTGTCACCCTGCTTATTTAACTTCTATGCAGAGTACATCATGAGAAACACTGGACTAGAAGAAACACAAGCTGGAATCAAGATTGCTGGGAGAAATATCAATAACCTCAGATATGCAGATGACACCACCCTTATGGCAGAAAGTGAAGAGGAACTAAAAAACCTCTTGATGAAAGTGAAAGTGGAGAGTGAAAAACTTGGCTTAAACCTCAACATTCAGGAAACAAAGATCATGGCATCTGGTCCCAACACTTCATGGGAAATAGATGAAAAACAGTGGAAACAGTGTCAGACTTTATTTTTCTGGGCTCCAAAATCACTACAGATGATGACTACAGCCATGAAATTAAAAGACACTTACTCCTTGGAAGGAAAGTTATGACCAACCTAGATAGCATATTCAAAAGCAGAGACATTACTTTGCCAACAAAGGTTCGTCTAGTCAAGGGTATGGTTTTTCCCGTGGTCATGTATGGATGTGAGAGTTGGACTGTGAAGAAGGCTGAGCACCGAAGAATTGATGCTTTTGAACTGTTGGAGAAGACTCTTGAGAATCCCTTGGACTGCAAGGAGATCCAACCAGTCCATTCTAAAGGAGATCAGCCCTGGGATTTCTTTGGAAGGAATGATGCTAAAGCTGAAACTCCAGTACTTTGGCCGCTTCATGCGAAGAGTTGACTCATTGGAAAAGACTCTGATGTTGCGAGGGGTTGGGGGCAGGAGGAGAAGGGGACGACAGAGGATGAGATGGGTGGATGGCATCACTGACTCGATGGACATGAGTCTGAGTGAAATCCGGGAGTTGGTGATGGACAGGGAGGCCTGGCGTGCTGCGATTCATGGGGTCACAAAGAGTCAGACACGACTGAGCAACTGATTTAATCTGATTAATAATATTAATATCACTATGCTTAAAGAGTAACATAACGTTTACATGTCTTTACTATTATTTCACACAAAATTCTACCTTTAGCTCTCTATAGTAATAAACAGATACCAATTTGAATACTAGATAAGTTGTTTAGTAGCTGCACAACCCTGAAACAATAACTTAACATTTCTGAATCTCATATTCATCTCCTGCAAAATGTAATTCACTTCACATCATAAAGAACTGATGTGAACATCAGGGATATAATTCATGACACAAATTGTACACTTCATAAGTGAAAGCAAATAATCACCATCACTCCCAAAATCAATGCAAGAGTTCTTGAATTGGACACTGCTTTTACTTTTGAAACTAGCAAAAAATTAACCAGACTGATAATCTCATATTCAGTAAGGTTTGAGAAAAGGGCCTCTTTTACCTGCTGTGTCTGAGAATAAAACTGGTATAATATTTCTGATGGATAATGTGTCAAAAGCTATAAGAAACAATGCTCTTTGATTCAGCAATTCTATATCTAAAATGTACCTTCAAGAAATATCCTCAAGATATTTGGAAATATGCCCCAAAATATATGTAAAAGATATTCTTCACAGTGTTATACAAAACATAAAAATTAGGAAAAACTTAAATTGTAACTAATGTAGAATTAATTTGACCAAAATCTATGCCAGAATTACATGATCTGACTTATGAATTGGACACAGAGACTTCTGGTTAAAATTTGGTTTTTCTTCTTTCTTAAGAAAGACCCATT
Organism: Bos indicus; assembly: GCF_029378745.1. Classification (NCBI taxonomy): domain Eukaryota; kingdom Metazoa; phylum Chordata; class Mammalia; order Artiodactyla; family Bovidae; genus Bos; species Bos indicus. The sequence goes on along the minus strand of NC_091767.1, from coordinate 51,236,495 downwards.
AAAATACTAGTCAAAAAATAATAAGTTTATAATCCCGTACAGAAAGGAAAATAAGATTATGACTAAATGGATGAAAGAGTTCAACAAAGTTCTGGTAGACATAAGCATGATATTGAAGCTAGACTATAACATGTATGAAAATTGGAAATGAGGAGAGAAAAATCTCTGAAAAGTTTCTGGACTCAGAAATTAAAGACATAATAAAGTATAAAAGTAAGAAGTGAAGGAAAAAAAACAAGAAAGGTAATTTAAGATCCATATACACCATAGTAGCCTGCTTACTCACAAATTACAACCTTAACACAGGTACTCTGGCATATATCAAAGGCAAAAAAATTCTCCTGGTCAGAACTGCTATTGAGGATGAGTGTGTTAGAACCCCAGCAAAAGTCCTCTTCATTCACACAAAGGGAGCTCCTCTAACACTATAATAAGCTAGAGCTCCAACCACTCAAACCAAAAGACAGTCTAAGTTTTCAACTTCCCAGATCACTCTTAAGATCTCTTTTTTAAATATAAAACTAACCATATTTTCAACAAAAAATATGCATCCTCAAAGAGGATGTTAAAGACAAATGCACTGAAAAATTGATTCCAAATGAACAGATAATTCAGAGAAGGAAAGAGAATTTCTTAAGTTCCTAATTGATATCTTCTAAGAGATACATGAAGTTATTACTTTCATGAAATGACAACATAATATTATGAAAAGGAAATATCATAGAAAATGAAAGAATTCTTTAATATTAAAACCATTAAAACCATAGTTTTAAGTATTAGAAGAATTTATGACTTTTGTTCAAAACCCAAAAGCAGTCAATAGATTAAAATTTTGACTATGTAACAATTTTTGAATATTTTCATGAAGAAACTATTATAAACAAAATCAAAACAAAAATATGAGATAATATTTGCAACATATACCAGATTAGAGCTCATCTCTCTGACATATAAATCATATGTAACTATCAAGATGAAAAAGACCAAAATCCTGCCCCCTAAAAAAAAACAGGATAAAGAGACAACCCATAGAAAGAAGAAAGGCAAATGACCATAATACATACAAATGAACCTCAATTTCACTATAGTAAAAAAAATGCAAATTAAAACAACACTGAGATGACATTTCTTACCTATGGAAATGATAAAAATCAAAAAAAGTTAACAATACACTTAGTTGTTAAAATTGAAGAGAAACAGGGGGAGGAGCCAAGATGGCGGAGGAGTAGGACGGGGAGAACACTTTCTCCCCCACAAATTCATCAAAAGAGCATTTAAACGTCGAGTAAATTCCACAAAACAACTTCTGAATGCCGGCAGAGGACATCAGGCACCCAGAAAAGCAACCCAACTCTTCGAAAGGAGGTAGGAAAAAATATAAAAGACAAAGAGACAAAAGAGGGAGGGATGGAGTTCCGTCCCGGGAAGGGAGTCTTAAAAAGAGAGAAGTTTCCAAACACCAGGAAACCTTCTCACTGCCGAATCTGTGCCGAGCTTTGGAAGCACAGAGGGCAACATAACAGGGAGAAAAAATAAACAATTAAAACTCGCAGATTGCGAGCCCTACGGTAACTCCCCCAGTGGAGAAGCAGCGCAGACGCCTGCACACGCCATTAGCAAGCCGGGGCTGGGCAGGGAGGCACGGCGCCGGCTGCATCGCTTAGAGTAAGAATCTGGCCTGAATACCCTGAGCACTATCTGAGCAAAATAATCTGGGCTAGCAAACCAGACTGTGGGATATCTACCACGCAAAAAGCCAGCCCCAACATAAGACACCGCCAGGCCCGCGCACGGAACAAAGGACTGAACAGAAATAGCCGGCTGCAGACCTTCCCCCTCCGGTGACAGGCAGCCAGAGCCGGAAGGGGGCAATCGCAGCCCCAGAGAGACATTATCTATAAAACTGTAAGCAGGCTTCTTTGCTAACTAAAACTTCTTGGGGGTCTGGACGGTCAACATCTGCCTGAGAAAGTGCTCCGGTTTTACACCCAGATAACCGAGAGGCGGGGAGGCGATAAGTCGCAGCATTGGCATTCGCCAAACACCTCATCACCTGAGCTGCTCGGACCTGGGAAGAGCACAAAACGCAGGCCCAACTGAGTCTGCGCCTCTGAGGACTACCCGAGTGCCTGAACCTGAGCAGCTTGGACCTGGGAGGTACATGCAGCCCAGGGCCGGCCTCGGATTGTTCTTGGCGGAACAACCTAGAGCCCAAGCAGTGTGGGCAGGGAGGCTACACGCACCGTGAGTGGGGGCAGACCCAGTGTGGCTGAGGCACTGCGAGCGCACGCCAGTGTTATTTGTTTGCAGCATCCGTCCCTCCCTCCCCACAGCAAGACTGAACAAGTGAGCCTAAAAAGAAAAAAAAAAAAGTTTCCCCCACCGTCCCCTTTGTGTCAGGGCGGAAGCCAGACACTGAAGAGACCAGCAAACAGAAGAAGTTATAACAGAGGGAAACGCCTTGGAAGCTACGAGCAATAGATTAAAACCCCGTGGTTACTACAAACTACATAGGAAGGGGCCTATAGATCTTGAGAAATATAAGTCGGACCAAGGAACTAGCCAAAAATGAACTGAACCCACAATACAACAAAACCAGAGAAAGTCCTAGATATATTTTTACTATTTTTACGATCATTCTTTTTCTTTCTTTTTTTTTTTAATTAAAAAAAATTTTTTAAGTCCTCTATTGTTCCTTTAATTTTCACTTTAATAACCTATTACTTTGCAAAAAAAAAAAAAAGACCCTATTTTTTTCTTCTTCAGCAAACTTCATATATATATATATATTTTATAATTTTTTGACCTTGTTTTTTTTTTTTTTTCTTCTTCTTCTTCTTTTCTTTAACATTGTATTTTTGAAATTCCAAACTCTACTCTAGTTTTTTAATTTTAGCTTTTTGGTATATGTTATCAATTTTGTACCTACAGTTTTTTTTTTTTTTTATAATTTCTGTGACTTTTTTTTTTTTTCTGTTTCATTCTCTTCTTCTTTTATATAACATTGTATATCTGAAATTCCAAACTCTACTCTAGATTTTTAATTTATGCTTTTTTGTATTTGATATCAAATTTGTACCTGTATTTTCTTTATAATTTTTGTGACATTGTTTTTGTTTGTTTCTTTTCTCTCTTTATGTTTCTTCTTCCTTTTTTTTTAACATTGTATTTTTGAAATTCCAAACTCTACTCTAGATTTTTTTTTTTTTTTTTTTGTCATATTGGATTTATTTATTTTGGAGGGACTGGTTATTTCAAAAAGACATTTATCAATTTTCAGTATCAAAACAGTTACACTATTGGTTTTTTTCTCCCAACTGGTCCCCAAAGAGACCACACCAAAGGAGAGAACATTTTAAGCCAATTAAGCTGCAGGATGCACCCCTAACAGACCTCACTGAAACCTCATCAAAAAAGGGGGATTGGGTAGGGAAAGAAACTTTAAAAGATCAGCACACTGCTAGCCCACAGACTATAGAGAGCTCTCACAGGCAGAGGGGTGACCAGTTTGCCTCAACCCCAAAGAAGCAAAGTTCCAAAATATAAAAATTTACAAGTTTTGTACATACGCTTTTCAAGATTTCTCCAGCACTAACCGATACAAAGCACAGTGAGATTTTTAGAGACAGCAGCTTCAGACCCAGAAAAGGGTGATGAGATGAGTTTCATATGGCTTAATCAGTGGCAAAACATAATTTTCTTTCCTTTCTTTCAAGGAGGCAGGAGAGCAAATAAGTGGTCACTTCAATATAAGGGGCACATGATCCATTCTGTGAGCAGTTGGAAACAGGGTAGAGCTGGGACAAGGATTTTCACTTTAGATGATTTTTAATTTTTGCTTTTTGGTATTAGTTATCAATTTTGTACCTGTATTTTCTTTATAATTTTTGCAACCTTGTTTGTTTTTCTTTGTTCATTTTTTCTCTCTTTCTTTTCCTTCTTCTTTTCTTTAACATCGTATTTTTGAAATTCCAAACTCTACTCTAGATTTTTAATTTGTGCTTTTATGTATTTGTTACCAATTTTGTACCTTTAAGAACCCAATCTTCAGGACCCATTTTTCACTAGGGAGCGAGATTACTGGCTTGACTGCTCTCTCTCCCTTTGGACTCTCCTTTTTCTCCACCAGGCCGCCTGTGTCTCCTCCCTAACCCCTCTCTACTCTACCCAACTCTGTGAGTTTATGTGTGTTCCAGATGGTGGAGAACACTTAGGGAACTGATTACTGGCTGGATCTGTCTCCCTCCTTTTCATTCCCCCCTTTTATCCCTCTGGCTACCTCTGTCTCCTTCCTCCTTCTTCTCTTCTCTGTATAACTGCGTGAACATCTCTGAGTGGTCCAGTTGTGGAGTGCACATAAGGAAGTGACTACTGGCTACCCCACTCTCTCCACTATTGATTCCACCTCATCTCATTTGGGTCACCTCTAACTCCCTCCTCCCTCTTCTCTTCTCCATGTAACGCTGTGAACCTCTCTGAGTGACCCTCACAGTAGAGAAACTTTTCATCTTTAACGTAGATGTTTTATCAATGGTGCTGTATAGAAGGAGAAGTTTTGAAACTACTGTAAAAATAAGACCGATAACTGGAAGCAGAGGCTTAAGTCCAAACTCTGACTCCAGGGAACTCCTGACTCCAAGGAACATTAATCGACAGGAGCTCATCAAACGCCTCCATACCGACACTGAAACCAAGCACCACACAAGGGCCAACAAGTTCCAGGGCAAGACATACCAAGCAAATTCTCCAGCAACAAAGGAGCACAGCCCTGAGCTTCAAGATACAAGCTGCCCAAAGTCACCCCAAAACCATAGACATCTCATAACTCATTACTGGACATTTCATTGCACTCCATAGAGAAGAAATACAGCTCCACCCACCAGAACACCGACACAAGCTTCCCTAACCAGGAAACCTTGACAAGCCACCTGTACAAACCCACACACAGTGAGGAAAAGCCACAATAAAGAGAACTCCACAAACTGCCAGAATATAGAAAGGACACCCCAAAATCAGCAATTTAAACAAGATGAAGAGACAGAGGAATACCCAGCAGATAAAGGAACAGGATAAATGCCCACCAAACCAAACAAAAGAGGAAGAGATAGGGAATCTACCTGATAAAGAATTCCGAATAATGATAGTGAAATTGACCCAAAATCTTGAAATTAAAATGGAATCACAGATAAATACCCTGGAGACAAGGATTGAGAAGATTCAAGAAAGGTTTAACAAGGACCTAGAAGAAATAAAAAAGAGTCAATATATAATGAATAATGCAATAAATGAAGTTAAAAACACCCTGGAGGCAACAAATAGTAGAATAACAGAGGCAGAAGATAGGATTAGTGAATTAGAAGATAGAATGGTAGAAATAAATGAATCAGAGAGGATAAAAGAAAAACGAATTAAAAGAAATGAGGACAATCTCAGAGACCTCCAGGACAATATTAAACGCTACAACATTCGAATCATAGGGGTTCCAGAAGAAGAAGACAAAAAGAAAGACCATGAGAAAATACTTGAGGAGATAATAGTTGAAAACTTCCCTAAAATGGGGAAGGAAATAATCACCCAAGTCCAAGAAACCCAGAGAGTCCCAAACAGGATAAACCCAAGGAGAAACACCCCAAGACACATATTAATCAAATTCACAAAGATCAAACACAAAGAACAAATATTAAAAGCAGCAAGGGAAAAACAACAAATAACACACAAGGGAATTCCCATAAGGATAACAGCTGATCTTTCAATAGAAACTCTTCAAGCCAGGAGGGAATGGCAAGACATACTTAAAATGATGAAAGAAAATAACCTACAGCCCAGATTATTGTACCCAGCAAGGATCTCATTCAAGTATGAAGGAGAAATCAAAAGCTTTTCAGACAAGCAAAAGCTGAGAGAATTCTGCACCACCAAACCAGCTCTCCAACAAATACTAAAGGATATTCTTTAGACAGGAAACACAAAAACGGTGTATAAGTTTGAACCCAAAACAATAAAGTAAATGGCAACGGGATCATACTTATCAGTAATTACCTTAAACATAAATGGGTTGAATGCCCCAACCAAAAGACAAAGACTGGCTGAATGGATACAAAAACAAGACCCCTACATATGTTGTCTACAGGAGACCCACCTCAAAACAGGGGACACATACAGACTGAAAGTGAAGGGCTGGAAAAAGATTTTCCATGCAAATAGGGACCAAAAGAAAGCAGGAGTAGCAATACTCATATCAGATAAAATAGACTTTAAAACAAAGGCTGTGAAAAGAGACAAAGAAGGTCACTACATAATGATCAAAGGATCAATCCAAGAAGAAGATATAACAATTATAAATATATATGCACCCAACACGGGAGCACCACAGTACGTAAGACAAATGCTAACAAGTATGAAAGGAGAAATTAACAATAACACAATAATAGTGGGAGACTTTAATACCCCACTCACACCTATGGATAGATCAACTAAACAGAAAATTAACAAGGAAACACAAACTTTAAATGATACAATAGACCAGTTAGACCTAATTGATATCTATAGGACATTTCATCCCAAAACAATGAATTTCATCTTTTTCTCAAGTGCACATGGAACCTTCTCCAGGATAAATCACATCCTGGGCCATAAAGCTAGCCTTGGTAAATTCAAAAAAATAGAAATCATTCCAAGCATCTTTTCTGACCACAATGCAGTAAGATTAGATCTCAATCACAGGAGAAAAATGATTAAAAATTCCAACATATGGACGCTGAACAACACGCTGCTGAATAACCAACAAATCACAGAAGAAATCAAAAAAGAAATCAAAATTTGCATAGAAACGAATGAAAATGAAAACACAACAACCCAAAATCTGTGGGACACGGTAAAAGCAGTCCTAAGGGGAAAGTTCATAGCAATACAGGCACACCTCAAGAAACAAGAAAAAAGTCAAATAAATAACCTAACTCTACACCTAAAGCAACTAGAAAAGGAAGAAATGAAGAACCCCAGGGTTAGTAGAAGGAAAGAAATCTTAAAAATTAGAGCAGAAATAAATGAAAAAGAAACAAAAGAGACCATAGCAAAAATCAACAAAACCAAAAGCTGGTTCTTTGAAAGGATAAATAAAATTGACAAACCATTAGCCAGACTCATCAAGAAACAAAGAGAGAAAAATCAAATCAATTAAATTAGAAATGAAAATGGAGAGATCACAACAGACAACACAGAAATACAAAGGATCATAAGAGACTACTATCAACAGTTATATGCCAATAAAATGGACAACATGGAAGAAATGGACAAATTCTTAGAAAAGTACAACTTTCCACAACTCAAACAGGAAGAAATAGAAAATCTTAACACACCCATCACAAGCACGGAAATTGAAACTGTAATCAAAAATCTTCCAGCAAACAAAAGCCCAGGTCCAGATGGCTTCACAGCTGAATTCTACCAAAAATTTAGAGAAGAGCTAACACCTATCCTGCTCAAACTCTTCCAGAAAATTGCAGAGGAAGGTAAACTTCCAAACTCATTCTATGAGGCCACCATCACCCTAATACCAAAACCTGACAAAGATCCCACAAAAAAAGAAAACTACAGGCCAATATCACTGATGAACATAGATGCAAAAATCCTTAACAAAATTCTAGCAATCAGAATCCAACAACACATTAAAAAGGTCATACACCATGACCAAGTGGGCTTTATCCCAGGGATGCAAGGATTCTTCAATATCTGCAAATCAATCAGTGTAATACACCACATTAACAAATTGAAAAATAAAAACCATATGATTATCTCAATAGATGTAGAGAAAACCTGTGACAAAACTGAACATACATTTATGATAAAAACTCTCCAGAAAGCAGGAATAGAAGGAACATACCTCAACATAATAAAAGCTATATATGACAAACCCACAGCAAACATTATCCTCAATGGTGAAAAATTGAAAGCATTTCCTCTAAAGTCAGGAACAAGACAAGGGTGCCCACTTTCACCATTACTATTCAACATAGTTTTGGAAGTTTTGGCCACAGCAATCAGAGCAGAAAAAGAAATAAAAGGAATCCAAATTGGAAAAGAAGAAGTAAAACTCTCACTATTTGCAGATGACATGATCCTCTACATAGAAAACCCTAAAGACACCACCAGAAAATTACTAGAACTAATCAATGACTATAGTAAAGTTGCAGGATATAAAATCAACACACAGAAATCCCTTGCATTCCTATACACTAATAATGAGAAAACAGAAAGAGAAATTAAGGAAACAATTCCATTCACCATTGCAACAGAAAGAATAAAATACTTAGGAATATATCTACCTAAAGAAACTAAAGACCTATATATAGAAAACTATAAAACACTGGTGAAAGAAATCAAAGAGGACACTAATAGATGGAGAAATATACCATGTTCATGGATTGGAAGAATCAATATAGTGAAAATGAGTATACTACCCAAAGCAATTTATAGATTCAATGCAATCCCTATCAAGCTACCAACAGTATTCTTCACAGAGCTAGAACAAATAATTTCACAATTTGTATGGAAATACAAAAAACCTCGAATAGCCAAAGCAATCTTGAGAAAGAAGAATGGAACTGGAGGAATCAACCTACCTGACTTCAGGCTCCACTACAAAGCCACAGTTATCAAGACAGTATGGTACTGGCACAAAGACAGAAATATAGATCAATGGAACAAAATAGAAAGCCCAGAGATAAATCCACCCACATATGGACACCTTATCTTTGACAAAGGAGGCAAGAATATACAATGGATTAAAGACAATCTCTTTAACAAGTGGTGCTGGGAAAACTGGTCAACCACTTGTAAAAGAATGAAACTAGAACACTAACACCATACACAAAAATAAACTCAAAATGGATTAAAGATCTAAACATAAGACCAGAAACTATAAAACTCCTAGAGGAGAACATAGGCAAAACACTCTCTGACATACATCACAGCAGGATCCTCTATGACCCACCTCCCAGAATATCGGAAATAAAAGCAAAAATAAACAAATGGGACCTAATTAACCTTAAAAGCTTCTGTACATCAAAGGAAACTATCAGCAAGGTGAAAAGACAGCCTTCAGAATGGGAGAAAATAATAGCAAATGAAGCAACTGACAAACAACTAATCTCAAAAATATACAAGCAACTCCTACAGCTCAACTCCAGAAAAATAAATGACCCAATCAAAAAATGGGCCAAAGAACTAAATAGACATTTCTCCAAAGAAGACATACAGATGGCTAACAAACACATGAAAAGATGCTCAATATCACTCATTATCAGAGAAATGCAAATCAAGACCACTCTGAGGTACCATTTCACACCAGTCAGAATGGCTGCGATCCAAAAGTCTACAAATAATAAATGTTGGAGAGGGTGTGGAGAAAAGGGAACCCTCTTACACTGTTGGTGGGAATGCAAACTAGTACAGCCACTATGGAGAACAGTGTGGAGATTCCTTAAAAAACTGGAAATAGAACTGCCTTCTGATCTAGCAATCCCACTGCTGGGCATACATACTGAGGAAACCAGAAGGGAAAGAGACACGTGTACCCCAATGTTCATTGCACCACTGTTTATAATAGCCAGGACATGGAAGCAACCTAGATGTCCATCAGCAGATGAATGGATAAGAAAGCTGTGGTACATATACACAATGGAGTATTACTCAGCCATTAAAAAGAATTCATTTGAATCAGTTCTAATGAGGTGGATGAAACTGGAGCCCATTATACAGAGTGAAGTAAGCCAGAAGGAAAAACACCAATACAGTATACTAACGCATATATATGGAATTTAGAAAGATGATAACAATAACCCTGTGTATGAGATTGCAAAAGAGACACTGATGTATAGAACAGTCTTATGGACTCTGTGGGAGAGGGAGAGGGTGGGAAGATTTGGGAGAATGGCATTGAAACATGTAAAATATCATGTATGAAACGAGATGCCAGTCCAGGTTCAATGCACGATACTGGATGCTTGGGGCTGGTGCACTGGGACGACCCAGAGGGATGGTATGGGGAGGGAGGAGGGAGGAGGGTTCAGGATGGGGAGCACATGTATACCTGTGATGGATTCATTTTGATATTTGGCAAAACTAATACAATTATGTAAAGTTTAAAAATAAAATAAAATTTTAAAAAAAAATTGAAGAGAAACAAACACTTTCATACACTCCTGATGAGAACCAAAAATGGGTACCATCCTATGGAGGAATATTTGATACAGATATAATAAAGTTATATATGGGTTTTTCCTTTGGCTCAGCAATCTCATGTTTAGGTTTCCACCTGAAGATACACCAGTTCAAATACAAAACAATAGGTGCTCAAAGCTGTGATTCACTGTAGAATAATCGGCAAAAACAAAGTACTATCAGAATCGATCCAAACGCCCATTCATCAAGACTGGTGGAAAAATTATGGCGCATCAACCCAAAGGCAAACAATCTCTAAGAATTGGTATGGAATGATTTCTAGGATATATTATTTAGTGAAAAAGCAAGGTACAGAACAATATATATGTTATACTATATTTTATACTAAAAAGAAAAAGGGGTGTCCAAAAATGGACAGAAAACTTAAGTAGACATTTCACCAAAGAAGACAAACAGATCGCCTTCAGCCACAAGAAAAGATGCACAACAATGCTAATTATTAGAGAAATGCAAATCAAAACTACTTGAAGTAAGAATTACCTGGTTGTCCAGTGGTTAGGACTCTGCTTCCACTGCAGGGGGCACAGGTTCAATCCCTGGTTGGGGAGCTAAGATCCTGCATGGTATGCAGGCAAAAAAAAGTACAATGAAGTATCACTTCACAACAGTCAGAATGACAATCATTAAAAGGTCTACGAATAATAAATGTTGGAGAAGGTGTGGAGAAAATGGAACCTTTCTACACTGTTGGTGGGAATACAAATCGGTACAGCCACTATGAAGAACAGTATGGATGTCCTGAGAAAAACTAAAAACATAATCATCATATGATCCTGCAATCCCATTCTTGGGCATATATCCAGAGAAAACTCTAATTTGAAAAGATACACACACCCCAGTGTTCACAGCAGAATAATTTACAATAGTCAAGACGTGGAAGCAACCACAATGCCCATCAACAGAGGAATGGATAAAGAAAATATGGCAAATAAATACAATGAAATATTACTCAGCCATAGAAAAGAATGAAATAATGCCATTTGCAGCAACATGGATGGACCTTGAGATTGTCATACTGAATGATGTAAGACAGATAAAGACAAATACCATATGATACTGCTTATATGTGAAATCTAAAAAAGTGCTACAAATGAACTTATTTGCAAAACAGAAATAGATTCACAGACACAGAAAACAAACATGTTTATCAAATGTGATAGTAGAATGGGGAAGACAAATTAGAAGCTTGGGATTAACATACACACTGCTACTGCTAAGTCGCTTCAGTCGTGTCCAACTCTGTGCGACCCCATAGACGGCAGCCCATCAGGCTCCCCTGTCCCTGAGATTCTCCAGGCAAGAACAGTGGAGTGGGTTGCCATTTCCTTCTCCAATGCATGAAAGTGAAAAGTGAAAGTGAAGCCGCTCAGTCGTCTCCAACTCTTAGCGACCCCATGGACTGCAGCCTACCAGGTTCCTCCGTCCATGGGACTCTCCAAGCAAGAATACTGGAGTGGGGTGCCATTGCCTTCTCCAGGACTGTATATAAAATAGGTAAAAAAAAAAACACATTCTTACTGTATAGCACAAGGAACTAAACTCAGTATCTTGTAATAACCTATAATGGAAAAGAATCTGAAAAAGAATATGTACATATGTATACATATATATATAATTGAATCACTTTGCTGTACACTTGAAACTAACACAACTTTATAAATAAACTTTATTTCAATTTTTTAAAAAACCTTTAAAAAAGAGAAAATAAAAATGTCTATGTATGTGTGTGCACACGTGTGCATTTATTTGATTAATTTTGTCAAAACAAACACAGTCAAGAATATAGTGACTAATGAAATGATGACCTCAAGGGGGTAGATGGGAATGGGATAGGAAGGTTAAGTATGAAAGAAAGGTTTCTCTGAGCAATTATTTTTTTGTATGAACCACGTTTATCAGTTAAAGTTTAGGCATGAGATAAAAGCATACCAATTATTTGAACAGAGGTAATTTTATATGATGAATTGTTAACTATATAACTGAAAGGGTTAGAAAAACACAAATGTATCAGGACAACAAATAACTTCAGGGAGTAGCTACCACCTTTAGGGCAGAAAAATAATGAGAGATGTTGGAATTCTTAAGATTTAGAAATTATTTAAATTTAGAATTTTTCTGCTGGGCTGAAACTCCGAACCTCTAGCACAGGTCATTCCTCAGGTGGTGCTGAGGTCTCTGAGTTCAAAGGAAGGGCCCACGAGCAGGACCTCTGAGGAAGGCTGTTCTGCAAGTATTTGAAAAACTGCAAGTTGGATTCAACTGCTTCTATGGGATGAGGAAGCATGGCTAAGGAGGCAAGCACAGAAACTGGAAGCTAATAAATAGCCCCACAAGGTAAAAACAGCAAAGGAGCAAAGTTCTATCTAACTCTTCTAGCTCTGCAGACTCCTGTAGCATCACCTTTGGAAGATTATAGCAGAGAACCAGCTGGAAAAAAACATAAATGTCGTTTACAGAATCCCAGCCCCAGCATCACAAAGCAGGGTGCAGAAGGCTGAGAATCAATAGCTTAATAACTGATGCAACATGTAAATGTTTTATATATTCAAAAATCAAATAAAAAAGAGAAAAGCAAACCATAAAATTGAACACCAACAGAAATAAATGAATCTAACTGTATAAAATCAATAACCGCACAGAAAAAGTATTATTTCAACCACAGGAAACTGTTTGTTCTTACTGTGATACATTGCAAGGACAAAAAAAAATTGCAAAGATATGTAAAAATTCACTCAGTATGTTTATTGTTGATTGTAATACTGCACCTTAGAAATTAATTTGTGCATATTACAGGATAAAGCAAATGAGCATGTGAATGGTATTGAGAACAAAGATTCTAGGTGTTACAGAAAAATCTTAACAATATAAAATAAGTTTTTAAAAAATCGTATAATATTAAATTTGAACTGGAAACAGTAAAAATTTTTAAAAAGATTTTTCCTACTTCTGTTTATAGGAAGGGCCTAGAACCAATGACAACTAGTAGTTGTCAGTGAACAAGCATTAAGATCTTGGTTTCTAAATACCACATCCCAGTAAAAGGGACCAGGGACTCTTGCAGAAATGGTTGATTACATAAATGGGATACAGAAAATACTAGGCAATGTGGGACAGGTTGTATCAAAAAGTAAGAAATGTCCAAAGACAAGCTGAGTCATGAGAAAAAGATGCAGGGAGCTAGCCTTGAATCAGCTTTCAGTGGTCAAACTCAGGACAATCTGGCCATTGAAAAGAATAGTAATTACTATTGATTCCAAAGAATAGCAAGAAGAGATAAGAAAGCCTTCCTCAGTGATCAATGCAAAGAAATAGAGGAAAACAACAGAATGGGAAAGACTAGAGATCTCTTCAAGAAAATTAGATACACCAAGGGAACATTTCATGCAAAGATGGACTCGATAAAGGACAGAAATGGTATGGACCTAACAGAAGCAGAAGATATTAAGAAGAGGTGGCAAGAATATACAGAAGAATTGTACAAAAAAGATCTTCACGACCCAGATAATCATGATGGTGTGATCACTGACCTAGAGCCAGACATCCTGGAATGTGAAGTCAAGTGGGCCTTAGAAAGCATCACTACAAACAAAGCTAGTGGAGGTGATGGAATTCCAGTTGAGCTCTTTCAAATCCTGAAAGATGATGTTGTGAAAGTGCTGCACTCAATATGCTAGCAAATTTGGAAAACTCAGCAGTGGCCACAGGACTGGAAAAGGTCAGTTTTCATTCCAATCCCAAAGAAAGGCAATGCCAAAGAATGCTCAAACTACCACACAACTGCACTCATCTCACATGCTAGTAAAGTAATGCTCAAAATTCTCCAAGCCAGGCTTCAGCAATACATGAACTATGAACTTTCAGATGTTCAAGCTGGTTTTAGAAAAGGCAGAGGAACCAGAGATCAAATTGCAAACATCCGCTGGATCGTGGAAAAAGCAAGAGAGTTCCAGAAAAACATCTAATTCTGCTTTATTGATTATACCAAAGCCTTTGATTGTGTGGATCACAATAAACTGTGGAAAATTCTGAAAGAGATGGGAATACCAGACCACCTGATCTGCCTCTTGAGAAATCTGTATGCAGGTCAGGAAGCAACAGTTAGAACTGGACATGGAACAACAGACTGGTTCCAAATAGGAAAAGGAGTACATCAAGGCTGTATATTATCACCCTGCTTATTTAACTTATATGCAGAGTACATCATGAGAAATGCTGGGCTAGAAGAAACACAAGCTGGAATGAAGATTGCCAGGAGAAATATCAATAACCTCAGATATGCAGATGACACCACTCTTATGGCAGAAAGTGAAGAGGAACTAAAAAGCCTCTTGATGAAAGTGAAAGAGGAGAGTGAAAAAGTTGGCTTAAAGCTCAACATTCAGAAAATGAAGATCATGGCATCCGGTCCCATCACTTCATGGGAAATAGATGGGGAAACAGTGGAAACAGTGTCAGACTTTATTTTGGGGGGTTCCAAAATCACTGCAGATGGTGACTGCAGCCATGAAATTAAAAGACGCTTACTCCTTGGAAGGAAAGTTATGACCAACCTAGATAGCATATTCAAAAGCAGAGACATTACTTTGCCAACAAAGGTCCGTCTAGTCAAGGCTATGGTTTTTCCTGTGGTCATGTATGGATGTGAGAGTTGGACTATGAAGAAGGCTGAGCCCCAAAGAATTGATGCTTTTGAACTGTGGTGTTGGAGAAGATTCTTGAGAGTCCCTTGGACTGCAAGGAGATCCAACCAGTCCATTCTGAAGGAGATCAGCCCTGGGATTTCTTTGGAGGGAATGATGCTGAAGCTGAAACTCTAGTACTTCGGCCACCTCATGAGAAGAGTTGACTCATTGGAAAAGACTCTGATGCTAGGAGGGATTGGGGGCAGGAGGAGAAGGGGATGACAGAGGATGAGATGGCTGGATGGCATCACTGACTCAATGGACGTGAGTCTGAGTGAACTCTGGGAGTTGGTGATGGACAGGGAGGCCTGGAGTGCTGCGATTCATGGGGTCGCAAAGAGTCGGACACGACTGAGTGACCGAAGTGAACTGAACTGAACTGATAACATTTTAGTAGTAAAATCTTGAAAAACTTTAGAGAGAATCATCACACTTCAATTCATTATTTGGAGATCAACAAAGATAACTAGAAATAGCACATAATATGATCCTAATATAGTCTACCCTGCTGCTAAGTAAAGCTGCTTTCTCTTTTCATTGGCCAACAGCATGGCGTGCATCCAACCAGTCACTGCTTGGGGTAAGCAAGCAGTGAAAATATTCTCTTCCTAATTTATGTCCCATTGAGACTATACCATAGCAGGTATTGATCTTGCTTTGTGCCATCAGATCAGATGCTACAACCAAATTCAAAGCCAGGATCATGACTGTGGGTGATCAGCCTTTATGTGCAGGAGAAATGGAGGTGGAAAGATGATTTATTTGGCTTTTGTAGGATCTTTTATTACAGAAACAGGTGTTGGGAGCTCTCCCAGCTAGAATCAGCCACAGAGTAGAGCAGGAGAGCTGCCCCGCTTTCCTGGAGTGCCACAACCACAGAACAAACTGAGCATTCCAGGAATCACTCATTTGATCAGAGAGCCAGAAACAGCAGTGAGAAAAAAAGAAGGATTATTTTTCTACAAGGTTACTGACAGACTCTAAGCATGGAGAAAGGATGGAGGAATGATTGTCCAATTATATAAAATCAGATAAACTCAAACATCCTCAATATCTTTGTTCTGGGATTGATACCGATAGTGCCTTGACTTGGCTTGACTTCGGCAATGTTCCTCTATTATATATATATATTCCTTTATTGTTTTCTCTGAAAACTTTCTAAAGAGACTGACTTTATTGTTAGAGCAGAGCCATGTAAGTCATATTCCACACAATGAGTATGAAGAGGCTGACAACATTATTCTGCTGGGTTGGAATGCAACTGCATCAGATATGCTAGCTCTAGGAGACCGTGGACTACCTGAGCCCTGGAGATCTTCTGGTTATAGATCCCTCTTGGGGGCACTGAGATTTCTAGAGTACACTCCTGCCTTGTTACACAAATGTGGAAGGTAAAAGAGGAAATGTGACATTTTAGAAATTCTAAGGAAGGGGAAATTAAGGTTTCTTTGATGAAACATGAGAACAGGAAAATACAGAGGATATAATAATATGGGGTTAGGAATATATATGCCTTTGTGTGTCTTTGACTCTTAAAGGGATGCAAACTATTATATATAGAATGGATAACAAAAAAGTCCTACCGTATAGCACAGGGAACTAAATTCAATATTCTGTGATAGACCATAATGGAGAAGATTATAAAAAAGAATATATATATCTGAACCACTTTGCTGTGTAGCAGAAATTAACATAACATTGTAAATCAATCATACTTCACATTTTTAAAAAAGCTTTAAATGATTCCATAAGTGATTTCAGGGGATTTCCTGGTGGCTCAAAGAGTAAAGAATCCTCCTGCAATGCAGAAGACCCAGGTCCCACTCCAGTATTCTTGCCTGGAGAATTCCATGGACAGGGAAGCCTAACGGGCTACAGTACCTAGGGTCACAAAGAGTCACACATGATGGAGCGACTCACACACACACAAGTGATTTCATTGTGCAGCCAAAGCTGACAACTGTGGCTCTAGGTCCATCTTTTCCTAAGTGTTCTGAACTGAACACAGCAGCTGCTTCAAAGACAGTGGTCATTGACATGCTAAATATTTAAGTAGAAATATTTTGTTTTTCTACAGAGAAAATAAGTTCTTGGAGAGCAAGAACTATTTTATCTTTCCTTTAGATAATTTACTAGCACTGAGCTAAGCAAGTAATAGGTCCCCAGAAATATTTGTTGAATACAGGTTCATCTGTACCATGTTGCTAGATGTCATGTCTATGCATTCAGTTCAGTTCAGTCACTCAGTCATGTCCAAATATTGCGACCCCATGGACTGCAGCACACCAGGCTTCTCTGTCTGTCACCAACTCCTAGAGCTTGCTCAAACTCATGTCCATCAAGTAGGTGATGCCATCCAACCATCTCATCTTCTGTTGTCCCCTTTCCTCCTGCCTTCAATCTTTCCCAGCATCGGAGTCCAAATGAATCAGTTCTTCACATCAGGTGGCCAAAGTATTGAAGCTTCAGCTTCAGCATCAGTCCTTCCAACGAATATTCAGGACTGATTTCCTTTAGGATGGACTGGTTGGATCTCCTTGCTGTTCAAGAGACTCTCAAGAGTCTTTTCCAAACCACAGTTCAAAAGCATCAGTTCTTCTGCGCTCAGCCATCTTTATGGTCCAACTCTTACATCCATACGTGACTATTGGAAAAACCATAGATTTGACTAGATGGACCTTTTTTGGCAAAGTAATGTCTCTGCTTTTTAATATGCTGTCTAGGTCTATCTGAACCACTAAGGAAGCAAAAAAGAGATCTCATTCTATACCACATAACAAACATAAAATCCCATTTTAGACTTCCCTATTCTTCAAGTCCTTTCTGTCATCCTAACACCAGAAGCTTGTCACTTGTTTTGCCACCACAAGTAACCTCTCACTCACCTTGATGGCTGATGGCTCCTCCCCACCACAACCCCTACCCAACTCACCTTCTCAGTCCCCACCTATTCCCAACTACCAGGTCTCCCCACTCATAGTACAGATCTGCTCTCTTGGCCTCACTGCTAAGTAGCTTCAAGCCCGGCTTCACACATACCCATTAAGTGTGTAGTAACATAATGGGTATCTGAGTGTTTTTCAGCAACACAAACCAGCTGGGAGAGTCCCTGAGATTATATTGGGTTGGCCAAAACGTTCATCCAGATTTTTTCATACCATCTTAAAGAAAAGCCCAAATGACCTTTTTGGTCAACCCAATAGTTTTTAACAGTAATTCTTAATTGGGGATAATCCCAAAGAAAGGCAATGCCAAAGAATGCTCAAACTACCACACAATTGCACTCATCTCACATGCTAGTAAAGTAATGCTCAAAATTCTCCAAGCCAGGCTTCAGCAATACATGAACTATGAACTTTCAGGTGTTCAAGCTGGTTTTAGAAAAGGCAGACGAACCAGAGATCAGATTGCCAACATCTGCTGGATCATCGAAAAAGCAAGAGAGTTCCAGAAAAACATCTATTTCTGCTTTATTGACTATCAAAGCCTTTGACTGTGTGGATCACAATAAACTGGAAAATTCTGAAAAAGATGGGAATACCAGACCACCTGATCTGCCTCTTGAGAAACGTATATGTAGGTCAGGAAGCAACAGTTAGAACTGGACATGGGACAACAGACTGGTTCCAAATAGGAAAAGGAGTACATCAAGGCTGTATATTGTCACCCTGCTTATTTAACTTATATGCAGAGTACATCATGAGAAATGCTGGGCTAGAAGAAACACAAGCTGGAATCAAGATTGCCGGGAGAAATACCAATAACCTCAGATATGCAGATGACACCACCCTTATGACAGAAAGTGAAGAGGAACTAAAGAGCCTCTTGATGAAAGTGAAAGAAGAGAGTGAAAAAGTTGGCTTAAAGCTCAACATTCAGAAAACGAAGATCATGGCATCCGGTCCCATCACTTCATGGGAAATAGATGGGGAAACAGTGGAAACAGTGTCAGACTTTATTTTTTTGGGCTCCAAAATCACTGCAGATGGTGACAGCAGCCATGAAATTAAAAGACGCTTACTCCTTGGAAGGAAAGTTATGACCAACCTAGATAGCATATTCAAAAGCAGAGACATCACTTTGCCAACAAAGGTCCATCTAGTCAAGGCTATGGTTTTCCCTGTGGTCATGTATGGATGTGAGAGTTGGACTGTAAAGAAAGCTGAGCACCGAGGAATTGATGCTTTTGAACTGTGGTGTTGGAGAAGACTCTTGAGAGTCCCTTGGACTGCAAGGAGATCCAACCAGTCCATCCTAAAGGAGATCAGTCCTGGGTGTTCATTGGAAGAACTGATGCTGAAGCTGAAACTCCAATACTTAGGCCACCTCATGCGAAGAGTTGACTCATTGGAAAAGAGTCTGATGCTGGGAGGGATTGGGGGCAGGAGGAGAAGGGGATGGCAGAGGATGAGATGTCTGGATCGCATCACCGACTCAATGGACATGAGTTTGGGTAAACTCCGGGAGTTGATGATGGACAGGGAGGCCTAGCGTGCTGCGATTCATGGGGTTGCAAAGAGTCGGACACGACTGAGCAACTGAACTGAACTGATAGCCCCCTTGTAGGAAGAGGTAGAAGGCTGGAAGTAAATAATGGAAATGCAGCTTCCCCAGTATTACTCCTTCAGATCTAAAAGTATTTAAAATATATGAGACCTAAAACTTGGTCGGAAACTCCAATACTTTTCCACCTTTAATTCAGGACTTTACATGGATTGCCAAGATGTTTCTAAACTTTGAGGTCAACCCTCCATTAGGTAAAAAAGAAACATTGGTCATTGCTATAATGCTGGCTGTGGGGTAATTTACTTTAAAATAGACTGGGTCAAGAGGCATCTGTTTAGTATTTGAAATACACTTGTAAAGAATACAAGCCTCCAGAGGGTTTTAGTAAGAACTTCAAATATGGTTATCAATATCAACACCAGATGGTTTCTTTATTAGCTTAAGGATTATTAGAAATCATTTTTCTCTGGTAAAGTAAATGGAATTCAGATATATCATGGGCTAGAAAGACTGTTAGCGCCTCACCAAACTTTCTTGAACCAGAAGAATAAAGTCAGCAATATTCTAAATATCCTAATCCTTGGCTCAGTCTAGAGCTTTGTTTGGGCCTATGTTCTTCCCACTTCATAGAGGACTGTCATCTGAACCAAACAGAAAGTTAGCACCTAATCATCAGAGTGGTAGTGAATCAGCATCACAAGAACTTCTGTTTAAGATACCCATAGAAATGCCAAAAGTCAGAGAAGTAAGGACCTTCTAAGCTTATAAAACTGCTTCATTGGTGGCTCAGTGGTAATGAATCTGTCTGCCAATGCAGGAGACGAGGGTTCAATCCTCAGGTCAGGAATATTGCCTGGAGAAGGAAACGACAGCCCACTGAAGTATTCTTGCCTGGAAAATCCCATGGATAGAGGAGCCTAGCAGGCTACAGTCCATAGGTCACAGAGTCAGACACAACTTTGTAACTAAGCAACAATAACAACAAGCTTACAAGAACAGGTAAATATGATCATTTTGATGTCTCCTTACTAATAAAAGTGGGAATGTTTGGCAGAATTTGGCCTAAGACTGTTTTCAATATATTGGATTGGCCAAAATGTTAATTTAGGTTTTTCTGTATCAGCTTACAGAAAACCCAAACCAACTGTTTGGCCAACCCAATAGAATCCCACCTAGTAGAAAGATTGTGGGGAAATTGGTATATAAGGACTTGGTGAAATTTTAACAAATGGGCCTGAATTTTGCCGAAAGGTCAAACTGACTAAGATCACTTCACAAAACCAAGACTTTCTGCCTCTAACAGAAAAACTTGAGCAGCATTTTTCAGGACAGCACTGGTTCCCTCCCAATTTGCACAATCCTTGGCTCTTTATGCCAACCTCACAACCTCAGTGGGTTCATACACTCTGAGGAAGTGTCTAGGGGTTGAGCTGATGTGAAAACCTATGACCTTCTAAACCTCCCCTTCATAAAATTTCTAAGCTCTTGGGCATTTCTTTCTCTCACTTCCCAGGACTTGCTCTGCTATGCTTTGTTTTGGAGAAGTATGGTGTTCAATATTATAGCAGCATCTTTAAGCTCTAATCCTCAGCTTTCAGTATGCATAAGAATCAGTCCAAGAACTTTCTAAAAATGCATGTGCTATTTCCAAACTTTACTGCCTATATTTCACCATATTTGAGGTGGAGCCCCCAAATCTGCATTTTTTACTTGCACATTCAAGGGACTTGGATGTAAATGGCCTGAAACTATGGTTGAATAAATATCTTCAGAATTTCACTTGGGCTTCATTAGCAATAAGGAGGATCATCCCAGTAGAGAAGTCTAATGAGAATGCTTCTGAACAGCTGGCCCTGAAAGTTTAGGTATTAATTTTCAGAGCATGAGGTGACCATTCAATGCATGAAGCCCTTATAAGTGTTTATTCAATCTGGAATATTTTATATATTGAATATTACCTGTATTTGCTTTCCTCCCACTATCTAATCTATTTCTCCTCATATCACTATTCCACTTAGGATGTTGCTTTTCTAAGCCCAGCACTAAAATCTATATAATCTTTCCTTTCAAGCATTTGGTTAGGAAATTTTTTGAAGGTTTAAATCTAATTCTGATGTTCCTTTCAAGAAATGGTTCTCAAATATTAGCATGGAAAATTCACACAGGAAAAAGAAAGATGCTTCCAGAGGTGATGTATCTGGAAACCTCTATGAAGGCTATAAAAATAACTGGCTTAAGAGAACCATGAGTGCTACCCATGCCCCAGGACAAAAGGAACAAACTGAGGGGGAAATACTACATGGGGATCATATAGTACCAGGCCCTGGCCACACAGCACCACCTCCTACTCAGTCATTAAATAGCACCCTATAGCAAGAGTTAGAGAAGGCGATGGCACCCCACTCCAGTACTCTTGCCTGGAAAATCCCATGGACAGAGGAGCCTGGTAGGCTGTAGTCCATGGGGTCACAAAGAGTTGGACATGACTGAGTGACTTCACTTTCACTTTTCACTTTCATGCATTGGAGAAGGAAATGGCAACCCACTCCAGTGTCCTTGCCTGGAGAATCCCAGGGACAGGGAAGCCTGGTGGTCTGCCGTCTATGGGGTTGCAAAGAGTTGGACATGACTGAAGGGACTTAGCAGTAGCCGCAGCAGCAAGAGTAATCTCTTGTATCAGAATCACCTGGAATTGCTGAAAGAAATACAGATTCCTGGGATACACTTCAGATCTACTAAATTAGAATCCCTGGGGAATAGGCCCCAAAGATGTATTTTAACAAATGTCTTTGGTGATCTCAGGCTCCCCTTGTGGCTCAACTGATAAAGAATATGCCTGCAATGAGGGAGACCCAGATTCGATCCCTGGATTGGTAAAATCCCCTGGAGAAGGGAAAGGCTACCCTCTCCAGTATTTTGGCCTGGAGAATTCCATGGACTATATAGTCCATGGGGTCGCAAAGAGTCAGACACGACAGCGCCTTTCACTTTCACTTGGTGATATTTACCAACACTAAAGTTTGACTACAACCCTGAAGGGGACTTCTGCAATCAAATTCACGCCATTCACAAAAATCTCTCCACTGAGTGCCTGTAATTGTACCTATGTGCCTCTTTAAAAGAGTTTTTGTACAGAGAAGTGTCATTTAAGTAGAAAGAAATGAAACAACAGTAAATAGATATAATACTAGGACAAAATGCAAACACTATAGAAAGTTCTGAGTGAGGAAGATTTAACAATAAACAAGTGATTTATAAAGGTACTGTGGATTAACACACTACATTCTAAATAACTACATTAAAAAGATAATTGTGCTAAGTGCTAAGTTGCTTCAGTTGTGTACAACTCTTTGAGACTCTACAGACTGGCTCCTCTGTCCACCAGGCTCCTCTGTCCATGGAAATCTCCAGGCAAGATTACTGGAGTGGGTTGCCATTTCCTTCTCCAAAAAAAAAAAAAGATAATTACGGTATTAAAAAGTGCCAAATGCATCTCATTTTATGTATTATCATAACGTACATTTTTGACAATATAAATATGTCATAAAAACATAGATTCATGACAAACAAAAGGAGTCAATAATCTGTTCAATGTATGGAAACTAACCATGGGCTATTTAACAGAAATGTAGTTGGTAACCACCAAGTATAAAAAGCAAAAGGATAAATACTGTGCCCTGCTGATGGCCATGAACCAGAGCCAGAAACTCCTTTCTGAACAAGGCAATTTCCCAAGAGGGAGGAGTCTGCAGAGCACAATTTAGGCTGGTAGGACTAGAAAAGGAGTCCAGTGATCAGAACTGGAAGTGCAAGAGCACAAATCACAGCTGGTTTCTCCAGCTGAGTTCACCCATGTATATTACAGCCAGTAGCACAGTCAATAGCAGAGAGCATGGATACCTGTGGAATGCTCCAGTGTGAAAGGGAGCTCAGATCATTGAATTGACCCTCCTTGTGTTGTAGATAAGAAACCTAGGCAAGTAATTTAGCCTCTCTGGCCTTTGATGTCATACCAACTCACTTGTGCCAAGTTAAGACTATAGCCCAGATGATGAGACTTCTCATTCAGTGTCCTTTCCTCCATTCCATTCCCCAAAACGTGGCTGCTCTGCCAAATCATAATAGAAAATAAAATCTTATAGGCAAATTTTGCTGGCAAATTTTATTTTTGCCTTAAAATCGTATATAATGTAAATCATTTCTTAACGTGAGCCTCGAATATTTACTGAATAACGTCTATGTGTGAAATATTGGGTTGACCAAAATATTCATTTGGGTTTCTCCATAAGATGTTATGGAAAAACTCAAGTGAACTTTTTAGCCAACCAATACTTGTTAAATGTTCGGATTAATTTTTCCCTCTGAAAAACTTAGCAAAGATATTTCATGAGAGCATGGTTATTATGGTGCACTTTCTATTCCTTGTGTTTTGAACTGTTATGAGAACAGATTCTGATACCACTGCATCTACACTTTGCACCTGCTGTCTATTGAGATTTTCACAAGAACTGGAAACACATTTCTGAAGGATCTCCCTTAGCAACAATGCTAAAAATTAAGCAAACGAAATGTTCTAAAACTGAGCTGATCTATCTATTACCATTACTACTGAAAATAATGCTCAGACAAAGGCGGTAACTGAGTTTACTCGGGCATCTTTTCAAAGAGGAAAAGGGGTTCATTTTCAATCCAGAGAATTCTATAAACTCTATTCAATAGAACCACACTTTTCAAATGGCACAGAGCCCAAGAGTTCCAGAAAGTTGCTTCTAAATGGATGGTGATTTGGGACAGGGGCCTACAAAGTAGGGGTGTGGGTAGAACAAACTCTGGATAAACTGAAACAATTTGTATATTGGGGTCCTACATAAGCTTTCATTCTTTGTTCCCCCCAAAATGATTCTGCTGCTGCTAAAAAAAAAAAAAAATCTGAAAATATCACATTAAGTCACCATATACAACAAAAATTTAATTTCAAAGCTACTGTATAACACAGGGAGCCCAGCCTGGTGCTCTGTGACAATCAAAAAGGGTGGGACAGGGTGGGGTAAAAGAAGTTCAAGAGGGAAGGAACATATCTATACTTATGGCTGATTCATTTTGCTGTACACTAGAAACCAATACATTGTAAAGCAATTATTCTCTAGTTAAAAATAAATTTTAAAAATTCTAACTTCATAGAATGGCGTATATAAATAATACTTTGTAACAATCAAAAGCCTTGGTTTACAACTATATTTATTTCATAGATACTTGTCTTCTTTCTCTATATATGAATATTATCTTCAGTTCAGTTCCGTCAGTCATGTCCAACTCTTTGTGACCCCATGGACTACAGCAGGCCAGGCTTCCCTGTCCATCACCAACTCCTGGAGCCCACTCAAACTCATGTCCATCGAGCTGGTGATGCCATCAAACTATCTCAACCTCTGTTGTCCCCTTCTCCTCCTGTCTTCAATCTTTCCCAGCATCAGGGTCTTTTCAAATGAGTCAGTTCTTCACATCAGGTAGCCAAAGTATTGGAGCTTCAGCATCAGTTCTTCCAATGAATATTCAGGACTGATTTCCTTTAGGATGGACTGCTTTGATCTCCTTTCAGTCCAAGGGACTCTCAAGAGTCTTCTCCAACATCACAGTTTAAAGCATCAATTCTTCAGTACTCAGCCATCTTTATAGTCCAACTCTCACACCCATACATAACTACTGGAAAAATCATAGCTTTGACTAGACAGACCTTTGTCGGCAAAGCTATGTCTCTACTTTTTAATATGCTGTCTAGGTTGGTCATAGCTTTTCTTCCAAGGAGTAAGCGTTTTTTAATTTCATGGCTGCAGTCACCATCTGCAGTGATTTTAGAGCCCAAGAAAATAAAGTCTCTCATTGTTTCCATTGTTTCCCCATCTATTTGCCATGAACTGATGGGACCAAATGCCATGATCTTAGTTTTCTGAATGTTGAGTTTTCAGTCAACTTCTTCACTCTCCTCTTTCACTTTCATCAAGAGGCTCTTTAGTTCTTCTTCGCTTTCTACCATAAGGGTAGTGTCTTCTGCATATCTGAGGTTATTGATTTTATCCTGGCAATCTTGATTTCAGCTTGTGTTTCATCCAGGCCCAGCATTTTTCTTGATGTACTCTGCATATAAGTTAAATAAGCAGGGTGACAATATACAGCGTTAACCTACTCCTTTTCCTATTTGGAATCAGTCTGTTGTTTCATGTCCAGTTCTAATTGTTGCTTCTTAACCTCCATACAGATTTCTCAGGAGGCAGGTCAAGTGGTCTGGTATTCCCATCTCTAAGAATTTTCCACAGTTTATTGTGATCCACACAAAGGCTTTGGCATAGTCAATAAAGTAGAAGTAGATGTTTTCCTGGTATTCTCTTGCTTTTTCGATGATCCAATGGATGTTGGCAATTTGACCTCTGGTTCCTTTGGATTTTCTAAATCCAGCTTGAACATCTGGAAGTTCATAGTTCACATACTGTTGAAGGCTGGCTTGGAGAATTTTGAGCATTACTTTACTAGCATGTGAGATGAGTGCAATTGTGCAGTAGTTTGAGCATTCTTTGGCATTGCCTTTCTTTGGGATTGGAATGAAAACTGACCTTTTCCAGTCCTGTGGCCACTGCTGAGTTTTCCAAATTTGCTGGCATATTGAGTGCAGCACTTTCACAGCATCATCTTTTAGGATTTGAAATAGCTCAACTGGAATTCCATCACCTCTACTAGTTTTGTTCGTAGTGATGCTTCCTAAGGCCCACTTGACTTCACATTCCAGGATGTCTGGCTCTAGGTGAGTGATCACACCATCGTGATTATCTGGGTCATGAAGATCTTTTTTTGTATAGTTTTTCTGTGCATTCTTGCCATCTCTTCTTAATATATTCTGCTTCTGTTAGGTCCATACCATTTCTGTCCTTTATTGTGCCCATCTTTGCATGAAATGTTCCCTTGTGTATGTCCAATTTTATTGACGAGATCGCTAGTCTTTTCTATTCTATTGTTTTCCTCCATTAGATCAGGAGAATTCATAGAACTCTCTCAAGGAGATAAAAATGAAAAGAATATTCTATTTAAGTAATTGGTTTGGTTTTTATGGGATATATATATGTAAACATGAAAGTTCTAGATACCTGTCAGTCATCTTTTATTCCTCATCTAATAAAAAAAAAGCCTCAAAAATTTCCTGGATGCTTGTCCCTTGAAACCCATCTTAATTATACCCTCACCAGTAAGTTTTCTACACAACAGTAATCACAGATGTCTATAATATTTGTCCAGTGAAAATGTCAAAGGAAACTCTGTGTGATCTTTATTAGCACCACGTAATTAAAGGTCCTGATACACACTGGGAGGGTCTCTGTGGGGATTTTAACCAGGGGCTCATTGGCAGCTAGATAAATAGATTGGCCCTGCTAAAACTGAATACAACCCCATCACTGTTGAATGGATTAGTGGAACAATAATCAGCAATAAAATGCTATGGGGATCTGAGAAGTTAAACACACGGTAATAGTTATCCCAATAAAACTGTTCTGGCAATCACTAATGAATCACCTCAACTTAATGGTGTCTCTGTAATGTTAGGAAAGCAACAGAAGTGGAACCAAATCCCACATTAGAAGCCACTTGAAGCCTCTGTGAACTGGTGCCTTCTTGGGTTATATTAGACAAATTCATCCAGCAAATATTTACCATATATCTGCCAAGTGCCAGGCACGGAGTTGGTGAGGCCCTCTCTCCAGCTCTGTTCATGAAATGGTGAGGAGTTATATCTTTGCCTTGATTCAATCTGTTCTCCTATCTCAGAGCCCATTTAGAACTTTCAAGAGTTACTAAAGTCAGGAAAGGAACAGAGCTTGTGGCTCAACAGTTCTCCCCTCAGCTTCCCAGCTGTGCTGATCACTGGACCTCAAACTTCAGAGAAAGGTCAGCTTGAGCCTCTTCCACCACAACCACTGTCCACAAAGATCTTCTCATTTAAATGTTAACATTAAGAACCCAGGAAGGCAATGCTTTCAGCACCCAAAACAAGAGGATAAGAAAGAGCAGAAGGGCTTCTGTAATCATTTACTTATTAAAAAAGCAAATTTTGGGAGCGTCAGGTATATAGAGGTGCTATGTTAGACACATAAATAAGAACTTAGTCTAACGGGGAGAAAGAAGTACTATTAAGTAAGACAGTACCTTAAAGAGGCCACAAAGTGCTGAAAGAGGAAAAAAAAAAAAGCTCGACTCAGTTGACAAGAAGAGCAGAGATTCACAAAGGAGGGGCAGTCAGTACCGAGAAGACGGGAGGTAATGAAGAGATGACTGGGCCAAGGCTTGCCAGTCCCCAGTTTCCACTGGTTTTATACACTAAATGGATAGAAAGCCAGAGGAAGCATCCATAGGAGTTTTTTTTTTCCTCTTTCTGTTTGGCTTAGTGTTTTTCCACAAGATCTTCCAAATGGGGATTAGTAAGCACCACAAGATCATATTGCCATTTTTTTCTGATCCAGGGAGATCAGCATTGACCTGACCACTGGGGAATTTTCAGTCACCTTTATAAAAGGCAGGAAAGCTACTTTGAGAAGCCTAAGCTCTAGAGGCCAGAAGGATGATGTCAGATTCCCATCAAAGAGTCAAAATCAAAACTGAATTTCTTTATCACCTAAGATCCTTCCTGATATACCACCTCTTATTCTCTCCAGCCTTTTTCTTCTAACAGGATCTTGGTTTCTTACCTGACTGCAACATGATCACTTTTGTTGAAGCCCAAACTGTGTGATGGTCAAAGGCCCAGGAGGCCAGTGTGGACAGATAGGGACCTCTTAAAGACACCCTCATATACCTGCACAAACTTACCTAGGGGCTCCTCAGCAGGAGATTTGCTATCCTGCCTGCCTCTGAATTCCTGGAATGGGAATAGGGAGCACAGAGACTCATTATTTCCAAACAGAACTAAGGAGCTTAAGAGCAATGAGCAGAATGACAATATAGCCACCTGCTGATGCAACACTGAATAACTCCTCTCTGGCCACAAGCTGGACACCAAAAGCACCCTGACTCATTTGAGAGCATGCGTGCATGCCAAGTCACTTCAGTCATGTCTGACTCTTTGCAACCCTATGGACTGTAGCCCTCCAGGCTCCTCTGTCCATGGTATTCTCCAGGCAAGAATACTGGAGTGGGTTGTCATGCCCTTCTTTACACTTGAGGGCATAATCCCTCAAACAGTGTGCAGGTGAGGTGCCTAGTATCCAATAGCCCTCAAAGCTTTTCAAAGTCTTGGCTGTACCTGGTAACTTTGAAAAATAC
Organism: Bos indicus; assembly: GCF_029378745.1. Classification (NCBI taxonomy): domain Eukaryota; kingdom Metazoa; phylum Chordata; class Mammalia; order Artiodactyla; family Bovidae; genus Bos; species Bos indicus. Next base: position 51,207,762 of record NC_091767.1, on the reverse strand, counting down.
CAAAGCCTGAGCCCCACACTTGACTAATTAAATAATATTTGTGAGATGGTGCTGAGGTGTCACAGGCGATTGAAAGCTTCCCGGGTTATTCTAATTAAACCACCATGAGCAGTGATCCAATGGAAATAGACACATCAGCACCTGAGAGAATTCTCAGGCTTGAGAGGCTCTGTCCTCCTTTCTCATTAGTTTCCAACAGCCCCACACAAGTAATAGCATCACTGAAATGAAAGCCAGGAAGAGGTCATTTGCAGCTGAAATCAAGAAGTCTTGCTCCTTTTTAAGAGTCCACAATAACCTAACCACAACAGTGGTTGTGTAGTGGAGGAGGTATAACTTGGGAAGTCAAGAGTTAATGATCAAAAGAGAAAATGAAAGAGGAAGGCTCCTATTAAAAGATACTCCCTTCTCTATGCTCTTTTAATTTTCTTTCCAAAGATTCTGATTTGATTGTGCTAGGGTGAGACTTCAAGCATATATACTTTTGCAAAACTTCTGTAGTGATTTTAATATATGCCAAGGCTGACATTCCAGCCTTAAAGCACAACCCTTGATGCATGTTATAAAAGCAAACTCCCTCTCCTACAGGAATTGCCTCTGACAGCTCCAACTGTATTGACAGCTCTCTCTGCTGTTCAAAAGGGGCGGTCACTTGCCTCCAGTATGAACAATCCTGAGCACTGTCTCCAAAGCAGAAGGGAATGAGGCTTCCCAAGACGTGCCTTCCTCTCCAATCAGATCAATCATGGTCCAGTGAAAAATAATCAGTTTGACCAAGAGTCATGGTCAGAATGTGATCGGGTTTGGCTGTCACATATGTGGAAAGATGTGTACTTGATTGACTCCATAGCTTTAGATCTGTCCATGGAGCCCGGTGCACTAGGCACGCACTCCCTATGTATGTAATCTAAACAAACATCACGGGCTGAGTCACCGGGAACACCAGCACCGGGGTTCTCTGGACTTGAAACGTTCTGCACACATTGCTTATTTATTTCGAATATGAAACCGCAGAAAATATCACCAAAATGAAAGCCAGGGAGATCATTAGCAACCAGAGACCCTAGCTCCCTCATCATAACCCACAATTGCGTGTCCTGGTGCAGGCACTAACTGAGGTCATCAGAATTCCAGGGTTCAAGCCCAGCTCTCCCATATGCTGGCAGTGTGACTCCGGATAAATCAATCTCTGCTATTAGACTCTCAGTCTCCTCATCTCAAAAACAGAGATCAGACATGCTACTTCTCCAAAGGGTAAGACCGGATAAAGCAACATACAGGACAGCATTTCGTAAAACATTATTTCTCTATCTTTTTTCCCTTGGACTCCTTTCTCTCACAACACATAAAAATTTATTTTTAAAGATTTAAATTATTCTCTGCTATCATATAATTCCCCCACAGATGGGTGGCATTTGATATCCCAGAAACCAAGTGGCTGTAATCTAACACATATGAAGGACGCAGGCTACATGGAGTGGCTACCAATTAACACAGGATTTAGGGAAAGGCAATAATGCAATTAATAAGAAGAAAATCACCATTCTCATTTCCCATTCTGTATGAGTGTTAGATTTCATCACAAGGGAAATCATGCAACACAGCAGACTCTAAATATAAGACAGAAAAGAGAAAGATTGTTGAAAAAAGCAAGGCTATTCTGTGAGGCAAAGGCAACAACACAAGGATAGAACAATGTTGTCCAGTGAGAAATGGAAAGGTTTTTGTCAGTGTAACAGGAGAGGCAAGGTTCTTGGCTCCTTTGTTGTTACAGTTTTTCCAAGACCAGGGAAAGCGAATACATTCAGTTTTTGAATGAATTCAACTGCTAGTCTATAAACCACCCGACTACGGAGAAGGAACTTTCATATTACAAGAGAAATCTATTGCTACATGTTAAATGTTGGTTACTGAAAGTGATGCAGAGGATAAAAGTGATGAAACAGATGAAGAAACTAAGATTTAGAAGTTAATCCTACACTAGGCCAGGACTTCTACCCCAGACTCGTCTCTCTCCCCTCACAAAACAAAGATGCTATGGAAGATGTATTTTCAAACAAATAAAAATACAGGCATCATTTGTCTGAAAATCAGACTGTCAACCTCAATATAGCCCAAACAGAAGTAATAATAGTTAATCACATGCTGAATACACTATATATCCCAGGCTCTCTGTAAAATAACTGCCACATATTGACTCATTTAACTCCCGACAACCCTCTGAGTAGATGGCATTACTTTGCCATTTTACAAATGAAGAAAAAGAGGCACAGAGATGGTAAGTAGCTGTCTGAGATCACACGGCCAACAACCATCAGAGTTAAGATTCAGGCCCAGGCCACTGTCTCCAGGTCCCACATGTAGAACCACTATTTAATAACATAAATGAACCAAAAAGACTGAACAGTGCAATAACTACCCCAAAACTCTGATCATTATGCCATGATTTCTTTTTTTTTAATTGAAGTATAGGTGATTTACAATATTACATCAGTTTTCATGTGTACTGCATAATAACTCAATATTTTTATAGATAATACTCCATTAAAAGTTCATACAAAATGATGCCTATAATTCCTGCGCTGTACAATATACCCTGTTGCTTATCTATTTCCACACACAGTAGTTTGTATCTCTTAATTCCATACCCCTATCTTGCCCCTATCTCTTTCTCTCCTCACAGGTAACCATTAGTTTGTTTTCTATATCTGTGAGTTTATTTCTGTTTTGCTACCTACATTCATTGATTTTTTAAGATTCACAAATAAGTGATATCGCACAGCATTTGTCTCTGTCTCACTTACTTAAATCCATCCATGTTGCTGCAAATGGCATTATTTCATTCCTTTTATGACTTGGTAATATTCCATTGTGTGTATATATGTGAGTATACATATATGTGTGTGTGTATATACATATGTGTTGATGGACACAAGCTGCTTTTATACATATATATGTTGTGTGTGTATATATATATATGTGTTGATGGACACAAGTTGCTTCTGTATCTTAGCCACTGAAAATAGTGCTGCTATCAACATTGGGGATCACATATCTTTTCAAATTTGTATTCTTTTTTTTCCTGGATATATAGATAGGAGTGGAGTTGCTGGGTTATATGGTAGTTCTATTTTTAGCTTTTTGAGGCTCTTCCATTTTGTTTTCCATAGTGGCTCTACCAACTTCCATTTCCACTGACAGTGTGGGAGGGCTCCCTTTTCTCCACACCCTCTCCAGCATGTATTACTTATGGACTTTTTGACGATTGCCATTCTGACATGTGTGAGGTGATTTCTCACAGGTGTTTTAATTTGCATCTCTCTAATAATTAGCATTATTAAGCTAATTAATAATTAGATTAGTTAAGCATCTTTTCATGTGCCTGTTAGCCATCTGTATGTCTTCTCTGGAAAAAAGTCTGTTCAGGTCTTTGACACATTTTTTTATTTGGGTTGTTTTTTCAATGTTGAGTTGTATGAGCTATTTATATATTTTGGATATTAACCCTTTGGTCATGTCACTGGCAAATATCTTCTCCCCTTCAGTAGGTTGTCTTTTTCTTTTGTTGATGGTTTCCTTTGCTATGTAAAACCTTTTACGTTTAATTAGGTCCCATTTATCCACTTTCATTTTTTTTTATCTGCCTTAGGAGAAAGATCAAAAAAATATTGCTATGATTTATGCCAAAGAGTGTTCTGACTATGTTCCCTTTTAGGAGTTTTATAGTTTCAAGTCTTACATTTAGGTCTTTAATCCATTTTGACTTTATTTTTATATATGGTATATGCCATGATTTCATTTTTTTTCTTTTTTAATTATTATTATTATTTTTTTTTTTTACTTTACAATGTTGTATTGGATTTGCCATACATCAACATGCATCTGCCACGGGTGTACACATATTCCCCATCCTGAACCCCCCTCCTACATCCCTCCCCATACCATCCCTCTGGGTCATCCCAGTGCACCAGCCCCAAGCCTCCTGTATCCTGCATTGAACCTGGACTGGCGATTCATTTCTTATATAATATTATACATGTTTTAATGCCATTCTCCCAAATCATCCCCCACCTCCCTCTCCCACCGAGTCCAAAAGACTGTTCTATACATCCGTGTCTCTTTTGCTGTCTCGCATACAGGATTGTCGTTACCATTTTCTAAATTCCATATATATGCATTAGTATACTGCATTGGTGTTTTTCTTTCTGGCTTACTTCACTCTGTATAATAGGCTCCAGTTTCATCCACCTCATTAGAACTGATTCAAATGAATTCTTTTTAATGGCTGAGTAATACTCCATTGTGTATATGTACCACAGCTTTCTTATCCATTCATCTGCTGATGGACATCTAGGTTGCTTCCATGTCCTGGCTATTATAAACAGTGCTGCAATGAACATTGGGGTACACATGTCTCTTTCAATTCTGGTTTCCTCGGTGTGTATGGCCAGCAGTGGGATTGCTTGTTCATATATGCCATGATTTCTTAAGTTTCACTGAATCTTATTTAATAGCTAAAATTCTTAACAAGCTTACTAAGCAGTCTCAAGTACAAGGCCACAAAATTTGGCCCCTGCCTACAGTTTCACCTTCATCCTCTGCCATTCTTGCTGTGCTCCAGGCCCACTAGCCTACTCAGTGCTCTCTGCAGGGCCTTAACGCCTGCCATTCCCTGGGTCTAGAAGGCTTTCCTCACAACCCTCTGCCTGACGACCTCCCACTTACCCTTCAGACGTCAGTTTAAATGTTACCTCCTCAACGGATACATGTATATGTATGGGTGAGTTCCTTCCATGTTCACTTGAAACCACCACAACATTGTTCATCAGCTACACCTCAATACAAAATAAAAAGTTCAAAGTTCGGGAAAAAAAATATTACCTCGTCAAGGGGGCTTATCACCATTCTATTGTACTTTCCCATGTGCTTTTCTATCAGAATCCTTAATAACTATAGATTCGTTTATGTGATTACTAACATCATACAGACCAGAGTTGAGACAATTCTATTCACCCCTGTACTGGCTGTGCCTTACATGCTCCAGAACACAACAGATGTGAAATAAATATTTGTTGGGTATATTAGTTAATTAATGACATTATTTCACATACTTTCCATACTAACTCTAGGAAGTGGGTAGTAAAGGGTATATTAAACTCATTTTACTGCTAACAGTATTTAAAACCAAAAAGGTTCAGGGTGATTTCCATAATCATTCAATGCTGTCTTTCCTCCACTCCATGAGAGGAGTTGATAATGCAACTGTCCTCTATTTTCAATGGCAAACAAGCTACATGCTCAGCGGGTCAGGAAAGGATGCTGTCAAAACCAGCTCTATGCCCATTTGCCCAGCACTGGAAAACACTAATGTCCTGTTGTTGATAGTCATGAAAAGTCCACAGTGTTCTAGGCACTGTATAGAACAAGCTTCAAGCCTTTGGTTCCAAACATTACCTAACCACATAAAAAGTCAAACTCAAGCTATTTTGAGTGTCCCTTAGAGATTATTCCAAAAGCCTGGATCAAACAGATTCAGAGTTTGTTTGGTGTCAACAGAAACAGTAACCAAATGCACACGAAGGATTGTTCACGTGGCCTTCAGCAAGTCATGACCTTTCAGACCTTCAGACTCCTCCTGTGAAAAATGAAAAACCGGGACTTCGTGTCCTCCATAATTTCTTTTTCTCTGAATTATTCATGGTCTTCCAAACACATTTATAGATTTGACTGCTCACAATTTGACTCATAAAAGAATAACTTATTTGAGATACTAATTACAATTTTCTTGTTTTCCTCCCACCCATTGAAGAAGGTAGAAGTCAATGAATTTATTCTGTGGAGCACACTAGAAAGCAAAAGCTGCCTACATGTAATTCCTTTCCTAGATTTAATTTCCCAAAGAATCAAGACCGTGTAAGAGAAAAGAAACTGAGAGATGAAGAGAAAGGTGTCTGCAAGTGTAGAGAGCAGAGGACTTGTGAAATGCTCCCTGGCAATGCCCAGAAAATGACAGGACTGCCAAGAAAGAACCTCACGGGGCATGATAAAGGCTAATCTTTTAGACTGGGGGCTCACCATACACCAAGCTCAACCCAAAAGCACCAGATCAGCCAGATCTGAAGAGACCATGTAGTCTGGGATAATGATGATCTCACAGGTAATGACTTGTACAAAAGACAAATGACCCCAAAAGGCTTACAAACATCTTGGCACTTGCCCAAAATTGCTGAATGGGGAGGAGAAGGGGCAGGGAGAGAGAATCCAAGCAGAAATTGGGTTCATTTCCAAAAACAATGTAATGCGGTATTTTCTGCACTTCTGAGTTAGTTAACTATATTATTATTCCTACTACTCTCATAGGATAACCTGTATCAAGACCAATGGATCCATTGCAATGAAAGACTTGCAGAGGAGAAAATATCACAGAGCAACCTGCATCCTCAGAACTGACTGAGAACAGCAGAAAAGGAAAGTCCCCCTGATTTTTATGGGGAGGGTATGAAAGGCTTTGACTGTTAAACTTCTGTCTTCTTCTTCTAACAGAGTGTACAATTTGGTCATTTTTTTTTTCATGTTGTCTCCAGGCCTAACACATTTTAAATGATTCATTCATTCAAATGTTTAGTTACTGGTATAATTTTTCATTTATGTTGTATTAAGAACTATCTCAGGAATAAATTTTCCATGTTCATAAAGCAGCTATATAAGCATAGCTGCTTTAGCTGTTTTTGGTATCCTGTATTTCTCATTGTCAACTGAAAAAATGCATCTCATAATTAAAGAGAAGCTCCAACTAACATCCCCAGTAAAGATAAACAACTAGCAAATACATCAATAAAGTTTCTCTGTATGCTTTTATTGTAAAGAGTAATGACTTGAAAGGTGAATACTTTATATACATTAAGAATGTCAACATTTACATTCTATGCTCTAAAATTAACCTCCAAAACATCAACATGAATAAGAAACAGAAGTACAATCTCTATTTTTTAAAACCAGAATACATATAACCCAGAGGCGCAGTACATTAAGAGAGAAAAATCGCACAAGAATGGGTACAACCATTCAGTCAAGAAACAAGCTAACATTTTTATTTAATTTCCAAGAATTATAGATACCTGGTAAAGCAGAAGACACAGGTCAGGCAACAGGTTGTAAAGAAAGAGATTATTTGGAAGTATATATGAGGTGGCTCAGACGGTGAAGAATCTGCCTGCAATTTAGGAGACCCAGGGTTCAATCCCTGGGTCAGGAAGATCCCCTGGAGAAGGGAATGGCTATCCACTCCAGTGTTCTTGACTGAAGAATTCCATGGACAGAGGAGCCTGGCGGGCTACAGTCCATGGGGTCACAAAGAGTTGGACACAACTGAGCGACTAACACATGAGAAGGAAGGCGGCCCCAGGTTCCCAACCTACATTAATGGTGACCACCTCCCCAGTCCTTGCAGGAGACGGGCAGTATGTTGGGAGACAAGGAACAAAAGAGACTGCAGAAGTGAGGACACCAGACACAAAAACGGTCACCAAAACCAGGAACCACATAATTTGAAAGTCTATGTGCTAAACAAAAGGACTTCCCCTAAATCCTTTTTTGACCAGTTCCAGAATTCTAGTAGTCCAATATTTACTCCTCAAACAACATTTTTGGGAATATTTTCCTGATAAAGTTGAATTATCCCAGAACAAAGGCCTACAGACACTGACATGTGAGAATTTTCAATCTAAAAGCTGGATAATCATCTGATTGTACTAGGAGGGCCATCAGCCAAAAATGCCAATGCTCACTGGCTTTTGGTCAGCTTCAAGCCACCACTAATAAATGTGAATGATGAACCATGGGTCATTTGAGGCAAATAAACAATACCTTCAACATGAAAGACAAAGAGAAAATAAATGGATAAAAAAGAGAATTTGGAGAAAAGAAATAATGCAAGGAACACAAAAAAATAAACTTTAAATAAAATAAAAATAGCTATATTTTCAGTGTGGAGAAGGCAATGGCAACCCACTCCAGTACTCTTGCTTGGAGAATCCCATGGCCGGAGGAGCCTGCTGGGCTGCTGTCTATGAGGTCGCACAGAGTCGGACACAACTGAAGCGACTTAGCAACAGCAGCATATTATCAGTGGGAAAATAAAGGATATTGCATTCATGAAAAAAATTAGATTCTCTCTTTTTAAAATTATGTTTATTTATTTGGCCACACCATGAAGCATGAGGGATCTTAGTTCCTTGACCATCGATCAAATATGGACCCCATATCCCCTGCTTTAGGAGCACAGAGTCTTAACCCCTGGACTGCCAGGGAAGTCCCAAGATCTTTATAAATGATCAAAGAAAGGAAATAAATTTCAGTATTAAAAATATGACCAGTAAAATAGAAATTTCATTGAAGTAGAGAGAAGGTAAAGTAAATGAACTCTTCTAGAAAATAAAAACAAAGATATTGGAAAAAAAGAACAAAAATTTAAAAACTAAAGAACAACAATGCAGGAAATCCATCATATTCAAATAATAGATATTGCAAAAAAAAGAACAATGCAAGAAAATTTCCAAGTAAAATTTGATGAAAATTGTCCAATTGTACCCAAACCAATAAATGGAAAAGATTAATGAAAAGGCATACATTCTGAAATTTGAGAATAGCAGAAATAAAGGGAAATTTTTGAAAAACTTCCAAAGGGGGAAAGTTCAAAAAGGTTCAGGAATCTACATTGCACTGAGAGTCCCAGCAACATCTTTAAAAGGTAGAAAACTACACAGCAATTCTAAGACAAAATTAGTTTATACTTAAAATTTTATAGCCAAGTAAGCTATCAATTAAGTGTGATGGTAGAATAAAAAATTATCAGGTGTACAAAGTGTCAAAACTATTCCTTTCCTTTAGCCTTTTCTAAGGAATCTACAGAAGGATATGCTCCAGAAAACCAAAGGAATTTCCAAGAAAAAAGGAAAGCCAATGACTCAGAGAAATGGGGAATCCAGCACAGAATAAAGCAAACAGAGCTTTCAAGATGATGGGGACGCAAAGTGCAAAGATAATAGTTGTGAATTAGACCAAGCAAGCAGCCAGTCTAGAAGGACATGATGGAGCAGATGGAAAAGGGACTTGAGAAAAAATATTCACGGGATAAATATAAAACTGAAATTTTAGCTGACAAATTTGTGTGGAAATTTAATTGAGATACTTTACAATAGTATTGGAGGGTGAGGGAAACTAACCCATGGTTTCAAATGTACATAAGCAAATTAAAAAGTGGGAGAGAGAGAGCGAGCAGTGAGGCACTTGCTGCCTGGAAGAAAAGCTATGACAAACCGAGACAGCATATTAAAAATCAGAGACATTACTCTGCCAACAAAGGTATGTGTAGTCAAATCTATGGTTTTTCCAGTAGTCATGTATAGATGTGAGAGTTGGACCATAAAAAAAGCTTAGCACCAAAGAATTGATGCTTTTGGAGAAGACTCTTAAGAGTCCCTTGGACAGCAAGGAGATCCAACCAGTCCATCCTAAAGGAGATCAGTCCTGAATACTCATTGGAAGTACTGATGCTGAAGCTGTAGCTCCAATCCTTTGGCCACCTGATGTGAAGAGCCAACTCATTGGAAAAGACCCTGATGCTGGGAAGGATTGAATGCACGAGAAGGGGATGACAGACGATGAGATGGTTGGAGGGCATCACCTACTTGATGGACATGAGTTTGAGCAAGCTCCAGGAGTCAATAAAGGACAGGGAAGCCTGGCGTGCTGCAACGCATGGGGTCGAAAAGAGTCGACACAACTGAGCAACTTAACTAAACTGAACTGAGGGAGGGAAGGAGAGAGAGAGGTAAAGAGAGAGAGTTATTATCTCCAGGAAATATAAAAGGTTATAGTAGAAATAAAATAAAATTACTTGAATATAGATTTACCCAAATTATTAATACATGAAACAATGAGTGGATAAAAAGAGGAAGCTGCTAAAGAGCTAAAGTTCTCATCTTTTATAACAAGAAGTCAATAAATGTCTAAGATTGCAGAATAAAGAGATAGATGTAAACTATAATTTTTGGAAATATGGAGATAAACATAGAAGACATAAGTTAAAAAATTAAAGATAGATGCCTCCAGCACTAGTTACAATATCCAGAACATGGAAGCAACCAAAAAGCCATCAATAGAGGAATGGATATTAGCGAGCCATTAAAAAAGAATGAAATAATGCCATTTGCAGCAACATGGACGGACCTGGAAATTATCATACTGAGTAAAGTGAGTCAGACAAAAAAAGAAATGTACAATATCACTTATATGTGGAATCTAGAAAAATGATAGAGATTAACTTATTTGCAAAGCAGAAATAGAGTTACAGATGTAAAAAACAAATGTATGGTTACCAAGGGATGGGGGAGGATAAATTGGGAGACTGGAGTTGACATATACATGCTGCTGCTGCTGCTGTGTGACATATACACGCTACTATCTATAAAACTGACAACTAATAAGGACTTACTGTATAGTGCAAGGAACTCTATTCAATACTCTGTAATGGCCTATAAGGAAAAAAATCTAGAAAAGAGTAGATATATGTATATGTGGGGCATCCCAGGTGGTACTAGTTGTAAAGAACCTGCCTGCCAATGCAGGAGACGTAAGAGATGCAGGTTCAATCCCTGGGACACGAAGATCCCCTGAAGGAGGGCATGGCAACCCACTCCAGTATTCTTGCCTAGAGAATCCCATGGACAGAGGAGCCTGATGGGCTACAGTCCAAATGGTCACAAAGAGCCAGACACGATTGAAGTAACTTAGCACTCACACACACACACATATGTATATGTGCTCACTTTGCTGTACACATGAAAGTAACACAATGTTGAAAACAAACTATATTCCAATAAAAAAATTTTTTAAAAGACAGATGCCTCTAGAAAGTAGATCAGCAATGGTGAGGACATATGGGTGGGAATGGAAATAAAGATCTAAAAAGAAAAATAGTAAGATAAAATAGAAGTCTTTTTGGATTTTGTAAGCTTTTGGTCATTATTTTATATTTTAGCTATACATATCCATTCTTTTCATAAAAATACAAATTTAATTTTTAAAGACAGCTAACTCTAAGACTTGAGGTTAGGTCATTCATAAAACTCATAGTACTTGGAAAACTTAAACACATTTTCCTTTAATTACAAGGACTACTCACTTTCTTTTACTTGAAAGATAATCAATTATTCCTCTTTAATGAGGGAAGTCATGAAATTACAGCCTCCTTATTGCTGCAATAAACATCAGCCAGACTAATGATCAGCAAAGTACTTTGTTAATGTTTTTTATTACTTTAAAAAGAGAATCATCTTTTAGGGAGTTTCTGAACATTTTAGAAGACCTTTGGAGCTGTCCTATGTATGGAAAAACTACCAAGATATATCCTTTAGATACATCAATATAAGATAATCATCCAATCATTGCTTTTGGAGAAAACTGGGAGGTCACCCTGTATCTGAATGCAACAACTACTGACTGAGCTGTTGACTGAATTTAACCATGTAAAACTAAGGATTTGTGTAACTGGACTCTGCCCTGAGGAGGGAAAACAAAAAGAGGTCCTGGAGGAGAGACCATCGCTATGGTATATAAGGATCTCCATGCTCCCATCACCTACATAAGACATATATTCAATCACATTGGGCTATTTATGACTAAATGATCCACATTTTGAAAAATGTGCTGCAGACTATTGTGTTACTCAGGCTGGATTAGAACATTTATACAGGACTATCATTTAAGCCAGCTAAAAAAGACAGCTGTGTTTGCATTTGAAGCAAAGTAGAAGAAAAGGGATGAGCCTGAACACAAGAAGTTGGAGCTAGAACAGTTCTTGATCTAGCATCCTGAGGAATGACTGCAGGGCCAGAATTATGGCCAATGGGGCCTCAACGACCACCATGATTCCTGCCAAGGACAGAGTCCTGCTCAAAGACCTGCTCCAAGTACCTGATCTTGGAGGTTACACTGTGTCCCAACAGAAGCAGAAATGGCAGCAAAGAGGCTAGACTCTTCAGCCTTAACTGACTCCTTTGGACTTGGTAAGTAAACCTGGGAGTCCTGGGAAATATCAGAGAGGAGAACTTCTGAAGAATAATGAACTTTTCATATGTTTAGATAGGGATATAAAGCCATATTCATTTGAATCGCAAATATTTGATGGTCTTATTATATCCTAATAGGGATATAATATATCCCTATATTATATCAATTATATATAATATATCCTTTTCCTAATAAGGCTATAGCAGTTTATTTTGTATATAGGTTATAGGTTGCAGGGGTGGACATTTTTTTTTAAGACTGCCTTTAATCCAGCCATGCAGAATCAAGCACTGTTAGCATTTTGGTATATATATTTTCAGAAACATTTTTTGTGTAAATGTATGAATGCATATAGGGAAAGAGTTAACCCCCCCCAAAGATGAGATTACACTATGCAAACTGTTTTATAGTCTGTTTTTCACTTGAAAAAACAATGTGATGTTTCCATATCAAATACAGATCTACATCACTTATAATAATTGGATTATTTTCTATTGAATGAATGTATCCTACATTTTAATCAGTTTCATGTTAATGAATAACTGAATACCTTCAATTTTAAAACATAATAAGTTGCATTATAGAGAACATCATTTGTGTTCATTCTCTGTACCACTCCTCTCATTATCTCCTCCAGAACTGTTGCAATGGCTTCATAAATAGTAGTACTTTGTCTGGTCTTGGCTCTTTCAAAGTGATTCGCTACTAAATAGTAGCCTCTCTAAACAAGTCTCAGTATGAAACAGTGTCCAAGTTATAAACAAGACCTAGAATTCCTCATGACCTAGACTCTTTTGACATTACTTATAATTTGATTTTGAGTGCTGTATTCTTTTCATAACCTGAAATGAAGATCAATCTCAGTTTGGAGAGGACTACTTTCTCCATCATTTGAGAAACTATAGGCTTAATTACAGAAAGCATCCATTAGTTTACACAAGCCCACAGCACTGTTCACTAGGACCACACTCTAGGGCAGGCAGGGCCTTGGGCAATACTTGATTTTTAAATGTACTGTAAAATTATGGATCCACAAAGTATAGTGGATAATGGGTAGAGAAACATACTTTAAATTAACTTATTGTCCAATCAGTGTATGTGAAGATTCTTCATTGTATCTAGGCACCATTTATTCCTATTCAAGTACATCTTATCTTCTTTCTTCCTTTTTTAACTGTCAAATGCCTGATGACTAGAAAATGTCCTATCCCTCACCATGAGAGAAAGTAGCCACACAAATTCACAATGCCCTAACGCTCCAGAAACTCTTTGTATTGAAACAATTGTCTTGCCTTTGCAGTTCTCTAATACCATTAATTTAGTGCTGATTATTTCATTACTCAATGCTGAATCATCCATTGCTTTGCCCATGAAGTTGGCTTCTAACAATTCTCTCAAAGGTTGTTATTACTGTGGTTCACTGAGGATGATCACAAACATAAGATTTTACCCAGAGTAAAAGGGGAAAATGTGAACAAAAATTTATTTTCTAGTCACTTTAAATTTATCACTCAAAATCTGATAACACTAACCATAATCATATTCCAACTATGTCTTCCTTGTTATCACTGCATTCTTTTTTTTTCTTTTTTTTTAAATTTTATTTTTTAACTTTACAATATTGTATTGGTTATGCCATATATCAACATGAATCCACCACAGGTATACACATGTTCCCCATCCTGAACCCTCCTCCCTCCTCCATCCCCGTACCATCCCTCTGGGTCGTCCCAGTGCACCAGCCCCAAGCATTCAGTATCATGCATCGAACCTGGACTGGCGACTCATTTCATATATGATATTACACATGTTTCAATGCCATTCTCCCAAATCATCCCACCCTCTCCCTCTCCCACAGAGTCCAAAAGACTGTTCTATACATCAGTGTCTCTTTTGCTATCTCGTATACAGGGTTATTGTTACCATCTTTCTAAATTCCATATATATGTGTTAGTATACTGTATTGGTGTTTTTCTTTCTGGCTTACTTCACTCTGTATAATAGGCTCCAGTTTCATCCACCTCATTAGAACTGATTCAAATATGTTCTTTTTAATGGCTGAGTAATACTCCATTGTGTATATGTACCACAGCTTTCTTATCCATTCCTCTGCTGAGGGACATCTAGGTTGCTTCTGTTGGGGGCCAGCTCAAGGCACTCCGCCTGTGGCAAAGGTCATGAGGAAGGAGGCTCAACATACGCAAAGGCGGGATCAAGCCTCAGAAGTCCCCCTGGAAATCCTTGAGCATCTACCCCCATAACCAGAGCCTGCCTGCTTTACTACTTTGTGCTCTCACCTACACCTCTGACTTTACGGGGGGCTGTCCCCCACCACCTCTTTCAGAGAAGGAGTTAACTTAGAGCTCCAGTTAATAAAAACTCCTGGGCATGACAAGAGTGTTTTAACCTACAAACTACTCTGAAGGTTCTCTAGCCTGCCTGACAGGCTTGTTCGGCCACATGTGATTGCTCACAGCCTCCCAACCTTGAGAGGCATGAGATGCTTTAAACCTTCTAAAAACAGGTTCCTTAGAAAAGTTAGAAAACCATTAGTATAAGTATAGTAGGCTGATTAGAAATTATATTGGTGAAGGGTTTTTCATCTGTTGAGCCAATGTTTGTTGCTAAGTCTCCACATCCCCTGCCCTTACACACATTAATGAATATATAGAAGAAATAAGTATTAACCTTTGATATTAATCACGTTAGACCTTAGGCTAAGTAAATTCTTTCCTTAATTAAAATCCACTACACTCTCACCCTATAGGAATGTAACTTTATCTGGTACCTTTGGAAGGTGGAGTCTTTTTTAAGAATAATCACCCCTGGAGAAATAAGTGTCCTGGTTGACTGACTGCTGCCACAAGGAGAGGGCCATAAATTGTCAGCAGGCCCCCTGGCCAGAAGATGATGTAACACCCCTAAGACTTCTGTATACATTTGTATGAAGCACCTGACTTTGATAAAAGTCAGGACTGCTGACCCCGTGTGACTTTTGCATAACATCTCGGTGTATAAAAGTAGACCATGGAAAATAAAGAATTGGGATCAGTTTCTCGAAATACTAGTCTCCCCATGTCACTCTCTCTCTCAAACTCTGGCTGAGTCTCCATTTGGAGCACAGAACCCACCAAGCTTACTAATTATGCCTGGGCTTCTAAGATCCTACTGGGGAGGCCTCAGTGTCTCCTCTCCTTCGGGAGAACAGAAGGACGCCTGTGGCCTACATAAGTGGTGCAAACTTCTTGTCTTGAAGTTTTATTGGTCTCCCGCGTAAACCAAGCTACTCAGCCTCTTTTCTCCACTGAATTTTCCTACTGAGCTATCCTCACTCTATTACTCTTTACATCTCTAATTAATATCTAATTGAAGTTATTGTATCCTGATCCTCGCCAGTGCCATCCCCGCTTTGAACTCCCTGGATCAGCCAGAGCTGGACCTCGGCATGCTTCAATGTCCTGGCTATTATAAACAGTGCTGTGATGAACACTGGGGTACACGTGTCTCTTTCAATTCTGGTTTCCTCAGTATCACTGCATTCTTAGACTGTGAACTCTCTCAACATTAACCACACACCTGCATCCCACACACTATTACCTATAAGGAGGACAGGTGGGTGTCCACGCGTGCTGTAAGAGGAGCTGATCCATATACACAAGGAAGATTCAACCCTTATGACCAACCTGAGAGAGCACAGTGTCAGCATATCAACTGCAGGCCAGAAAGAACATGGTTTGGAAGGGTCCACCAGTGTTCAGATGAAAGGTCTTGACAGCTCATAGAGAACATAGGCAGGTATGCCCGGAGCTGTCGGACAAGTGGTGGGGAGCACCAGAAAGGTGGAGTGACCGCTTTGGGTGCTAATGGAGGGGGCATCCAGGGCAAAGGACACCTAGTCATGATTATGTGCTGTAGAAACCTGAGGTGACATTATGGTCAAGACACATGGGTGAGCAAGAGAAGACACACAAGCCCACACACATGGCTCAAGTTCAAGGTGGACCATCGGAAATCAAGACCAGAGCTCATCTTGAGTGTGGTGTGATGAGAGTCACACAAACTCTCACATATGCTAACATGTCAGCATCATTCTTGTGGCACAATCTCTATGATTACACACACACACACACAAACACACACAAATGGGGGCAATCTGCTGCCCTCCTGGAGTCAGCTAGCCACAGAGCCCCAGGACAGACATGAGTTCACTGGAGCATCTGGTCAATCCCATCTGTACTGCAATTCTGGCCAACTCCAGGCCCAAAAGGGTCTTACAAATTAGTAAGGATGGCATTTTAAAGCATAGTCCCCTCTGAGGTCGGGGACCCAGGCAAGCATTCTACTTGCCCTGGTTTAAGGTGAGTACTGTTGTTCACATTCTATTACATAGCTCATTCATTTCACAGTCTTCAGTTGAGCATCTTATTTAAGTTTGCCTAGTGAGTCAACAGATGAATCAAGCACAGAAGCATTACTGATATAAATATCTGCCAAAAATTTGAAATAAAAATTCTAATCCTCAAAAATTAAACGAAGAATGACTGTATTACCCAGCAATTCCATTCCAAGTTACATACCTAAAAGAACTGAAGAGAGCTCCTCAAACAAGTACCTATACACCCTGCTTATAACAGCAATGTTCATATTCACAATTGTCAAAAGATGGAAAGGCAGCAATCCAAATGCACATCAATGCATGAATAGATAAACAAATTGTGATATATACAAACAGTAGAATATTATTCAGTCATAAAAAGCAATGAAGTACTGATTCATGCTACAATGTGAATGACTCTCAAAAGTATCATGCTAAGTGAATGAAGTAAAACACAAAAGGACAAATCATGACTCCATTTATATGAAATATCCAAAATAGGTAAATCCATAGACATAGAACACAGATTGGTGGTTTCCAGGGACAAGGGGAAGGAAATATATATGTATATATAAGGTAAATATATGTGCCTGCTTAACAGGTAGGGGTTTCCTTTTGGGTGATGACAATACCTTGGACCTAGACAGAAGTGGCATTTGTTGCACAACATTGTAAATGTACTAAATGCCCCTGAATTTCTTGTTTTAAAATGGCTCATTTTATGTTTTGTGAATTTTACCTCCATTTTCTTTAAAATCTCAAATGTAAAAGATTTATTCATGCCATAGTTGATATTAAGATACTATACTCAAACATAGAGTCAAGTCAACCATGATAATGTGTGGTCATATTTCTGATTATTATTTCACTGAGAATATATCCTAAAATACATCCAGTTGGGCTAGTTTTCGGAGAAAGGAAATAACATTGAGGGAAGTGCTGCTGAAAAAAAAAAAATCTAGAGAAAAAAAGGGATTATAAAAGAAAAAGGAATTACATTCGTTTCTTCATTGAAGAAAGTGATCTTTTTACCAAGAATTTAACTATATTAAGCAAAAGAAACACTCCAGCAGTTGGCCTTGGAAACCATAGAATAAATAGAAATCCATTTTATAACTGAAACTTTATAAATATTATCTTACCATGGTGGTCCTCAGTAAAGATAATTGCTATACATTCAACAACAAGTATATTACAACCAAAGATTTAAGGCAAGCATGACCTACAAGTTTGCTGTGTTCTTTTGTACGTTTTTCAAGAGATATTCACTGAAAAGATGAAGCAGCAATATGATTAATTCATATACGAGTTTAATCTTATTACAGCCATTACCTTCTAAGTGGAGATATAATTCAAACAATGCTGTATTTCTTTTTAGACTGTTCCTATCAATTCCAGATATTAAAATAATTATTTTAAGCTGTTAACAGCCCACAGGCAAAATGAAATAGCATAGGAACTATAAAGCTTTGTAAAACAAAACATATAAGTAGTCAAACTGGGCTTATCACATCCCTGCCAGATAAAGGGACTGATCATCAGTGAAGAAATAAACACATTCATCCTGAAGGAAGGAACATTTGCATTTCTATAATGCAAAATTGCTCCTGCACTAAAAGATCATGTTGTTGAAGAAACAATGTATTTCTCCCCAAAACAATTTTTTAAAGTACTTCAATCCTTGGATTCTTTCACACAAAAATGAAACAAAAATCATCTACTTTCAGAGAATAATAAATTTTTAGGAGTAATTGTTCTTCAGCAGAGATAAAAAGCTCCACTATTAATGCGCATGATTTTCTAGATAATATTAAAAGCAATGCAATTACAGTTATGGTAATTGATATGGTTCTTACCTGATAATGATCAGGGGTCAAGAGTTTAAACATAAAGCAAAATATGCCTCTCACTTTTTAAAGTCAAGTAGGTGATTTGAAGGTTGGCTCTGCGATTGCAGACCCTGGACTCTTCCCTAACTGAGGTAGGAATGGGAGAGGACTGCTAAGAAATTCCATGTCCCTTCTTCTCTCATCAAATGCTCTTATCTCCCCCAAACTAGAACTGTTTTTTCCTTAGGAAAGGAGTGTAATTCTTAGTTATCTAGGCCAATGAGAGTCATGCATAACAAGGATAAATTAATTTCACAGTTAAACTCCAGGTTCAGTCCCATTTTATTAGTATACTACACTTACTTAATAGACTGACTAAACAGACTCCTTCAATTAAATAAGTAATCTCTTAATTCATTCAAAGTGATGGCACCTTACAAAATTGTGGAGCCCTCTCAAGGTCCCATTGGGCACTTCTGAGCCTGCCATTTAGTCCCTGCTACTAACAGACCCCCTGACCTGGAGCCCTGTGCTATGTGTTATAACCCCAGAAGCTAAATGCCACACAATTTAATTAGACCATCTGGGTTTTTATTTGTTTGGGTATTTATGAAACAAATTCAGGAGAGCCAGAGAATTTACCCATGTGTAAGAAATAAGGAGAAAGATCATTACCTTTAACATGACAGATAACAGGAAACTCAATGGAAAAAAAAGCTTAATGGGAAGTCAATTTTTTGATAACCTGAAGATCACAGTTTACTGTGCTTATGAAAGTATCTCAGATCAATTTTGAGCCTTTAATGACATGATGTGATTCTTTCTATGAACCGGAAAAAACTATGGCATGACCACATTAAAACACTGGCATATTTAAAACTCTGTGAGTAAACAGGGAGATGCTAAAATATATAAAATATGTTTTTGTTGTTCAGTCGCTCAGTTCAGTTCAGTTCAGTTCAGTCCAGTCTCTCAGTCGTGTCCGACTCTTTGCAACCCCATGAATCACAGCACGCCAGGCCTCCCTGTCCATCACCAACTCCCGGACTTCACTCAAACTCACGTCCATCAAGTCAGTGATGCCATCCAGCCATCTCATCCTCTGTCGTCCCCTTATCGTCCTGGCCCCAATCCCTCCCAGCATCAGAGTCTTTTCCAATGAGTCAACTCTTCGCATGAGGTGGCCAAAGTACTGGAGTTTCAGCTTTAGCATCATTCCTTCCAAAGAACATCCAGGGCTGATCTTCTTTAGAGTGGACTGGTTGGATCTCCTTGCAGTCCAAGGGACTCTCAAGAGTCTTCTCCAACATCACAATTCAAAACCATCAATTCTTCAGCGCTCAGCTTTCTTCACAGTCCCACTCTCACATCCATACATGACCACTGGAATAAACCAGAGCCTTGACTATATGGACCTTTATTGGCAAAGTAATGTCTCTGCTTTTCAATATGCTATCTAGGTTGATCACTCAGTCGTGTTCAACTCTTTGCAACCCCATGAACTGCAGCATGCCAGGCTTCCCTGTCCTTCACCCTCTCCTGGAGCTTGCTCAAACTCATGTCCATTGAGTCTATATAAATATATAAAATATATATTAATACATATTTAATAAAATATTTGTCCTCATAATTTTTAACATTCAATAATATTTTGTTCCTTAATTTTAAAAATTACTAGCATCTACCACCACTGAGCTAGAATTTCTAACCAGTTCTCAAACTGTCTTTGCCAGGAAAGAAGCACAGTACACAGATGGTATCCATCATCCTTGTCCAAACTTTGGTTATGTTCTGTTTAATAAAATTTCACTTAAGATATTTTTTTAATGATTCCATTGATTTAAAAAGAAATGATTGGAAGTCATTTATCTGTTTCAGATAGTTTCTTGGAATTTACTATAGACAAAGTTCTGTGTTGAGAAAACTGAGTCACAGAGGTTGTAATTTTTTGATGTTCCTCTGCTCCTCCCCACATGTATCCCCATTCATCGTCTTTCCTTTAAGTGTTATTCTTTTTTCTCCCATGAGTAAACCTCAGCACTATCCAGGTTTTTCCCATTCTTGGAAAATTATCTTGATTCAGCATCACAAAGCCAAGAAACTAAGCTCTCAAAGACAGAAGTTTCATTAGAGGATGAGAGAGGAGGGAACACCATACCTGCTGACACATTAATTAACTACTTGTCTCCACAATGTCATTGGGTATATGGGGTGCAGGAGAGAATAGCTGAAGTCAATTGAAAGACTTTCGGTGACAAAATGATAGATGGGGGAAAGGGGTTTTAAGAAGCATAACTATGGGTTATTTAAAAAAAAGGATTCTTTTGGAAGTTTTTGAGAAACTGATTTGATGATAATCAATTACAATTTTTTATCAGACTGCCATTTCTACTTAATAAAGACTGCTGCTGCTGTTGCTGCTGCTGGTACTTAATAAAGACATGGTGCTCCTAGTATAGACAGGTCCAAACACACAAATGGTAGGAGCAAGAATGAAAGAAAATCTAGATGGATCTGGTCATAAAACTCTCTCAGTCCTCAGGATGCAAGTTTCTAAGGAGACTCAGTGTGACTCTGAATTGATGGTGGTAGCACCAGTATATATTCAGTACTGGACTTCTCTATTGTAAAATTTGAGGTATGCTACTTCTGTTTGGATAAACTTCCAATGTTCCTTTTAGAACAATGACTCATACAGATACACACATACACACACACACACACACACACACACACACACACACCCCTCTTTGTTCTATGTGAACCAGGAAATGCTTATCTCTGTGTCTGACTAGTTTTTAGGGGTCAAAGAACTGAGCTAATCATTCATGAGACAAAGCATGGAAAGTTGGACAGTGTGTCTGGCATTGTCAGCAGATTCAGGCCAAAGGAGATAGGTCAGTGTTCCGCCTTATCACAGGTGAACAAAGGAGTCAGCCGAGAGTCCTCTAAGACTCATGAGAAACAGTGAAGACAGCAAGTCGTGTCTCAGTCATATAGAGAAGTGTGGTTCTTTGTGGCAAGCTGTTCCCAGAAGACGAAAGAGTGAGTGGTTTTCTTAACTGTGATGTTTTCAGGACCCAGGCAAAGTTCAACACTGTCAGGCTCAGTGAACTTTTGAAGGGGAAAAAAACTGAGTACCTGAGACTCACATAAAAAACACAACTTCGTTGTATCACTGTAACAGAGGCTGCTGTGACTAGTTAATCTCTATAAGCAAAACTCATCTGAGTAACACTTGAGAATTTTATCACTTGCAGAAGTTGAAAAAAGGTTAATTCCTTTCCAGCACTCAGCTGTAGAATGAATGTGATGAAATCTGAGGGTATCTAACAGGCAAATGGGCATGTTGGTGATCAAACTGTATTATATATGTCACACAGTTCAACAACAAACAAACAAACAAAAAAAGGTTTTTTAGTAACATAGCGTGGTACAGAAGAAAGAACATGGATGGACTTGGGGTTCAAATCAATCATTTATTATCATTGTAACTCTGGATGATTTAACCTAAGTCTGTTATGGAAAAGAAGAAGATGACTTACCTTGCAAGAGTCCCTTCGTTAGAGATCATATATATGGAGCCTACATTTCAGGCTTTGAAATGTTGAAATGTTGAAGGTACCGAAATGTTGTAGGTACTCTGCAATGGAACCTCACTCTGGCCAAGGCTGAGGGGTCCCACACTCAATCAGGGAATGTCCTTGCCCAGTTTGAGGAGTACTTATGCAAGTATTTCATAAGTACTTGAGTAAATCAGACTCTTTCCAGTGAATGAAATTAAATATGTAAACCATGGGAACTAGCAATGGTCATATTTCATGACATGAGGGCAAAGCCTGTGCTAAGAAAGATAAATAAAGTTGAACCCAAATAAAAGTCCAAGGGAGGGACTAAGAGAATCTTGACATTATTCAAGTCCTTGGTTCTAATTATCCAATTGTGTAGCTTCACCCTTCCCATACTTGGCTATGCTGAAGACTGGGCTTCTGTAACTTATATCTCACAGAGTTCTAATTAACAAAGGCAGCAATTATTATTCTTCTAACAATAAGCAAGATGTCACAAGTAAAAGAAGATCAACTGAGAATAAACAGTCTCTTCCCAACTTTATCTCCTACTTAGTAATTCCATCACTAATTCTCAGCTTTAGATGGCCTAACAGAAATCTAATATTAAATGTAGTTGATATTTTTTCAAAAGATGTTTTTCTCACATAGTTGGCTTTACCTTGTTGGTATTCTTCAAAGAGTAAATTTCTTCTTGACTCTGGTTCTCATCTTCCCAGTGGAGCTTTTAAAATATGTGAACTGTGAACTTCCAGATGTTCAAGCTAGTTTTAGAAAAGGCAGAGGAACCAGAGATCAAATTGCCAACATCTGCTGGATCATCAAAAAAGCAGGAGAGTTCCAGAAAAACATCTATTTCTGTTTTATTGACTATGCCAAAGCCTTTGGCTGTGTGGATCACAATAAACTGTGGAAAATTCTGAAAGAGATGGGAATACCAGACCACCTGACCTGCCTCTTGAGAAACCTATATGTAGGTCAGGAAGCAACAGTTAGAACTGGACATGGAACAGCAGACTGGTTCCAAATAGGAAAAGGAGTATGTCAAGGCTGTATATTGTCACCTTGCTTATTTAACTTCTATGCAGAGTACATCATGAGAAATGCTGGGCTGGATGAAGCACAAGCTGGAATCAAGATTGCTGGGAGAAATATCAATAACCTCAGATATGAGGATGACACCACCCTTATGGCAGAAAGTGAAGAGGAACTAAAGAGCCTCTTGAAGAAAGTGAAAGAGGAAAGTGAAAAGGTTGGCTTAAAGCTCAACATTCAGAAAATGAAGATCATGGCATCTTGTCCATCACTCATAGCAAATAGATGGGAAAACAGAGAAAACAGTGTCAGACTTTATTCTGGGGGGCTCCAAAATCACTGCAGATGGTGACTGCAGCCATGAAATTAAAAGACACTTACTCCTTGGAAGAAAAGTTATGACCAATCTAGATAGCATATTCAAAAGCAGAGACATTACTTTGCCAACAAAGGTCTGTCTAGTCAAGGCTATGGTTTTTCCAGTGGTCATGTATGGATGTGAGAGTTGGACTGTGAAGAAGGCTGAGCACCGAAGAATTGATGCTTTTGAACTGTGATGTTGGAGAAGACTCTTGAGAGTCCCTTGGACTGCAAGGAGATTCAACCAGTCCATTCTGAAGGAGATCATCCCTGGGATTTCTTTGGAAGGAATGATGCTAAAGCTGAAGCTCCAGTACTTTGGCCACCTCAAGCAAAGAGTTGACTCATTGGAAAAGACTCTGATGCTGGGAGGGATTGGGGGCAAGAGGAGAAGGGGATGACAGAGGATGAGATGGCTGGATGGCATCACTGACTCGATGGATGTGAGTCTGAGTGAAGTCCGGGAGTTGGTGATGGACAGGGAGGCCTGGCGTGCTGCGATTCATGGGGTCGCAAAGAGTCGGACATGACTGAGCAACTGAATGACTGAACTGAACTGAACTGAATGGTTTTGATGTACATCCAACTCAAACTGCACAGTATATTGTTATACAGCCTGTTTCATCTGGGAAAAACTTAAAGTAAATAATCTGATTATTTGCTTTTATGAGTGCTGCTCTGAAAATTAGTTTTTTAAAGTAGAAAATAAGACCATATTTAATGCTTCTTATCTTGCTTAGGCTTTTTTAGATATTCAAAGGACTCCAACTGAATATTGACTTGTAGTAAAATAATGCAGTGTATGTAACAGAGACATTTCAGACTATGCAAATAAGAATACACTTATGTTGTTATCCTGTACCTAGAGTTATTCTTAAGAGTTGTTTTCAGGGATTTAAGAACCAAATAATTGGAGATAAGTATAAGTACCTTAGTACTTACTAGGAAACACTAAATTCATTCTGATTTTATATACATTGGGTAGCACTAAACATCTAAGGCCAGTTACATCTTCAACAGTAATTTGAACAGTGTCTCAGGATAGAAGGTATTTGTGAGCTAAATCACTGCAAAAAAAAAGAAAATGTAGCCTACATACAGGATCCCAGAAAGAATGACAACAAAAACACAGATTTATACTAATTGTATACCCCTGTCATACATAAGATGTTCACTTCTGAAATGAGAGCCCTGCTATCAACAGTGTACTTGGTTTGAGAATTCAAAGCTGTCTGGGTTTATACATTTAGTTACCTTTAGAAAATGTTTAAGTAAAATGTTTTACCACTTTCAAAAAACCTATTAGAATGTCAACATATTTTACAATAAAATAAAATATGTAAAATCAACAGAACTTTGCCTTCTTTGTCAAAAAGTAGTTACCACTTTAATTCCTAGCCAGAAGACATCAAGCATACACACACACAAAGTCCTGCCCATATCCTCTTCACCTACCAAGAGGTCACTTGCAGACAGTTCCCATGTACTGCTATGGCTTCCTGCAGCATCTCCTTACTCGAGGGCATCCTCCGACCACACAGTGGAGGTAAGGCACAGACTCAAAGTACCAGAAAGCACATGCTCCTGGAGCAACCCTTAACTAAGGAGGGTAGGAGGTGGCAGATAACCTAAAATTCCTCATCACTCAGGGTGACACTCGGAATCTCAGTCCATCCTATTGTGAAGGGTAGGACTTATCCTTCCTCCCTTTCCTGTCTCATTTCCCCAGTCCCTTATAGTACCTCCCACAGAAGTACTTGCCCCCAAATCCTGGTCTCAGCATATGCTTTGAGGAAAACCTACACAAAGACCATCTCCAAACAGCTATTTTCACTCTGCATTTCTCCCTTCCCTTCTTACTACCACCTCCCTGCTTTAAACCCCTGATTTGTATAAAGAAAGCTTATCTGTATATTTCATTTAAAAAATAGTTGATATCTATTACATTGAGAAGAGAGACTCAGGAATCATGGACTATCCCCCTTGCTACCGAAGAACTTCACTTCTAGCAATGGACCCACACAAACACAGACAAACCTGGAAGTCAGATTATAAAATAGCAGTTAGATTCTTCTCATTAATATATGAAGACTACCCAATTGTGTCTGTAAAGCTGAATAAATGATAAAGGCATTCCTAGATAGATTTTCTCAATCAATACTTATTCATGGAGGAACAGATAAGAGAATGAATGAATGACTACTTTTCAGTTGTGTAACTAAGCACATGAGTCACAAAAGCAAGATAAAAATTAGAAAAGATGTAGAATTGAACATAAGGGCCCAAGTAGAAGAGTCTGGTTCCAGCTCCATCACTGACAGTCTATCACATACATCACATCATTATGGCTTCACCTCAAATCAAGAGTGTCAGACAAGCCAGCACGAAGAGCTCTGACCCACAAGTCAGGACAGCTGAACCAGAGATCAAGCTCACCAGTGATCTGCTGCTGCTGCTCCTGCTGCTAAGTCGCTTCTGTCGTGTCCGACTCTGTGCGACCCCATAGATGGCAGCCCACCATGCTCCGCCATCCCTGGGATTCTCCAAGCAAGAAGTGGGTTGCCATTTTCTTCTCCAATGCGTGAAAGTGAAAAATGAAAGTGAAGTCGCTCAGTCATGTCCGACTCTTCACAACCCCATGAAGTGCAGCCTACCAGGCTCGTCCATCCATGGGATTTTCCAGGCAAGAGTACTGGAGTGGAGTGCCATTGCCTTCTCCGCACCAGTGATCTAACATTCGCAAATCACAGTCTCTACTGGGATAAATGCTGGATTGATCCTTGTGCCTTACAGATGACTATTAGAAAGAAATGAAAATGCAGTTAATTAGGTTCTACACCCAATGTAATTACCTGAAGGCCTTCAGTTCTATTTACTTTCTTGAAAGAAATAGGATAATGCATACTCTTGGCCTGGGAATTTGGGGAGTTTTACCAGAAGAAAGTTTTATTCAAATTGAACTCTTAGGTAGATACTCAATTTATGTATGTTCATCATTCAATCAACAAATATCTTTTGTCAACCAGGCATTGTTCAAAGTATGGGAGATACAGCAGTGAACACAACAGAGACTCTCGGAATTCATGGAATTTACAATTAAAAGAAGCACTCTTGTTGAAGTGTATTCTGAGCTGGGAGAGGCAAGGGGAACAGTCCCTGAGGCTTTTCAGTACACATGAGAACCATCTGCAGCTCTTGTGTGCCTGTAGGTTTCCCTGCCTCCCCGTTCCTCTAGCATTTGATTCTCTGGATCTCAGGAAAGGAAATCAGAACATTCACCAAGTACCCCAGGATACTTGATGGAGGAGATACAGACTACATTGCCCTCGAGTCTCCTATGGCACAGTTCACAAACTGCGTGCCTAGATGATTTCTCTAGGAGCCAGCCTTTAGGATTTGACTCTCAGATGGTTATCAATACCATAGTTGATGAATGCCCCCAGTGAACTAGAAACTGGGGAAATTATCAAGTTTAATAAGAGAGAAACTGTGCCAAAGTTAAGTTCAGTCGCTCAGTCGTGTCCGACTCTTTGCGACCCCATGAATCGCAGCACGCCAGGCCTCCCTGTCCATCACCAACTCCCGGAGTTCACTGAGACTCACGTCCATCAAGTCGGTGATGCCATCCAGCCATCTCATCCTCTGTCGTCCCCTTCTCCTGCCCTCAATCCCTCCCAGCATCAGAGTCTTTTCCAATGAATCAGCTCTTCGCATGAGGTGACCAAAGTACTGGAGTTTCAGCTTTAGCATCATTCCTTCCAAAGAAATCCCAGGGCTGATCTCCTTCAGAATGGACTGGTTGGATCTCCTTGCAGTCCAAGGGACTCTCAGTTAAATAAAAACAAAGTACTTTAGGTCTAATATACTAGACACTAAAAGTATTCCTAAGAGTAAACTGGACAAATGAATACTTGTTAGTTGCTCCCCAAGCGTTTGTCACACACCTTGTACACTTACTCTAGGTATCCTAAGTGTCTATTTCTGCTAGTGTTTCCTACTCCTAAGCGGTTGTTCATAAATACAATAACTGTGACTTATAGTAGTCTTTGCATCCATAGCGCTACCACAGTACTTGTCACATGGTAAATATTAAATGCTTGTGAATAAATGAGGCAATAAATGAATGAACAAATTAATTAACAAGTAAATAAACCCAGCCTGTCTTGCACTAGTTTATCTGGCAAATGATCTTCTGCATGATATCAAACTTCTCTTCCAAATCTCTAATGCTAATATTGAAAGAAGAAAAAGCAGATATAAAAAGAAAACCATACAAATATTAACGTTGCTTCCAAAAATGTGCCCCTCAAAATTATAGAAAGCTCTTTACCATGTGACTTATATGTCCTGGATTTTATTTCAAATTAAACCTGCAAAAACATATCTATCAAAAAAGAAAGCATGATGTACTAAGGCAGTTTATAAGAGTTTCTTGGTCCTCCAACACTAGAGTCATACAAAGTTTCCAATGCACATCCTTTTTCTACTGCAAAAACTTTTAACCTATAAAGTAATTCCAAGAATTTTATAATGATGACAACTGTGATGACGAGATTTTGAAAAATCCTCCATTTTCTTAGGTATTGCTTCCCTCTGCTGGACAGCATTAGAAGTTCCCACGTAAATGTACATAATTTTCCAGATTCTGGCTCAGAAGGAACATTTAAAGTTATTTTTACTAGTCAAACTCAGGGCTAAGATAAGACTGAAGATCAGTATTTAATTTTTCTTTTTGCATAAGGCTTCACTTAGCACAGAATTGTTACTGATCCTGTCTTCATTCAAAATTGTGATACTTTGCTCACCGTGGATTATTCTGCACTAAGTTCAGTTTTTTAAACATTGCATTAAAACATTATCATGAGTATTGAGTCTTTTTGGATCCTCTTAAAATTTTCACAGAATATGAGGGCCTCACATGCCTCAACCCAGTCCCAGCTCTGATTAAAACACCCCTTCTCCAGGTTGTTGGCCAGAGGTGCCTGAACAATTCAGAGACACCTCACTAGGTCAAGGTTCCCTAAGCTAGGCTCCCGCGGGGCCAGGTGCCTCTCCTAGCATAATTGCTGGATAAACATCCATCTCCCACTCCAGACTCAGATCTCTATGAAGGTGGGAACCATAGCTGGTATTTGTTCTAAGCCAGGATTTCCAGCCCCTAGCCCAGACCTGGCACATCATAAAACTCCATAAAAAACAAGCTGAATGAAAGGATAAACAATACCACCAGGGAAAGAAGGAAGAACTGTGTAATAGACTTTACCATCTCTGGAAGATCATACCATAGAGCAAGATAATGATAATAAGAACAACAATGGCCATTTACTGACTGCTTATTACACAGCAGACACTGTGCTAAGTAATGTATGATGTCACTTAATCCACACAACACTCTTATGACACAAGTACCTTTATCATCCACATTACAGCAGAGGAAGAATCTAAGACTTAGAGAAATACAGAAACTGGAAACATTTATTTCTGCAGCTTTCACATTGGTTCTAGAGCTTTTCCTCAATAACACTTTTATATATCACATAAAAATAATTCCAACTCCCACCAAAAATAAAAGTGTTATATATCTGCTGAAAGGCACTACAGTAGGATCTTCAGGGGATAAAAAGAAAAAGTACAACACATTTCTCTCTGGAATCCTCAGTCTAGGAAAATGGAGAGGATTTTTCAAGTATGCAAATGATAATTTAAAATACATGGCTCAGTAAGGTCAAGGTCATAAGAGAAGGTGTAAGTGGAAGTTCAAATGAGAGAATGGTTATAATCTGGTTGAAGGGATCGAGAATCCCCTCATAGGAGGTAGCAGCATGTCAAATATGCCTTGAAGGAGGGATAAAATATTAACAGGCAGAATTATGGGGGAGTGAGAGGGAGAGTAATTTACAAAGAAGCAAGAGTCCAGAGGCAATAAGAGAAACAGGAGCCCGTGTGTGAGTGTGTGTGTGCGCACGTGTAGTGCGTATTAAAAGGAGAGCTCCAGTTTGCCTGCAACACAGGGTGCATGTAGAAAACAAAAGGACATAGGGCAGCGAGGCAGACGGGAACATATTACCCAGGGCTCTTTATGCCCAGCTGAGTGATCTGTATTTAAGTATTTCCTACTAGAAAGAAAGATTTTTGTGCAGGACTTTCCTCTCTACTGAAAGCTCAAACCCTCCTCCTATACTGAAAGCCAGCGATTCAGGTTGCTAGGACTTTCTTAGGCCAACAAAGATACTCATCCATTCCAGGCGTTGCTAACTTCTAGACTTTGCCATCTGCTGGGACCACAAAGGTGAGTGTAGGGGTCTGGAAGCATTAGTAGGTGAGGGCGACCCCTGGTGGCCGCTCCGCAGACCAAGGCAGTGGTGGAAGCAGCAGCCGCCTCCCTTTCCATCCACTGCTCCACCTGGGCCTGGGTTGGAAAACAGAACAAGCAGTGGACAGTCGCCTCGTGGTGGCATTGCTGGGGGGTCTGGGACTTTAGGTCCCCAGGTCCCACCATGGGGGAGGTGCTAACATCTGGATATACACCCAACACAGGCAATTCTGGCTACAACAAAGCCAATGAGAAAGTCTTTGGAAAGACCTTGATGTGGTTCCCCATGTAGAGTCATGGCTCCAAGTGGAACATGATTTAGATACCTACAAAAAATATTTCTCTAAAATCAACAAACAATTTAGTAATTATTTGAACCAGATGAACAATTTACACCAGAATTTATAGCACTTATTTTATGACATAAAATTTAGTTTAGAGAATAAGAAATACATTTCTCATTTTATTATTCACTTGTGTATGTATATAAGCATAGCAGTGTTGACTGTTTCAAATATCACTCAGGTTTACGGGCATTCTTTTCCATGGAGACAGGGAGCTGTCAAGGAGGGCCTGAGCAATGAATGAAGGTATATAAAGACTAACCTTCCTCCTACACAGTGGCTGACCCAACCTGGGTGTAGCCATGACCTTTAGCTCCTACCCCACTGAGCTCTGTGCTGTGATACCTTCAGCCAACTCCCCTAAGTCACATGTTGATATAACATGTGTCTAGTTCGCATTTTCCTTCATAGCTGGAAGAGACTGTAACCAGAACATAAGAGCTCTATTGACTGATTAACTTATCAAAAGGTTAGGTAAGATGTAGTCGTTCATTTTCAAACATATAATTATTGAAGGTTTGCTATGTGCCAGACACTGTGCTAGCCTCTGGGGACATATTATTGAGTGACAGGTAAGTATCTAAGGATGAAGGACACCAACCCAGCTGCAGAGGATAGGAAAAGCCTTCCAGAGAAAGTGCTGTCAATGCTGAAACCTGAGAGATGAAAAAACACTAATTGGACTCTGGAACTGCTGGGAAAGAGACAAGGAAGGAGAAAGGAAAAGAGGAGAGCAGAAAGAATGACAGTGCAAAGGCCTGGGGAGGGAGAGACAAGAGGGCAGATGGGGAAGCATGGTCCTTTGGGGGGACTGTGACTGTTTTTAAGTCTGGAATATCAAATACAAAGTGGGAAGTAGTAAG
The DNA here is from genome assembly GCF_029378745.1 of Bos indicus. Taxonomy (NCBI): domain Eukaryota; kingdom Metazoa; phylum Chordata; class Mammalia; order Artiodactyla; family Bovidae; genus Bos; species Bos indicus. The sequence continues at coordinate 51,177,002 of NC_091767.1, read as the reverse complement.
ACTAGGGTGGCAGGCAAGGTCCAGTTCACAAAGGGCCTGGCAAGCAATTAAGAGATCTGAGTTTCATCATGACAGTAATGGAGGGACACAGAAAAGATTCAAGAGAGGAGTGACATGATCAGGTTTGCATCTGAGAAAGGGCACCCAAGCTGCAGCATAGGGACTGGATGGGACCCAGGTAGACGAGAAGCAGGGAGACAAGTAAGAAGGAGGTCAATAGGGTGAAAGGAAATGGTGTCCAGAATTAAATTAATTACCACAGGAGTTAAGAAGTAGTTGTTTTAAACACTATTTATTAGGAAGAATAGAAAAACCTTGGTGACCGATGGATGGTGTTCAGTTCAGTTCAGTTCAGTTCAGTCGCTCAGTCGTGTCCGACTCTGCAACCCCATGAATTGCAGCACGCCAGGCCTCCCTGTCCATCACCAACTCCCAGAGTTCACCCAGACTCACGTACATCAAGTCAGTGATGCCATCCAGCCATCTCATCCTCTGTCAATCCCTTCTCCTCCTGCCCCCAATCCCTCCCAGCATCAGAGTCTTTTCCAATGAGTCAACTCTTCGCATGAGGTGGCCAAAGTACTGGAGTTTCCTGGACGGTGTTACTGACCAAATATTTGTGTTTCCCCACAATTCATATGTTGAAGCTCCAATTCCCAGTATGCCTAGATTTGGAGACAGAGTCTCTAAGGAACTAATTAAGGTTAAATGGGGTCATAAGGATGACCTGATCTGATGAGATTAATGTCTTTATAAGAAGAGATACCAGAGAGAGCTTTCTCTGCCTCTCTCTCTGTATGTTTCTCTGTCTCCCTCTCCCTCCCATATGAGCACACAGTGGAAAGGCAGCCATCTGCAAGCCAGAAGGAGTGTTCTCACCAGAAACAAAATCTGGCAGCACCTTGATCTTGGACTTCCCAGCCTAAAAAATTTTGAGAGAATAAATCTCTGTTGCTTACTTACAACACCCAGAACCTTACTGTGGTATTTTGGTACAGCAACCTAAGCAGACTAATACAGATGGGGATGAAGGGAAGGGAAGGAGTTAAAGGGAACATCCAGGGCTCTAGCTTGGTCTGGATACCAGCCACTGACAGAGATGCATACAACAAACAGGCTTATGGAGAAGGAGGCTCAGTTCTGTCCAGATCAAGTTTGAGAGATTACAGGATGTGCTTGTGGAGATGTCCAATGAGCAGTCAGACATAGATGTGGAGCTCAAAAGAAAAAGTTATATCAAAGATGCAGATTCAAGAATAATCAGCATAGAAGTAACAAACAAAGGTTTAAAAATAAATGAGATCTCTCAGGAAGAATATGAGAATGAATGACAAGGGGGAAAAAAACTAATGACATAGGACAAAAGATTACCACTATTTAATGAGTCGGAAAAGGAAAAAGAAGACCTCTTAAGAAAGATTAAAAGAGAAAGGAAAAAAATCCAAGAAACCATGGTGGAGAATAGAATGAGAATGACTAGAGATCTCATCAAGAAAATTATAGATATCCAGGGAACATTTCATGCAAAGATGGGCACAATAAAGGACAGAAATGGTAGGGACCTAACAGAAGCAGAAAATATTAAGAGATGGCAAGAATACACAGAAGAACTATACAAAAAAAGATCTTAATGGCCCAGATAACTATGATGGTGTAATCACTCACCTAGAGCCAGACATCCTGGAATGTGAAGTCAAGTGGGCCTTAGAAAGCATCACTACAAACAAAGCTAGTGGAGGTGATGGAATTCCAGTGGAGCTATTTCAAATCCTGAAAGATGATGCTGTGAAAGTGCTGCACTCAATATGCCAGCAAATTTGGAAAACTCAGCAGTGGCCACAGGATTGGAAAAAGTCAGTTTTCATTCCAATTCCAAAGAAAGGCAATGCCAAAGAATGTTCAAACTACTGCACAATCGATCTCATCTCACACGTTAGCAACATAACGCTCAAAATTCTCCAAGCCAGGCTTCAACAGTACATAAACTGTGCTACTGCTAAGTCACTTCAGTCATGTCTGACTCTGTGTAACCCTATAGACGGCAGCCCACCAGGCTCCCCCGTCCCTGGGATTCTCCAGGCAAGAACACTGGAGTGGGTTGCCATTTCCTTCTCCAATGCATGAAAGTGAAAAGTGAAAGGGAAGTCGCTCAGTCGTGTCCGACTCTTATCGATCCCATGGACTGCAGCCTATCAGGATGCTCCATCCATGGGATTTTCCAGGCAAGAGTACTGGAGTGGGGTGCCATTGCCTTCTCCAACATAAACTGTAAACTTCCAGATGTTCAAGCTGGATTGAGAAAAAGCAGAGGAACAAGAGATTGAATTGCCAACATTCATTGGATCATAGAAAAAGCAAGAGAACTGCAGAAATCTGCTTTATTGATTACACCAAAGCCCTTGACTGTGTAATCATAACAAACTATGGAAAATTCTTAAAGAGATAGGAATACCAGACCACCTGACCTGCCTCCTGAGAAGTCTTTATGCAAGACAAGAAGCAACAGTTAGAACCAGACATGGAACAACAGACTTGTTCCAAACTGGGAAAGGAGTACGTCAAGGCTGTATATTGTCACTTGGCTTATTTAACTTATATGCAGAGTACATCATGTGAAATGCCAGGCTGGATGAAGCACAAGCTGGAATCAAGACTGCCAGGAGAAACATCAACCCTTTATGGCAGAAAGAGAAGAGGAATTAAAGACCCTCTTGTTGAAAGTGAAAGAGCAGAGTGAAAAAGTTGGCTTAAAACTCAACATTCAGAAAACTAAGATCATGGCATATGGTCCCATCATTTCATGGCAAATAGATGGGGAAACAATGGAAATAGTGAGAGACTTTTATTTGGGGGGACTCCAAAATCACTGCAGGTGGTAAATGCAGCCATGAAATTAAAATATGCTTACTCCTTGGCAGAAAAGCTATGACAAACCTAGACAGCATATTAAAAAGCAGAAACATTACTTTGCCAACAAAGGTCCGTCTAGTCAAAGCTGTGATTTTTCCCGTAATCATGTGTGGAAGTGAGAGTTGGAGTATAAAGAAAGCTGAGTGCCGAAGAACTGATACTTTTGAACTGAGGTGTTGGAGAAAACTCTTGAGAGTTCTTTGGACTGCAAGGAGATCAAATCAGTCAATCCTAAAGGAAATCAGTCCCGAATATTCATTGGAAGGACTGATGCTGAAGCTGAAACTCCAACATTTTGGCCACCTGATGCGAAGAACTGACTCCTTGGGAAAGACCCTGATGCTGGGGAAAATTGAAGGCAAGAGGAGAACGGGACAACAGAAGATGAGATGGTTAGATGGCATCACCAACTCAATGGACATAAATTTCAGCAGGCTCCGGGAGTTGATGGACAGGGAAGCCTGGTGTGCTGCAGTCCATGGGGCTGCAAAGAGTCAGACACGATTGAGCAAATGAACTGAACTGAATGGTGGAGAAAGTAAAAGGGTGGGGGAGGTCAAGGAGAAGGGCATGAGTAACAGGGCCAGATGTTAATGAGAGGCAGAGTTAGGCAGGGACAAAGAAGGGAACCAAGGATCAAGCAGCAAGGTAGATGCTCATGACCTGGAAAAGAGGGTCAGCACCTGGGGTGCAGGGTTAGGGGTTGAATATGCAGAATAGGGCTTCCCTGGTGGCTTAGCTGGTAGGGAATCTGCCTGCAATGTGGGAGACCTGGGTTCGATCCCTGGGATGGGAAGATCCCCTGAAGAAGGGAATGGCTACCCACTCCAGTATTCTGGCCTGGAGAATTCCATAGACTGTATAGTCCATGGGGTCACAAAGAGTCTGACATGACTAAACGACTTTCACTCACTCACTTATGCAGAATAAACTCTAAGAAAAATGGAGGTAAAACAACATGAGAAATGAAATCAATACATATTTGCAAATTTTTTACCCTTGAGTTGTAATTTTTTTAATAGATGTAAATAGTAGGACAGAGTTCATTACTACAGGCATAAAGAGATACTTTGTTTGTGCAATGCTATTTTTTAAATTAAGTAACTTGGCAGGTTAGAAATGAAGTCACATGTCAACCCCATGTGAAACTACACTGGTATATTTTGTTCAGATTAGGTTTTAATAGAAATGAAGCCTTGTGAATCTCTGAACTTTCAAAACTGATTTTCATTTATTTGTAAAGTAGCTAGAGAGCAACTATAAATGCATTCTGCTGCTGCTGCTGCTGCTAAGTTGCTTCAGTCGTGTCTGACTCTATGCGACCCCATAGACGGCAGTCCACCAGGCTACCCCGTCCCTGGGATTCTCCAGGCAAGAACACTGGAGTGGGTTGGCATTTCCTTCTCCAATGCGTGAAAGTGAAGTCGCTCAGTCATGTCCGACTCTTTGCGACCCCATTGACTGCAGCATACCAGGCTCCTCTGTCCATGGGATTTTCCAGGCAAGATACTGGAGTGGGGTGCCATTGCCTTCTCCAGTAAATGTATTCTGAAGCCAGGCAAATTCCAGAAAATCTACCTCTGTTATTATAATGCTGGTTATCGTTATTATTTGGAGATGATAATATTCTGCACATAATCAAAGGATTTTATTGACCCAGAACCTGACTAATCTATGGTTAAGACAGAAATCTCTGAGTCTAGGAAGAAACCAACCCTATCCCTCTCTTTCATTTTCTCCCTCCTTTTGTTCCTCATCCAAATGTGAACAATCCTAAATCAGCAGCTAGCAACATCACAGCTACTGTCATTTTGAGGTGACTCTGTCTACCTGCACATTTTAATTCCTCTGAAAGAAGTCCTTTCCTGCTTGCAAATCCCCAGATGAAATGAAGGTTCTGTCACTCTCCTCCTCTCTCCAAATTCTAGAACATGGTCCATCTCAGACCTTCATGCTTTCCTTCTGATTTTCTTCTGCCCTGTCCAAGTCTAGCCAGATGCTACCCAGCCTTTATGCATGAGACTTATGTCTTTGCAGAGGCTTAATTTCAAAAATAAAAGTTAAGATCAACACTGTGTCTACTCATTCCCATGGCATGAAGGTGAATTTCATAACACATCAAGCTGACACAGAGGTACAAAATCTATGGGGGCAGGGGAAGAGCAGGGCAGGGAAGAACATTAATTTATCTTTCCAAATATAATCTCTTCACTTAAGCAAATAAAAGAAGAAAGAAGGAAAGAATGGGTAGGGAGAAGCAGTTGGATATAATAAGAATAAAAGCATCCACCAACTAACACCATAATCACTGGGGACAATTTTGGTATCAGTTCAGTTCAGTTCAGTCACTCAGTCGTGTCTGACTCTTTGTGAACCTATGAACCGCAGCACACCAGGCCTCCCTGTCCATCACCAACTCCCAGAGTCCAACCAAACCCATGTCCATCGAGTTGATGATGTCATCCAACCATCTCATCCTCTGTCATCCCCTTCTCCTCCTGCCTCCAATCCCTTCCAGCATCAAATGAGTCAGCTCTTCACATCAGGTGGCCAAAGTATTGGAGTTTCAGCTTCAACATCAGTCCTTCCAATGAACACCCAGGACTGATCTCCTTTAGGATGGACTGGTTGGATCTCCTTGCAGTCCAAGGGACTCTCAAGTGTCTTCTCCAACACCACAGTTCAAAAGCATCAATTCTTCGCCGCTCAGCTTTCTTTGTAGTCCAACTCTCACATCCATACATGACCACTGGAAAAACCACAGCCTTGACTAGATGGACCTTTGTTGGCAAAGTGATGTCTCTGCTTTTTAATATGCTGTCTAGGTTGGTCATAACTTTCCTTCCAAGGAGTAAGCATCTTTTAATTTCACGGCTGCAATCATCATCTGCAATGATTTTGGAGCCCAGAAGAATAAAGTCTGACACTATTTCCACTGTTTCCCCATCTATTTGCCATGAAGTGATGGAACCAGATGCCATGATCTTCGTTTTCTGAATGTTGAGCTTTAAGCCAACTTTTTCACTCTCTTCTTTCCTCAAGAGGCTCTTTAGTTCTTCTTCACTTTCTGCCATAAAGGTGGTATCATCTGCATATCTGAGGTTATTGATATTTCTCCCGGCAATCTTGATTCTAGCTTGTGCTTCCTCTAGCCCAGCGTTTCTCATGATGTACTCTGTCTGCATATAAGTTAAATAAGCAGGGTGACAATATACAGCCTTGACGTACTCCTTTTCCTATTTGGAACCAGTCTGTTGTTCCATGTTCAGTTCTAACTGTTGCTTCCTGACCTGCATACAGGTTTCTCAACATGCAGGTCAGGTGGTCTGGTATGCCCATCTCTTTAAGAATTTTCCAGCTTATTCTGATCCACACAGTCAAAGGCTTTGGCATAGTCAATAAAGCAGAAGTAGATTTTTTTTTTTGGAACTCTCTTGCTTTCTCGATGATCCAGCGGATGTTGGCAATTTGATCTCTGGTTCCTCTGCCTTTTCTAAAACCAGCTTGAACATCTGGAAGTTCACGGTTCGTGTATTGCTGAAGCCTGGCTTGGAGAATTTTGAGCATTACTTTACTAGCGTGTGAAATGAGTGCAATTGTGTGGTAGTTTGGGCATTCTTTGGTATTGCCTTTCTTTGGGATTGGAATGAAAACTGACCTTTTCCAGTCTTGTGGCCACTGCTGAGTTTTCCTAATTTGCTGGCATATTGAGTGCAGCACTTTCACAGCATCGTCTTTCAGGTTTTGAAATAGCTTCACTGGAATTCCATCACCTCCACTAGCTTTGTTCATAGTGATGCTTCCTAAGGCCCACTTGATTTCACATCCCAGGATGTCTGCCTCTAGGTCAGTGATCACACCATCGTGATTATCTGTGTCATGAAGATCTTTTTTGTAGAGTTCTTCTGTGTATTCTTGCCACCTCTTCTTAATATCTTCTGCTTCTGTTAGGTCCTTACCATTTCTGTCCTTTATTGAGCCCATCTTTGCATGAAATGTTCCCTTGGTATCTCTAATTTCCTTGAGGAGATCTCTAGTCTTTCCCATTTGATTGTTTTCCTCTATTTCTTTGCATTGATCGCTGAGGAAGGCTTTCTTATCTCTCCTTGCCATTCTTTGGAACTCTGCATTCAAATGGGTATATCTTTCCTTTTCTCCCTTGCTTTTTGCTTCCCTTCTTTTCACAGCTATTTGTAAGACCTCCTCAGACAGCCATTTTGCTTTTTTGCATTTCTTTTTCTCGGGGATGGTCTTGATCCCTGCCTCCTGTACAGTGTCATGAACCTCCTCCATGTTGGAACAATCCCAGCATACTTTTCACCTTGTGTGCTTCCCTGGTGGCTCAGACAGTAAATAATCTGCCTGGAATGCAGGAGAACTTGGTTCAATCTCTGGGTTGAGAAGAAGCATATTTATTTAGTATTGCTTGGGTGAAAAACAATATTTTTTTTTAAAGAGTTGTCTGAAAAATGCTAAATATGTGAAATTTGTTAAACAAAAATGTAAAAGCTGTTAAATAGGCAAAAAGAATTAACATTTTATAAAGTAAATCTATATGTGAAGATATAATTTTATGCCAGTAAATATTAGTCTACAGCAGTATTTTATATGGCTGAAAAAATTCTATTAGGTAAATTTAACATAATCTGTTTTAAAATTCCCAACTCTTGGAAACTCAGTGTATTTTTTTTTTCAAATTTCATTGTTATAAATAATATATTGGATAAACATTCTTCTGGTTAAGTCTCCTAGGAGGTTTTTCATGTACAAGAATTATCTCTGACCTGGAGCTAGATCCCAGTTCTTCTGAATCCCAAGCTAATATTTTTTCTCTATGCCAAAGGGGGAGATTTATACAGAACATTAGATTTTCCATACATAGGTCTGCACAAATACAGAAAAGAACATGCAAAAATTCCTACAAACACATACATAGAAATTTATATTGATTGCCACTGATTGCCCAGCTCGAATAAGTGCAATTCTCACTCCAGAGTAACTGGCTGACAGTTTATTAAATAATATGCTTTTTGAGATATACTGTCAAGAAAAAATAAAGTTCTTGTCTAACTTACATGGTGCTAATGACTTGGATCAGGAATCTCTTCTGACTCAAAATCTGTGGGCCAGAGTCTCTTTAAAAGTTTTCCAGGAAGCAACAGACAAACAACTAATCTCAAAAATATACAAGCAACTCCTACAGCTCAATTCCAGAAAAATAAATGACCCAATCAAAAAATGGGCCAAAGAACTAAATAGACATTTTTCCAAAGAAGACATAGAGATGACTAACAAACACATGAAAAGATGCTCAACATCACTCATTATCAGAGAAATGCAAATCAAAAACACTATGAGGTACCATTTCACACCAGTCAGAATGGCTGTGATCCAAAAGTCTACAAGCAATAAATGCTGGAGAGGGTGTGGAGAAAAGGGAACCCTCTTACACTGTTGGTGGGAATGCAAACTAGTACAGCCACTATGGAGAACAGTGTGGAGATTCCTTTAAAAACTGGAAATAGAACTGCCTTATGATCCAGCAATCCCACTGCTGGGCATACACACCAAGGAAACCAGAATTGAAAGAGACACGTGTACCACAATGTTCATTGCAGCACTGTTTATAATAGCCAGGACACAGAAGCAGCCCAGATGTCCATCAGCAGATGAATGGATAAGCAAGCTGTGGTACATATACACAATGGATTATTACTCAGCCATTAAAAAGAATACATTTGAATCAGTTCTAATGAGGTGGATGAAACTGGAGCCTATTATACAGAGTGAAGTAAGCCAGAAAGAAAAACACCAATACAGTAAACTAATGCATATATATGGAATTTAGAAAGATGGTAACAATAACCCGGTATACGAGACAGCAAAAGAGACACTGATGTATAGAACAGGCTTTTGGACTCTGTGGGAGAGGGAGAGGGTGGGATGATTTGGAAGAATGGCATTGAAATATGTATAATATCATATATGAAACGAGTTGCCAGTCCAGGTTCGATGCACGATACTGGATGCTTGGGGCTGGTGCACTGGGATGACCCAGAGGGATGGTATGGGGAGGGAGGAGGGAGGAGGGTTCAGGATGGGGAACATGTGTATACCTGTGGCAGATTCATTTTGATATATGGCAAAACCAATACAATATTGTAAAGTTAAATAAAATAAAATTTTAAAAAATAAATAAATAAAAGTTTTCCAGGTAATTTCTCTGGTGGGCCAGTGGCTAAGACTCTGTGCTCCCAATGCAGGGGACCCAGGTTCGATCCCTGATCAGGGAATTAGACTCCACATGTTGCAACTAAACAGCCTGTATATCATAAGAAAGATCAAAGATCCTGTGTGTCGCAACTAAGACTTGGTGCAGCCAAATAAATATTTTTAAAATAAAAAAATCAAAATGTAAATATTTTTTAAAAAGAGTTTTCCAACTTTTGTAACTTAACCAATGGGCGGGGGGTAGGGGGAACTGTGTTATGCTCATGCACCAAAAAAATGCATAGTTCTAATTTTTCTGCCTTTATCTTTGTCTCTTTATTGACTCATAAAGGTAATTAACATGGAAAAACTCTGGTGAACCATATGGCAACAGTGTTTAGCACTAACGATCTTAAATACACACACACACACATACGCATATGTTACCTGGGTAACTGCACACTGAAGTACAAATGAACCTGATGACAAATGTAACTGAAGCAAGATTTCGTGACCTTTGAAAGGCCTACAATCTACTATGAATAGAAAACACTGAATGTGTTTTCATATAAGGAGAAATAAATGGCCTCAAATCCTATTTCCAATTCAAATGTAACATTTTCCTGACAAGCATAGGCTGCCAAGCAGAATGCTATGTCTTAAACAAGTTTTCTATAGATGCTACCAATCTATTTCAAATCCAACACATTCCCTTAGATTCTCTCTCTTGCAGTTCACATAAAATATACAGCATATTAATGTAATTTATCCATCTTGTTCAAGAAGGATAGAGCAAGGTTTACATCAATTCTGTCAAGAGAGTACAGAATTGGTAAGGTGAATTGATTTCCCATTTACCGTCTCTGGAGATGATTTCCTTGAAAATGAGATGTGTTTGGATTTAACCTTCATGAATAGCAAATCAATGACCATTTCACTTTTCTTCATTCTCTTCATAAGGAGGCAGCGTGAAGCATGGAACGGCTCCCCAGCCATGGAGAAGTGGTAATGCCAGAGGAGCTACTGTTGATTAAGGAACCACTAAAGCCACTGCAGAACTTTTGCCTGGAAAATCGCATGGATGGAGGAGCCTGATAGGCTGCAGTCCATGGGGTCACTAGAGTCGGACACGACTGAGCAACTTCACTTTCACTTTTCACTTTCATGCATTGGAGAAGGAAATGGCAACCCACTCCAGTGTTCTTGCCTGGAGAATCCCAGGGACGGGGGAGCCTGGTGGGCTGCCGTCTATGGGGTCACACAGAGTCAGACACGACTGAAGTGACTTAGCAGCAGCAGCAGCAGCAGCAGCGTATTGGAGAAGGAAATGGCAACCCACTCCAGTGTTCTTGCCTGGAGAATCCCAGGGACAGAGGAGCCTAGTGGGCTGCCGTCTATGGGGTCGCACAGAGTCAGACACGACTGAGGCAACTTAGCAGCAGCAGCAGAGTATATAGTCGGAGAAGGCAATGGCACCCCACTCTAGTACTTTTGCTGGAAAATCCCATGGACGGAGGAAACTGGTAGGCTGCAGTCCATGGGGTCGCGAAGAGTCGGACATGACTTAGCGACTTCACTTTGACTTTTCACTTTCATGCACTGGAGAAGGAAATGGCAACCCACTCCAGTGTTCTTGCCTGGAGAATCCCAGGAACAGGGGAGCCTGATGGGCTGCTGTCTCTGGAGTCGCACAGAGTTGGACACGACTGAAGTGACTTAGCAGCAGCTGCAGAGTATATAGTTGCCATACCACAACCCATACATCACTAGTAAATTTCAGAAACTATAATGTCTGCTACTATGTAAGCCAAAAGCAGAAAATGTATCATTTCCTCTCACTTCTGAAATCTCACAAATCCCTCTTAATGACAGAACCTAAGAGGAGACCAGCTGGCAAAGGAGCCTGAGAAATGTAGTTTGTAGACTTCCAGATGCAGCAGTAGAGGACCAAGTGTGAATGATGAAGCATTCAGCTTAGATAAATAAGTACCATATTTATTAAAAAAAAAAAAAAAAAAAAAAACAGAAGCAGAAAAACAAAGTAGAGTTAAGGAATTCAGAGGAAACATAATACAGGGAATAGGAACCAAACAGCAATTATTAAAGTAATAATTAACAACTTTAAATAAATTAGAGAAGGCATAACCTTCATACAATACAACAAGACACTCTTAAAATAAGGGGAATTTCAAAAAGAAAATGGTAGAGTTCTTGAAAAAAAACAAAATGTTTTTAAAAATTCATAAGAAGGTTGGGAAGATTAAGTCAAAAAATCCCCCCCTCCTTTTTTAAATACTGATAGGAAGTAGAGGAAAGACAGTAAAATCAGAGTGTATTTTTGAGGAGTTTGTCATCTGAAATAGGAATTTCAAAAAAAGAGAATATCAACAAAAAATAGTGGAAGGGGAGCTATAAAGGATATAATAGAAGAAATTTTCTCAGAATTGAAGAAAATAAACCTATAATTTGAAAAGGCCCATGAAGTACCCCCAAAATGCTAAGAACTTCATCATACAATTTAGCATACCAGAAACAAAAAGATCATAAAAGTTTAAATAGAAAAAAAAAAAAAAAAAAGAGGACACAATAAAGATTCAGGAATAAGAATGTCATCAGACATCTAAAAAGCAAAAATAAGGGGGAGAGGCATAGAAAATGTCATCAAAATTCTGAGGAAGAAATACTTTCCAACTTAGAATTCTTTCCCATTTACATGATCAAACAAAGCATAAAGACTTTTTAAAATACAAGGTACTCTTCAGGTAACATCTCTCTCAAGAATTGTTTCCCAGAAAGCTATTAGAGTGTAAATTCCAGCCAAAAAAAGGAGCAAACCATGAAGCCACAAGAGGGCTTCTCCGGGGGCTCAGCGGTAAAGAATCCACTGAGGTGATCCGGGTTCAATCGCTGATGCAGGAAGATCCTACATATAGCGGAGCAACTATGGACCAGAACTACGGAGCCTGTGCCCTATGCAGTCGTTGTGCCACAACTACTGAAGCTGGCGCACCCTAGGCCTGTGCTCTGCAGCAAGAGAAGCCACCAGAATGAGAAGCTGGAGCACCACAAGTGGAGAGGAGCCCCCGTTCGCAGCAATGAAGACTCAACACAGCCAACGCTAAGAAATTAAATCTAAACAACAGAAGTCACAAGATACAAAAAAGAAGAAGCTAAACAATGAGAGAGGTGAGGGAATTTGGAAGGAGTGGTTTCTTGGTGAGCGGTTCTTCAACAGCCTAGAGTCAACCAGCCCAGGCTGGAGGAGTGCGATGAAAGACTCCAAAAGAGCTGTCTGCATGGTGGTGCTGCGCTATGCTTAGTCGCTCAGTGGTGTCCAACGCTTCGCCACCCCATGGATTGTAGGCTGCCAGGTTCTTTTCCTCATGGGGATTCTCTAGGCAAGAATACGGGAATGGGTTGCCATGCCCTCCTCCAGGGGATCTTCCTAATCCAGGGATTGAAACAGGTCTCGCTCATTGCAAGCAGATTCTTTACCCTCTGAGTCACCAGGGAAACCTATGAATACCAGAGTAGATAGCCTATCCCTTCTCCAGGGGATCTTCCCAACCCAGGAATCAAACCAAGGTCTCTGCATTGCAGCTGGATTCTTTATCAGCCGAGCAATCAGGGAAGCCCATGGTGGGGGTAAATCTAGTAGATTATCTGATGAGTGTGGCTCTGCAAGAGAGACATGTACATTCTGAAAAAAATGTTTGGGGAAGAAGTAATAATAGGCACATATGAAAAAACATAGCCATCATAAACTTCAGGGGAAGAAAATGTAAAGAACTACAATCACATTACATTTTATGATAATTTATGTATGAACAATCATCTCACACGCTAGTAAAGTAATGCTCAAAATTCTCCAAGCCAGGCTTCAACAATACGTGAACTTCCGGATGTTCAAGCTGGTTTTAGAAAAGGCAGAGAAACCAGAGATCAAATTGCCAACATCCACTGTATCATCGAAAAAGCAAGAGAGTTCCAGAAAAACATCTATTTCTGCTTTATTGACTATGCCAAAGCCTTTGACTGTCTGGATCACAATCAACTGTGGAAAATTCTGAAAGAGATGGGAATACCAGACCACCTGACCTGCCTCTTGAGAAATCTGTATGCAGGTCAGGAAACAACAGTTAGAACCAGACATGGAACAACAGACTGGTTCCAAATAGGAAAAGGAGTACATCAAGGCTGTATATTGTCACCTGCTTATTTAACTTATATGCAGAGTATATCATGAGAAACGCTGGACTGAAGAAACACAAGCTGGAATCAAGATTGCCAGGAGAAATATCAATAACCTCAGATATGCAGATGACACCACTCTTATGGCAAAAAGTGAAGAGGAACTAAAGAGCCTCTTGATGAAAGTGAAAGAGGAGAGTGAAAAAGTTGGCTTAAAGCTCAACATTCAGAAAACTAAGATCATGGTATCTGGTCCAATCACTTCATGGTATATATGGGGAAACAGTGACTGATTTTTTGGGCTCCAAAATCACCATAGATGGTGACTGTAGCCGTGAAATTAAAAGATGCTTACTCCTTGGAAGGAAAGTTATGACCAACCTAGACAGCATATTAAAAAGCAGAGACATTACTTTGCCAGCTAAGTCCATCTAGTCAAGGTTATGGTTTTTCCAGTAGTCATGTATGGATGTGAGAGTTGGACTATAAAGAAAGCTGAGTGCTGAAGAATTGATGCTTTTGAACTGTGGTGTTGGAGAAGACTCCTGAGAGTCCCTTGGACTGCAAGGAGATCCAACCAGTCCATCCTAAAGGAGATCAGTCCTGGGTGTTCATTGGAAAGACTGATATTGAAACTGAAACTCCAATACTTTGACTACCTGTTGTGAAGATCTGACTCATTGGAAAAGACCCTGATGCTTGGAAAGATTGAGGGTAGGAGGAGAAGGGCACGATAGAGAATGAGATGGTTGGATAGCATCACCGACTCAATGGACATGAGTTTGGGTAAACTCCAGGAGTTGGTGATGGACAGGGAGGCCTAGTGTGCTGCAGTCCATGGGATCACAAAGAATTGGATATGAGTGAGCAACTGAACTGAACTGAACTGAATATTTACATGATCAAAATAATGTAAATAGTAAATAATGATTTCACCAAAAATGAATAATATGACTCTATAAGAAGATGGGAGCAAAGCTTAGATAGGGTTGATGGGAACATGGGTTGAAGGTGTACAAGAGAGATAAAACTTCAACTTCTCTAGTAGAAAATCAATAGAATATATATGAAACTGAAAATCAGAATACAGAATATCAGTTAAGCATGAAGATCCATTTTAACAATAATAAAATGAATCATTTTAAGTTGTAACCTGTCACAGGTTCTACTCATAGTAATAACAGTGGTAGAATAGCAGTCTAAGTCTGTTATGCAAGATCTGTGCTTTTAATGGCTCTATGTGCTGATTCTGCCTCTTGGGCAATGTCATCTTTTAAATCTCTAGTGTTTCCGTCTAAACCCTACTCTACAAGATGTGCATTTCTAACACCACAAAGTCCCAAATATCATATAGGGATATTATTCAGAAATTAATTGCAAAGAAGTACTGTACCAAACCATTTGTCAGTATAATATGCTAATTACACAAAGTAATACTTCCTTGGGACCCCATTCTCTGATAATTAACTGTAATATTAAGACCTTCTTATAATTTTAGGAAATCATTTTTTTTAACCTTTGTTTAAAAATGTATTTATTTTAATTGGAAGCTAATTATTTTACAATATTGTAGTGGTGTTTGCCATACATTGACATGAATCAGCCATGGGTGTACATGTGTCTCCCATCCTGAACCCTCCTCCCACCCGCCCCATCCCACCCCTCAGGGTGGTCCCAATGCACCCAGCTTTGAGTGCCCTATTTCATGCATCAAATTTGGACTGGTGATCTACTTCACATATGGTAATACACATATTTCAATGCTATTCTGTCAAATCATTCCACCCTCACCTTCTCCCACAGAGTTCAAAAGTCTGTTCTTTATCTGTGTCTTTTTTGCTGTCTCACATATAGGGTCATCATTATCATCTTTCTAAATTCCATATGTATGTGTTAATATACTGTTTTTCTTTCTGACTTACTTCACTCTGTATAATAGGCTCCAGTTTCATCCACCTCATTAGAACTGATTCAAATGCATTCTTTTTAATAGCTGAGTAATATTTCATTGTGTATATGTACTACAGCTTTCTTATCCATTCTGCTGATGGACATCTAGGTTGTTTCCATGTCCTAGCTATTGTAAATAGTGCTGTGATGAACATTGGGGTACATGTGTCTCTTTCAATTCTGGTTTCCTTGGTGTGTATACCCAGCAGGAGATTTCTGGGTCATATGGCAATTCTATTTCCAGTTTTTTAAGGAATCTCCACACTGTTCTCCATAGTGTCTGTACTAGTTTGCATTCCAACCAACAGTGTAAGAGGGTTCCCTCTTCTCCACACCCTCTCCAACATTTATTGTTTGTAGACTTTTTGATAGCAGCAATTCTGAGTGGCATGAGATGGTACCTCATGGAGGTTTTGATTTGCATTTCTCTGATAATGAGTGATATTGAGCACCTTTTCATGTGTTTGTTAGCCATCTGTATGTCTTCTTTGGAGAAATTTCTGTTTAGGTCTTTTTCCCAATTTTTTATTCTGTCGTTTATTTTTCTGGTATTGAGCTGTGTGAGCTGCTTGTATACTTTTGAGATTAATTCTTTGTCAGTTGCTTCATTTGCTATTATTTTCTCCCATTCTGAAGGCTGTCTTTTCACCTTGCTTGTAGTTTTCTTCACTGTGCAAAAGATTTTAAGATTAATTAGGTCCTATTTGTTTATTTTTGCTTTTATTTCCATTACTCTGGGAGGTGGGTCATAGAGGATCCTGCTGTGATTTATGTCAGAGAATGTTTTGCCTATGTTTTCCTCTAGGAGTTTTATAGTTTCTGGTCTTACATTTAGATCTTTAATCCATTTTGAGTTTATTTTGGTGTATGGTGTTAGACAGTGTTCTAGTTTCATTCTTTTACAGGTGGTTGACCAGTTTTCCCAGCACCACTTGTTAAAGAGATCGTCTTTTCTCCATTGTATATTCTTGCCTTCTTTGTCAAAGATAAAGTGTCTATAGGTGCATGGATTTACCTCTGGGCTTTCTATTTTGTTCCATTGATCTATATTTCTGTCTTTGTGCCAGTACCAAACTGTCTTGATGACTGTAGCTTTGTAGTGTAGTCTGAAGTCAGGCAGGTTGATTCCTCCAGTAACATTCTTCTTTCTCAAGATTGCTTTGGCTATTCAAGGTTTTTTGTATTTCCATACAAACTGTGAAATTATTTGTTCTAATTCTGTGAAAAATACCATTGGTAGATTGATAGGGACTGCATTGAATGTATAGATTGCTTTGGGTAGTATACTCATTTTCACTATATTAATTCTTCCAATCCATGGACGTGGTATATTTCTCCATCTATTTCTGTCATCTTTGATTTCTTTCATCAGTGTTTTATAGTTTTCTATATATAGGTCTTTTGTTTCTTTAGGTAGATTTATTCCTAAGTATTTTATTCTTTTCGACATAATGGTGAATGGAATTGTTTCCTTAAGTTCTCTGTTTTCTCATTGTTAGTGTATAGGAATGCAAGGGATTTCTGTGTATTGATTTTATATTCTGCAACTTTACTATATATTCATTGATTAGCTCTAGCAATTTTCTGGTGGGGTCTTTAGGGTTTTCTATGTAGAGGATCATGTCATCTGCAAACAGTGAAGAGTTTTACTTCTTTTACAATCTGGATTCCTTTTATTTCTTTTTCTGCTCTGATTGCTGTGGATAAAACTTCCAAAACTATGTTGAATAGCAGTGGTGAGAGTGGGCACCCTTGTCTTGTTCCTGACTTTAGGGGAAATGCTTTCAATTTTTCACCATTGAGGATAATGTTTGCTGTGGGTTTATCATATATGGCTTTTATTATGTTGAGGTATGTTCCTTCTATGCCTGTTCCTGGAGGGTTTTTATCATAAATAGTTGTTGAATTTTGTCAAAGGCTTTCTCTGCATCTATTGAGAGAATCATAGGATTTTTATCTTTCAATTTGTTAATGCGGTGTATCACATTGATTGATTTGCAGATATTGAAGAATCCTTGCATCCCTGAGATAAAGCCCATGTGGTCAAGATGTATGATCTTTTTACTATGTTGTTGAATTGTTTGCTAGAATTTTGTTGAGGATTTTTGCATCTATGTTCATCAGTGATACTGGCCTGTAGTTTTATTTTTCTGTGGCATCTTTATCTGGTTTTGGTATTAGGGTGATGGCGACTTCATAGAATGAGTTTGGAAGTTTACCTTCCTCTGCAATTTTATGGAAGAGTTTGAGTAGGATAGGTGTTAGCTCATCTCTAAATTTTTGATTGAATTCACCTGTGAAGCCATTTGGTCATGGGCTTTTGTTTATTGGAAGATTTTTTATTACAGTTTCGATTTCCATGCTTGTGATGGGTCTGTTGAGATTTTCTATTTCTTCCTGGTTCAGTTTTGGAAGGTTATACTTTTCTAAAAATTTGTCCATTTTTTTTCCAAATTGTCCATTTTATTGTCTTATAGTTGCTGATAGTAGTCTCTTATGCTCCTTTGTATTTCTGTGTTGTCTGTTGTGGTTTCTACATTTTTATTTCTAACTTTGTTGATTTGATTTTTCTCCCTTTTTTTCTTCATGAGTCTGGCTAATGGTTTGTCTGTTTTATTTATCTTCTCAAAGAACCAGCTTTTAGTTTTGTTGATTTTTTCCCTATAGTCTCCTTTCTTTTTCATTTATTTCTGACCTAATTTTTATGATTTCTTTCCTTCTACTAACCTGGGGTTCTTAATTTCTTCTTTTTCTAGTCGCTTTAGATGTAAAGTTAGGTTATTTATTTGATTTTTCTCTTGTTTCTTGAGGTAAGCTTGCATTGCTGTGAACCTTCCCCTTAGCACTGCTTTTACTGAATCCCATAGGTTTTGGGTTGTTGTTTTTTCATTTACATTTGTTTCTATGCATATTCTGATTTCTTTTTTGATCTCTTCTGCGATTTGTTGGTTACTCAAAAGCATGTTGTTTAGCCTCCATATGTTTCTATTTTTAATGTTTTTTTTCCCCCCTGTAGTTGACATCTAATCTTACTGCATTGTGATCAGAAAAGATGCTTGAAATGATTTCAATTTTTTTGAATTTACCAAGACTAGATTTATGATCCAGGATGTGATATATCCTGGAGAATGTTGTGTGTGCACTTGAGAAAAAGGTGAAATTCATTGTTTGGGGGTGAAATGTCCTATAGATATCAATTAGCTCTAATTGGTCTATTGTGTCATTTAAAGTTTGTATTTCCTTGCTAATTTTCTGTTTGGTTGATCTATCCATAGGTGTGAGTGGGGTATTAAAGTCTCTCACAATTATTGTGTTACGTTAATTTCCCCTTTCATACTTGTTAGCATTTGCCTTACATATTGCAGTGCTCCTATGTTGGGTGCATATGTAATTATAATTGTTATATCTTCTTCTTGGATTGATCCTTTGATCATTATATAGTGTCCTTCTTTGTCTCTTTACACAATCTTTATTTCAAAGTCTATATTATCTGATATGAGTATTGCTACTCCTACTTTTTTTTTGGTCTCAATTTCAATGAAATATCTTTTTCCAGACTTTCACTTTCAGTCTGTATACGTTCCTTGGTATGAGGTGGGTCTCTTGTAGACAGCATATATAGGGGTCTTGTTTTTTATTCCATTCAGCCAGTCTATGTCTTTTGGTTGGGGCATTCAACCCATTTACATTTAAGGTAATTATTGATAAGTATGATCCTGTTCATAGTGATGCTTTCTAAGGCCTACTTGACTTCACATTCCAGGATGTCTGGCTCTAGGTGAGTGATCACACCATTGTGATTATCTTGGTCATGAAGATCGTTTTTGTACAGTTCTTCTGTGTATTCCTGCCACCTCTTCTTAATATCTTCTGCTTCTGTTAGGTCCTTATCATTTCTGTCCTTTATCGAGCCCATCTTTGCATGAAATGTTCCCTTGGTATCTCTAATTTGCTTGAAGAGATCTCTAGTCTTTCCCATTCTGTTGTTTTCCTCTATTTCTTTGCATTGATTGCTGAGGAAGGCTTTCTTATCTCTTCTTGCTATTCTTTGGAATGCTGCATAGAGATGCTTATATCTTTCCTTTTCTCCTTTGCTTTTCACTTCTCTTCTATTCACAGCTCTTTGTAAGGCCTCCTCAGACAGCCATTTCTCTTTTTTGCATTTCTTTTCCATGGGGATGGTCTTGATCCCTGTCTCCTGTACAATGTCATGAACCTCAGTCCATAGTTCATCAGGCACTCTATCTATCAGATCTAGGCCCTTAAATCTATTTCTCACTTCCACTGTATAATCATAAGGGATTTGATTTAGGTCATACCTGAATAGTCTAGTGGTTTTCCCTACTTTCTTCAATATAAGTCTGATTTTGGCAACAAGGAGTTCATGATCTGAGCCACAGTCAGCTCTTGGTCTTGTTTTTGTTGACTGTATAGAGCTTCTCCATCTTTGGCTGCAAAGAATATAATCAATCTGATCTCAGTGTTGACCATCTGGTGATATCCATGTGCAGAGTCTTCTCTTGTGTTGTTGGAAGAGTGTGTTTGCTATGACCAGTGCATTTTCTTGGCAAAACTCTATTAGTCTTTGCCCTGCTTCATTCCGTATTCCAAGGCCAAATTTGCCTGTTACTCCAGGTGTTTCTTGACTTCCTACTTTTGCATTCCAGTCCCCTATAATGAAAAGGACATCTTTTTTGGGTGTTAGTTCTAAAAGGTCTTGTAGGTCTTCACAGAACCGTTCAACTTCAGCTTCTTCAATTTTACTGGTTGGGGCATAGACTTGGATTACTGTGATATTGAATGGTTTGCCTTGGAAACAAACAGAGATCATTCTGTCATTTTTGAGATTGCATCCAAGTACTGCATTTCAGACTCTTTTTTGTGGACCATAATGGCTACTCCATTTCTTCTAAGGGATTCCTGCCTGCAGTAGTACATATAATGGTCATCTGAGTTAAATTCACCCATTCCAGTCCATATTAGTTTGCTAATTCCTAGAATGTCGACGTTCACTCTTGCCATCTCCTGTTTGACCACTTCCAGTTTGCCTTGATTCATGGACTTGACATTCCAGGTTCCTATGCAATATCACTCTTTACAGCATCAGACCTTGCTTCTATCACCAGTCACATCCACAACTGGGTATTGTTTTTGGTTTGGCTCCATCCCTTCATTCTTTCTGGAGTTATTTCCCCACTGATCTCCAGTAGCATATTGGGCACTTACATGGTCAAGGCTATGGTTTTTACAGTGGTCATGTATGGATGTGAGAGTTGGACTGTGAAGAAAGCTGAGCGCCAAAAAATTGATGCTTTTGAACTGTGGTGCTGAAGAAGACTCTTGAGAGTCCCTTGGACTGCAAGGAGATCCAACCAGTCCATTCTGAAGGAGATCAGCCCTGGGATTTCTTTGGAAGGAATGATGCTAAAGCTGAAACTCCAGTACTTTGGCCACCTCATGTGAAGAGTTGACTCATTGGAAAAGATCCTGATGCTGGGAGGGATTGGGGGCAGGGGGAGAAGGGGACGACAGAGGATGAGATGTCTGGATGGCATCACCGCTTCGATGGACATGAGTTTGAGTGAACTCCAGGAGTTGGTGATGGACAGGAAGGCCTGGCGTGCTGCGATTCATGGGTCGCAAAGAGTCAGACACGACTGAGCGACTGAACTGAACTGACTGATGATCCCATTGCCATTTACTTTGTTGTTTTGGATTCGAGTTTATAAACCTTTTCTGTGTTTCCTGTCTACAGAAAATCCTTTAGGCATTTGTTGAAGAGCTGGTTTGGTGGTGCTGAATTCTCTCAGCTTTTGCTTGTCTGTAAAGCTTTTGATTTTTCCTTCCTTATTTGAATGAGATCCTTGTTGGGATAGTAATCTAGGTTATAGGTTTTTCTCTTTCATCACTTTAAGTATGTCCTGCCATTCCCTTCTAGCCTGAAGAGTTTCTTTTGAAAGATCAGCTGTTATCCTTATGGGGATTCGCTTGTGTGTTATTTTATTGCTTTTCCCTTGCTGCTTTTAATATTTGCTCTTTGTGTTTGATCTTCATTAATTTGATTATTATGTGTCTTGCCATTTTAGAAAAGTCAGAGGGACCAGAGATCAAATTGCCAACATCCACTGGATCATCGAAAAAGCAAGAGAGTTCCAGAAAAACAACTATTTCTGCTTTATTGACTATGCCAAAGCCTTTGACTGTGTGGATCACAATCAACTGTGGAAAATTCTGAAAGAGATGGGAATAACAGACAACCTGACCTGCCTCTTGAGAAACCTATATGCAGGTGAGGAAGTAACAGTTAGAACTGGACATGGAACAACAGACTGGTTCCAAATAGGAAAAGGAGTACATCAAGGCTGTATATTGTCACCTTGCTTATTTAACTTCTATGCAGAGTACATCATGAGAAATGCTGGGCTGGACGAAGCACAGCTGGAATCAAGATTGCCAGTAGAAATATCAATAACCTCAGATATGCGGATGACACCACCCTTATGGCAAAAAGTGAAGAGGAACTAAAGAGCCTGTTGATGAAAGTGAAAGAGGAGAGTGAAAAGGTTGGCTTAAAGCTCAACATTCAGAAAATGAAGATCATGGCATCTGGTCCCATCACTTCATGGAAAATAGATGGGGTAGCAGTGGAAACAGTGTCAGACTTTATTTTGGGGGCTCCAAAATCACTGCAGATGGTGATTGCAGCCTTGAAATTAAAAGACGCTTACTCCTTGGAACGAAAGTTATGACCAACCTAGATAGCATATTCAAAAGCAGAGACATTACTTTGCCAACAAAGGTCCGTCTAGTCAAGGCTATGGTTTTTCCAGTGGTCATGTATGGATGTGAGAGTTGGACTGTGAAGAAAGCTGAGCGCCAAAGAATTGATGCTTTTGAACTGTGGTGCTGTAGAAGACTCTTGAGAGTCCCTTGGACTGCAAGGAGATCCAACCAGTCCATTCTGAAGGAGATAAGCCCTGGGTGTTCTTTGGAAGGAATGATGCTAAAGCTGAAACTCCAGTATTTTGGCCACCTCATGCGAAGAGTTGACTCATTGGAAAAGACTCTGATGCTGGGAAGGATTGGGGGCAGGAGGAGAAGGGGACGACAGAGGATGAGATGGCTGGATGGCATCACCCCCTCAATGGACATGAGTTTGAGTGAACTCCAGGAGTGGTTATTGCTGCAATTCATGGGGTCACAAAGAGTCGGACACGACTGAGCAACTGCACTGCACTGAACTTGGGTGTTGTGCCTTGGGTTTATCCTGCTTGGGACTCTCTGGGTTTCTTGGACCTAGGTGGCTATTTCCTTTCCCATTTTAGGAAGGTTTTCAACTAGTATCTCCTCAAGTATTTTTTCATGCCCTTTCTTTTTGTCTTCTTCCTCTGGGACTCCTATGATTCAAATGTTGGGGCATTTAACATTGTTGCAGAGGTTTTTGAGGTTGTCTTCATTTAATTATTTTTTCTTTTTTCCTCTCTGCTTCATTTATTTCCACCATTCTATCTTCTGCCTTACTTATCCTGTCTTCTGCCTCAGTTATTCTACTGTTGGTTCCTTCCAGAGTGCTTTTGACCTCAGTTATTGCATCATTCATTATTAATTGACTCTATTTTATTTCTTCTAGATCCTTGTTAAACATTTCTTGCATCTTCTCAATCCTTGTCTCTACTCTATTTTTCTGTAACTCCATTTTGTTTTCCAGATTTTGGATCATCTTTAGTATCATTATTCTGAATTCTTTTTCAGGGAGACTCCCTATTTCCTCCTCTTTTTTTTTGTTTGGTGGGCATTTATCATGTTCCTTTACCTGATGAATATTTCTCTGCCTTTTCATTTTGTTTAGATTGCTGTGTTTGGGGTGGACTTTCTGTAGGCTGGAAGTTTGTGGTTCCTCTTTATCATGGAGCTTGCTCCCTGTGGGTGGGGTTGGACTAGTGGCTTGTCAAGATTTCCTGGTTAGGGGAGAGCTTGTGTCTGTGTTCTGGTGGGTGGAGCTGGATCTCTTCTCTCTGGAGTGCAATGAAGTGTCCAGTAGGGAGTTTTGGGGTGTCTATGGGTTTGGCATGGATTGGGACAGGCTGTATTTTAATGCTCAGGGCTGTGTTCCTGCATTGCTGGAGAATTCACATGATACGTCTTGCTCTGGAACTTCTTGGCTCTTGGGTGGAGCTTGGTTTCAGTGTAGGTATGGAAACTTTTGGATGAGCTCTTGTCTATTGATGTTCCCTGGAATCAGGAGTTCTCTGGTATTCTCAAGTTTTGGATTTAAGCCTCCTGCCTCTGGCTTTCAGTCTTATTCTTACAGTAGCCTCAAGACTTCTCCATCCATACAGCACAGATGATAAAACATTAAGGTTAATGGTGAAAAAATTCTCCACAGTGAGGGATACCAAGAGAGGTGCACAGAGTTACATGGAGAAGAGGAGAAGAAGGAGGAGGGAGACAGATGTGACTAGGAGGAGAAGAGAGGAAGTCAAAAGAGGAGAGCCCAATCTAGCCAGTAATCAGTCATCTTTTAAATCTCTAGTGTTTGAGTTCTAAATTCTACTCTACAAGATGTGCATTTCTAACACCACAAAGTCCCAAATACCATATTAAGGACATTACTCAGAAATTAATTGCAGAGAAGAAATGTACCAAACCATTTGTCAGTGTAACATGCTAACAAAAATGTAGCACTTCCTTTGGACCCCATTATCTGAGAATTAACTGTAACATTAAGACCTTATGGTTTTAGGAAATCATTTTAAAACAGATTCTCATTGGATAGTTTGGAGGTTCCTTAAGAAACTAAAAAGCTACCATATGATCCAACAATCCCATTACTGGACACATATCTGGAGAAAAACATGATTCAAAAGGATACATGCACCCCAGTGTTCACTGTAGCACTATTTACAACAGCCAAGACATAGAAGCAACCTAAATGTCCATCATCAGATGAATGGATAAAGATGTGATACATGTATACAATGGAATATTATTCGACTATTAAAAAGAATGAAGTAAGGCCATTTGCAGAAGCATTGGTGGACTTGGAGATGATCATACTTAGTAAACAGAGAAAGGGCTTCCCTGGTGGTCCAGTGGTTAAGAATCTGCCTGCCAATGCAAGGAACATGAGTTCCTGGTCCAAAAAGCTCCACATGCCACAGATCAGTTAAGCCCACGAGCCACAACTACTGAGCCTAGGTGGAAGCCGGAGCACCCTACAGCCCACGCCCACGACAAGAGAAGCCACCACAATAAGAAGCCCATGGGTTGCAACTGGAGTGTAGCCCCCCTCACCCCAACTAGAGAAAGGTTGCATACAGCAACAAAGACCCAGCCCAGCCAAAATAAATTATTTAATTAATAAAAACACTTAAAAAACAGAGGAAGATAAATATCATATGATATCACTTATATGAGGAATCTAAAAAAATGATACAAATGAACTTATTTACAAAATAGAAACAGCCTCAAGACTTAAAAGCAAATTTACAGTTACAAGGGAAAAACGATAGAGGGGAAGGATAGATTGGGAGTTTGGGTTTAACATGTTCACACTGTTATATTTAAAATAGATAACCAGTGAAGACCTATTGTGTAGCACAAGGAACACTGCTCAAAACACGATAGTAACCTAAATGGGAAAAGAATTTGAAAAAGAATAGAAATATTTATATATACAACTGAATCACTTTACTGCACACCTGAAACTAACACAACACTATTAATCAACTATGCTCCAATATAAAAAAAATTTAAATATATTCTCATTCCTGACTTCTTAAAAATAATCACTGTCAGGGTAGGGGGTGGGAGGAAGAAAAAACCAATCACTGTTAATTTTATATTAATGATTCAATCAATTGCTTTTAAAGTCTCATAAATACATCACTTTTCATATCATCAGGCTACTTTGGAGGAATTTTAAAGTAAATGGCAAGTCTAAAGTAGTTCTTTGCCAGCTATAATCAGAATCACCTGCTGAGTTTTTTAAACTACTGATCCCTAAGTCCCACTAGAGACTGATTAAAAATCAGAATCTCTGAGTGTTCTAAGAGCATCCCTGGAAAATTTGTAATGTAAAGCCAGTACTGAAAACCTGTTAAGTCTAGATCTATGATTCTCAAAATGTTCCCAGATTAGCAGCACCATCTCCTGGAAACTTGTCAGAAATGTGACCTCTCGCCCCTGACTCACACCTACTGACTCAGACACTGTGGAACTGGAGAACCGCAGTCTGTGCTTCACTCATCCTCCAGGTGAGCCTGGTGCACACCCGTGTTCATTTCCTGGGGCTGCCATGGCGAATTACCGGAAACCAGTACCTTGAAGCAACAGAAATTTATTTTCCCACAGTTCTGGAGGCGTCAGCAGGGCTGGCCTCCCTCTGAAGGCTCCTTCTCTTCCTGGCCTTTTCCAGGATCTGATGGCTGTTGACATTCCTTGTGGCTGCCTCACTCCAAACCTGCTGCCGTCCCCACACGGCCTTCTCTTCTCTATCTCTTATGAGGACTCCCATCACTGGATTTAGGGTTCACCTGGAGATCCAACCAGTCCATTCTGAAGGAGATCAGCCCTGGGATTTCTTTGGAGGGAATGATGCTAAAGCTGAAACTCCAGTACTTTGGCCACCTCATGCGAAGAGTTGAGTCATTGGAAAAGACCCTGATGCTGGGCGGGATTGGAGGCAGGAGGAGAAGGGGATGACAGAGGATGAGATGGCTGGATGGCATCACTGACTCGATGGACGTGAGTCTGAGTGAACTCCGGGAGTTGGTGATGGACAGGGAGGCCTGGCGTGCTGCGATTCATGGGGTTGCAAAGAGTCGGACACGACTGAGTGACTGAACTGAACTGAACTGAACTGGAGATCTTTAACTTAAGCACACCTGCAAAGACATCCATTCCTATCACATTCACCGGTTCTGGAGACAAATCCTTTAAGGGGATCTCCATTCAGCCCACTTCAACACTCAAGTTTGAGAAGCACTGGTAAAGGGAAAATGAATGAAGAAATACCACATCAAAAGATACTCCCTTTAATACACATGAACCCTCCACTCTCCTTTTCTCCTCTGTATAGTCTTGTTCAATCCTATCTCTTCATTTATCTATTTGTTAAGCTTTTCTATTTATTTTCCATTATTTAACTTATTTCTATTTCCTCACATTCCCTGAGAAAAAAGATCTTTCCATTATTCCTGAATTCTTTTCATTATAATATTATTCATACTGCAGACTTCACAGAATTTAGCAGAAAATGCAGGGTAGCCCTCAGATAAAGCTGCCTTTTTCAAAGGAAACACCAGAAATCACATTGCACATAAAGTGTGATCAAAGTTTATTTCAGAATTAATACTGAAGTGAAGTCGCTCAGTCGTGTCCAACTCTTTGCGACCCCATGGACCGTAGCCTACTATGCTTCTCCATCCATAGGATTTTCCAGGCAAGAGTACTGGAGTGGGTTGCCATTTCCTACTACAGGTACCAAATTCTGAATATAACTGTTTAGGAATACTAATTTTTAATCATTGCAACTAGTGCCCTCTAGTGGCCAATATCAGAACTGATAATAAAAACTAAAGCCTTTTACTTGCTCACTTGATTAAACATATATTGAGCATCTAATGTATATCAGATACTGTAGATATCTATGTGAGATACCTAGACGAATAAACTACATATCCTGACCTCCAGTTGTTCAGCTTTTTTCCCAAAGTTGTCTTGGTATTGGGGTTAGCTGACTGGACATACTGCACTTCTGATCAAGCAAAGCATTTACAGGGACACAAAAATCCACGTTTCAGTTTGCTTATTTGGCACCCCAGGCAGCTGCAGCTCCATCTTGGGTTTAGAAATTTATTTCAGTAAGTAATTGCAACACAAACCAGAAATCTTGGGTGTGATTTAATGAATCATGAATGTTGATATGGAAATTTTTAACTCTTTGACTTTCTTTTACCTATGATATAATCACTTAACTTTTTTCCCTTTAAAAACTAGCAGTGATGGCTAGTTTTCAAGATAACTAGCCAAGCATACACATTTCCCTCTCTCTTCTTCCCAATCACACTCAAATATAAATAATTTTAAAAATATAAACATGAAAATAACTCTGTAGAGTGTTGAAAGATGAGAAAGGTGACAGCAGACCAAAAGAAAATTTAATTTTGACAAAATGTATGCTGCTGCTGCTGCTAAGTCGCTTCAGTTGTGTCTGACTCTGTGCGACCCCATAGACGACAGCCCACTAGGCTCCCCCGTCCCTGGGATTCTCCAGGCAAGAACACTGGAATGGGTTGCCATTTCCTTCTCCAATGCATGAAAGTGAAAAGTGAAAGTGAAGTCTCTCAGTCATGTCTGATTATTCACGACCCCATGGACTATAGCCTACCAGGCTCCTCTACCCATGGGATTTTCCAGGCAAGAGTACTGGAGTGGGGTGCCATTGCCTTCTCCGGACAAAATGTATACATGGTAAGTATATAGAAGATCCATGTAAGGCATGTGATCTTGTGGTTACTATAGGGCTTTCCAAGGGCTGTGTTGGTATTCACAAGAAGAAGAAATTAATAGGGAAGATGAGATCATAGCAAGGAAAAAACTAGGAGGATTCAGAAGAAACAAGAAATTAGAGCAGGGGTGACCTGAAGAAACATAAATGTCTGGAGAACTCTGGAGATACTGGGGAAAACACAGATTTCCAATAGCATGTGAGACTAATGTTGAAATAATTATATTAGGATCACATAATCTCCAAGGATATGAAGACAACCAGACAACAAATTGATGAGTATCAAAGAGCTGAAGTTTGCAAATTATTCGTGTGTTTTTCTAAAAATAAAATAAAGTAGAATGGTCTTGTTCTCTGTATAGTATCACCCTTATTTACTTGCACTTAACATACTTAACTGATTGAAAAAGGCAAAGTAAGTGTTAGCTTGAGGGCAGTAAGAACATGACCATGGTTATGTTGTACTGGGGAATATTATCCATCATGTTTCAATGCAGGAAAAAAATTTGAGATGATTCATGTCATGGAATTCACTGAGGGAGCCTGTCCTGATGATTCACCTGATATGTTGTTGGTAACTCCCCGGTTGAGGAAGGCTCAACCAAGGGTTGGCCCATACTTCCCTGAATGATGAGAGTAGAGAACCAAGGAAAAAAGATTGTTCCTTCAGTACCCTCACACCCAAACCAGTATGCTTATCCAAAACAGCCCCAAACATCTATGTTCCTTGTTATAGGCTGTGCTGTATACCCCTCAAATTCACATTGGGTGTTCAAGGCCTAACACCCAATACTTATGAATGTGACTGAATTTAAAAATGTGTTTATCCCAGAACAAGAGTGATATTCTTACTGGCAAGGGTGGAGAGTAGAGAATGAAAGAATTCTGTACAAAGAGATCTTGTTGAAAAAGTAAATATAAGATCAGCAGCAGCAGTTTTTAAAGCTGCACTGAACATGGGAAACTCCATGTTTTAATCAGGCAACTAGGTATCTGTTCATGGCTCTGCAGGTAAAGAATTGATCCAATATCATGTTAATGTAAAGGTTTCTTACTAGGTCCATGAAAGACATGTACCTAGATAGCATATTAAAGAGCAGAGATGTTATTTTGCCAACAAAGGTCCATCTAGTCAAAGCTATCATTTCTCCAGTAGTCATGTAAGGGTGTGAGAGTTGGACTACAAAGAAAGCTGAGCACTGAAGAATTTATGCTTTTGAACTGTGGTGTTGGAAAATATTCTTGAGGGTCCCTTGGACTGCGAGGAGATCAAACCAGTCAATTCTAAAGGAAATCAGTCCTGAACATTCATTGGAAGAACTGATGCTGAAGCTCCAATACTTTGGCCACCTGAGGCAAAGAAATGACTCATTGGAAAAGACCCTGATGCTGGGAAAGGTTGAAGGCAGGAGGAGAAGGTGACAACAGAAGGTGAGATGGTTGGATGGCATCACCAACTCGATGGACATGAGTTTGAGTAACATCTGGGAGTTGGTGATGGACAGGGAAGCCTGGCATGCTGCAGTCTATGGGGTCACAAAGAGTCAGACATGACTGAGCCACCGACATGAAAAACACAAGATACAAAGTGTCCTTTCTGAGAATGGTACTGGCACAAAAACAGAAATATAGACCAATGGAACAATATAGAGAGCCCAGAGATAAACTCACATATCTAAGGGTACCTTATTTTTGACAAAGGAGACAAGAATATACAATGAGGCAAAGACAGTCTCTTCAATAAATGGTGCTGGTAAAACTGGATGGCTACGTGTAAAAGAAGGAAATTAGAACACTTCCTAACACCATACACAAAGATAAACTCAAAATGGATTAAAGACCTAATTGTAAGACCAGAAACTATAAAACTCTTAGAGGAAAACATAGGCAGAATACTCGATGACATAAATCAAAGCAAGATCCTCTATGACCCACCTTCTAGAGTAATGGAAATAAAAACAAAAATAAACAAGTGGGACCTAATTAAACTTAAAAGCTTTTGCACAGCAA